>NC_056751.1:13730918-14088418 GCF_019279795.1 Protopterus annectens
TTACAAAACCAACTCAATATGGCAATGATGAAATTCCTGTCACTTATAAAAGGATAGGTGCACAAAACCAGTAATGGCATAAATTTGAACAAATTTATTGGAATTAAAAACTACATTTAGGCAACCATACTACAGACACAATAAACTGGATATAGTGGTCCAAGAAAAGAAGACAAGAGTAGCATTGATCACTGAAATTGCCACACCCAATGACTACAGTGTGTTGTATATAGAGAGACATAAAGTCATAAAATATCAGGAGCTGCAGGCATAAATGAGAGCAATGTGGAAGAAAGATATCCAGACAGTTCCAACAGTAGTAGGAGCAATGGGCCTTATAAAAAAAAAGAGTCTAAAATCATATTTAGATATGTTACCAATCTATATTGCTCTCTGATCTTGTAGCCCAGGCAGGTACAACCCTAGCCCTGAGTAGCATCCTGCCATCGCCCAGAATGATACCACAGTACAAAGACAAAATGACTGACTTCAACAATTGGCTAAGCTTCTGGTGTCATTCTAAGGGGATCCAGTATCTGTCTGCCCAGGACAACATGGTCGACAAGCCACGATGTTTTGCCAGAGATGGCCTGCACCTGTCATCCCTGGGATTCTGGATACTGGCTAAGGCTCTTGCCACCCCTATAATGTCTCTTTTAGGCAAGGTTCAAATGACAAATTCACCACTGTAACAGGAACAGGCAAGCAAAAACTAAGGGTAATGCTACTCAGTGCTAGAAGTCTAAATCTCAAAATGCACTCCCTCAAGGCACTGCTTAAAATGGAGAACATCGATATCTGTGTAGTGACTGAGATCTGGTTCAAACTCCAGAGAGCACACTTGCATTACCAGGCTATAACGCATACCACACTTTTTGGCCACCTAACCTGGACCGGAACACCAAAGGCAGAGGTGTGTCCAAATTCATTAAGGATATCCACACCTCCAGGCTAGTTGCTCAGCATAATGCATCCGAGGTTATCCAAGTGCAACTAACTCTGGGCAAAACTGCAATCCAAATTGTAGCTTGCTACAGATCCCCCACCATGCCCCAGGATTCCCATTCCTCTTTTCTTGATATACTAGAAAATATTAGGGTTCAACCAAACACCCTAATAATGGGCAATTTCAACTACCCCACCATTAACTGGGAAAACTACTCATGTACCAACTCCTTTGCTCAACGCTTCCTGGAATTCATAAATTCCAGTGCCCTGTATCAACTTATCCACACTCCACCGGGGACAACAATATCCTAGACCTAGTCATTACCAACATGAGTGACCAGTGTTCCATACCTGAAGTCAACTCCTCGTTGGTCAGATCCGATCATAAGCTAATCACCCTAGATATCCACATCCTGCTCCCACTCCCCCCCCCCCCCATTAAGGAAACCACGGTAAAAAATTTCTCCAAAGCTAACTTCATGCTTCTTAAGACAGAAGTGGTAAACTTCATGACACCCATGCAGATGGACAATACAGTTATGACTGCTGAGTCCTACACAAATGCACTCTATAAGCACTTACATGAGCGCATGGATTGTGCTATCCCAAACAGAACCAAGATGCTATCCTCCAAAAAAAAAAAGGAAGTCAATCTGGTGGTCCCCTGCCATAAACAAACTCTACAACAGAAGAAAGAAACTATTGCAAAGACAGTACAATCCCATGAGTGGAGGAGCTCCCTGGTCAGCCGCAGTAAGAAGCTGAGATCCCTTATAAGATCATCCAAAGCTAGCTACGAAAACAAAATCACCATTGATTCTAGGGACAACCACAAAGCATTCTATAGCTATGTCAAGAATCTCAATGGCAACACCCAGATCTGCACTGAGGTACAGCACAACAGCATGAAAATTACAGAATCAACTGCTACTGCCAACATCCTGGCAGATTCAGTGCTAACTTTACCCTCCTCTCACCCCCTATAGGGCCTATATCTATACAGGAAGAATGCAGAGTACCTGTAATCACAACTATGCAGGTAAAAGGTGCACTCTCTAAAGCCAAAAACACAGCATCCATGGGACCGGACAACATCCCCGGCTGCGTTTTACACAAACTTCAGAACGAACTGGCTCCCCACCTAAGCACCATGTTCAATCATAGCCTCACGTCAGGCTTAGTGCCCACTGAATGGCACACAGCAATGGTTATCCCACTCCACAAAGGGGGAGCCACCACTGATCCTGGGAACTATTGCCCTATTAGCCTGACGAGCCTGGTCTGCAAGGCAATGGAATGTATCATCATGGAACTCATAAACACAGACATTGATAACCTTCAAACTCTGGACCCCACTCAATTCGGGTTTGTGAAAGGCAGATCATGCCTCCTGAACCTGATCGACTTTTTTAAGGCAGTTACCAAAGCCGTAGACGAGGGTAAGGTGGTTCACACAGCCTATCTTGACCTCACCAAGGCTTTCAACACCATCCCCCATTCTGGAATTATAGCTAAACCCACTAAACTAGGTATAAATCCCTATGTCACAAGATGGGCTGCCAAATGGCTCACTGACAGAACCCACACTGTAAAAGTTGCAGACTCCAAATCTGACTTCAAACCACTGTCAAGTGGAGTACCACAGGGTTCAGTCCTGGGACCTCTCCTGTTTGGTATCTACTTAAGTGCAGGCTAACACAGAAGACCTTTGGCTAACAAAGTTCACAGATGACTGCAAACTAGGAGCCATAGTCGAGTCCCCAAATGATGTGGACATCCTACAGAAGGGCCTCACTGAGACAGATGCCTGGTGTCAGACCCATGGCCTCAAGCTTAATGCCAAAAGTGCATTGTCATCCCCTTTGGTAAAAACTCTGTACTCATGAACTACCGCATAGGTGGCAGTCTACTTAACGCCGAATGTGTGATGAGACCTTGGGACCCAGGTGGACAGTAGTCTCTCCTTTGATAATCACATCACCACAGTAGTCAGGAAATCCTTCTACGTGGCACACCTCATCACAAAAGGGTTCTCATCCAGGAAAAAAGAGGTCATTGTTCCTCTCTACTCGACACTCATTAGACCCATTATAGTGTACAATGCCCCTTTTGGAATGTACCTTACAAGACATCTGCAGAAGCTGGAAAAACCACAGAAGTACCTCACAAAGAGGATTACTGGCCTCAAACAGATGCCCTACACTGACCACCATCTCTAAAAACTCCAGCTTTACTCCATAGCATATCGCCTGCTCTGAGGTGATCTCTGCCTAACATATAAAGCTATGTCAAACTCAGTGCTGTTGGACATGCTACACCTAAAGAAATCCCAATTCCTCTGAGCTACACACTCTAGGGAGCCAAACCTTGTCACCACAATAAACAGGACATGCTGGAGGGATAGATTCCTGTCCCAGAGACTTCCCATACTCTGGAACAAGCTACCCATCTATGTCAAGCAAAGTTCCTCATTAGTACTCTTCAAGAAAAATCTTGATGAGTGGATAGGAAATAGGAAATGCACCCCGGGGATCACTTCTGTGGCTCTGCTCAACTGGGGCACACGAAAATAACTTTCTTGGGTGACGTAAGTCAGAGAACCTTGTTGGCTAGGCTTACTTAGGCCTTTGGGACGATAGCCTAGTACCTACCTATGAACCTATGTAACTCCATAAGAACTGCAGAAGGAGTCATTACTGGGCACACTGCGGGTGCTGCGAAGAGCACTGCTGGCTGACATCAAAGATTGAAACAATACTCATTTCATGAACTTTAATTGCACTTTGACTTAGGAATGGGTTCCATACCCATCATGGCATTAGAAACCCAGAAGATTTGGAGAAATTAAAAAAAATAGACAAAAAAAATAGACATAAAGTGCTATGCAGCACCCAATTGTAAATGAAATTATAAACTGGTATCTCGACTACAGAATTCCATTGTACAGGTGGATTCACATTCCTGTCTTATTATAGTAAATACCAGGCATAATAATGCGGGACCAGCAAGCAAGTCCTTACACCATAAAACACCTCTATTAACCTTAGAAAAAGTCAGAAGTGTAACACATTTAAAATCTCTATTATTGGACATCAACAGAACTTCTGACATTTGCAGGTGTTGGACAATTCAATTCAGCCTGCCTTCAATACCGTCATAATATTCATAGTTCACTGTAATCAACTCATATCTGTCAGTCTTCAAGGAAACTGAGCACCCATATTGTGTGACTTCATCAACATGTATCCTAAAAGTATTAATTATAAGCAATAATGCCTCACAATTTGCCCTAAGGAACCAAGCCAGGAGGGTATTATTGCACTTAGGAAAATGGTCTTTGTGTTTATTGTTGTTGATTTTGGAATATTTTAGGAGAATGTGCATGGTTTTTACCATTTTTGAGAGGGGAAGTAGTCAGGAAACTGTTTAATTTGTTTATTGTCTGTTTCTATATTGTTAAATATATACTGTGCTCATAAGAAAACTAGGCATGCTTAATTAAATGGAAACTGTCAGTACTGTTTTGGTTCAGATACTTAACAAATGTTTATCTAATAAGTCAAGAATCAGAAATAGCATATTCTGAAAGGGGAGACTTGAAGTAACAAGGCATCAGTAAAGCAAGGCATCACAGCAAAATCCAAGTAAATATATTGTTTTCTGCTTGAATTGTAAATACATTATATGTCAAGACATCTGTACTTGCAGCAATCCTCTCCACACACAGGTATTATCTATTGTTCTTCCTAAATCTTCCATCATGAAGATATCAGAAGTCTTCAAGCCTGGTTGCAGTCATTTCAATTAAGCAAATCTAGTTAGGTCAGACTGACAGTTCTATCAAATGTCCCTAAGTGCTACTATCAATCAGGTAAATATTGAATAAATTTGTCTTTAAAGTTTTCACTCACCTTTTTGTTCACCTTCTAAAACATAAGACATCCAGCTTGCATTAGTAGCACCTTCTCCATACCTAGGCACCATTTACTCTTTCCTCTCCATCCCATCAATGATGTATCAGAAGCTTTCAACTGTGCCTCTGATCACATTAATCACAACACATCTAGCTTGGGGAAAGTGGCAATCCTCTGCAAGTATCCATACTGTCAGTAAATACAGAGATTGCTGATACCTACAATCAGTGTCAAGGAAAAGAAAGAAACCAAAAAGGTAGCCAAGACTCAGAAACAAATTTAATGTCAAATAAATCATGGTTAAGCGTTTCAGTCTTAACAGACTTCTTCAGAAAATAAGCCAACAGAGAAGACATACTGGTAAACCAACGTACATATAGTTAAAAATATAATTCTAAAAGAATGGGAAAAGCTTATAAATCTTACTGATTTGATAGAAATTCCCAAAAAAACTGTGAAGGTTATTTATAAAAATGTAAAAGGGTTACTGGAACAAAATATGAACAAGAAAAAGATCACCAAAGTTAGGAAGAAAGGAACTTTTTAAGTGTGGTGCTTGTTCCCAGAGTGCATAAATACTAAATAAAGAGAGTATATCTATGTCAAGTAGCAGTACAGTGATAGAAGGAACGAATTACTATAATTGTCAATCCTCTGGTTTAGTATATTTGGCTACCTGTCAAGAATGTCAGGCTTTTTATGTTGGGAAAACTGAGCACAAGCTCAAAAAAAGAATCAAGGAGCATTACTATGACATTCAGATTAAAAAGGAGAACAACACCCTATATAAACACTCAAGGGATTGTACAGGGGCCAGGTTTTTGTTTTTTGTGTTGGAAGATGTAAAATGTGACATTACAGGGGGGACATGGGAGGAGAGAATTGAATATAAAGAATTGTGGTGGCAAGTCACCCTATAATCCAACATCCCTTCTAGATTGAACAAGAACATTTCCATAGTACCCCTCTTAAAATTAAGATGAGCCGAATTATAGCTATCAACAGTTCACTGACATTTAAGAGTAAAGGTTAAACTTCTTCTAATAATATTATATTTACTTTTGAATTTTTAATTGACCATTGTTCTTTACACTATTCTTTTCATTAACTTATAATTATGTATTTATTGTAGTATTGCCCGACTTTTTAACATGAAGGAACCAGCAGCTGGATATGTATGTTTGATAACTTTATTTATTATGTCTTTTCGAATATTTGACACTTACTCATAGGTGCACACAATGTAATGGGATTATGTTTTGAATAAGTTTTAAACTATTTATATTTGAATATTTAGTGGTGATCATGTTGGGGAAAGCAATTGGATTTTAATATTCAATTATACTCAACTAATTAACTTTAATTAGTTAACTAACTGTTACCCAATGAGCTCAGACTATTTAAATGGGTTTGTGATGAGCTTGTGGTACATCTGATGAAGTCTTTACTTAGAAAAAGACGAAAACGTGGTGATTTTAGCTAAGCGTTTGTTTTGGTGCCATTTCTGTTGGATTATTGGTTTTCTCTTTCAACACCACTTCTACATTTTATTGGCTGTTTGTACTGGTAAACCATACTTCATGGAGGCTGAAGAAAAGTAGTATGCCATTGTTGCTCCTCTCAAAATGTTATTGTAACCATAAAAAAGAGTTAAAAACATTAAAAATTATAAGCCCTTTTGTCCTCATTACATATTACATTTGTGAACTTCATCAGATAAAAAGAACATAAAATTACCAGTTTAAATAAACCTTACTAGCAAATAAACTGTCAGTTTCAAAGATAGCATCAGCTGCCCTTCCCCCTTTCCTTAAAAACAAGTTTGTAAAAATAGTTAACTTCTTCAGAAACATAAATAAAATCAAGTTGTTTCACACTTAAAAAGTGTAGTACAAAGGACATACCCCCATCAAGCACCAATCAGAAACAGACTTAGCCGAAAGGTCCACCAAAAATATTAAAAAGACATAATAAGGTAATACACACCAATCACAAACAAGCAAAGGCAGTTCATATAAAAAAAACATAAATGACAGTCTGGCAGCCCATAGTTTTAATTCACTAAAAATAGATATATTCTCATTCAGACCTGGAAAATTTGTAGCATCAAGTCAGAGCTGCCAAAACATTTCTCTGTGAAGTAATTGATTCTGACAGTCACCTGAATACCTTGCAGAATCAACTTGTTCAAGCACCATAAACTTAAATTTACAAGCCCCAATACAAACTGAAGCATGCTTGATTATTGCATTCTTGATGTCATTCCTTGTAATACTATTCTTATGCTGGTAGATTCTTTTGTTGAGCACATTTGTCATTTTTGACAACATAAAAGGCAGAACATAAGTCGTACCTAGCCAGATAAATGACCCTCTCAGTAAAATAATTTTATTTTCCCCTGGGGTTCATGCTCAAAATGTTTTCAGTAAGAACACCTTCAAAGTTAGTTTCAATGAAGGGGCATTAGATGCCTGAAACCTATTATTGTTGTATTTTTTGACAGGTCTCTATAAGAGACTGTTAATGTTGGGTTTGTTTTTGAAGGTAAAACTGTGAGGACCTTCAAATAAAACTTTCAGTTCATCATCACATTGTAAAAGGGACCAACTTTTGCAACCACATCAAGGTAATAATTTAGAACCATATTAGAATAAGAACAAACATTGTGGCGCTACAAATCAGACATCTTGGCCACTTCATTGGTGTTTGTTTTATGCTGCACCAAGCCCATCATGATAATGGCAGCATTATTTTCCATCTCTTTCAAGTAAAACCTGGTTGTAAAATACATCTATCATAGAGACAGAGCAACCACAGTCAAGGAACATAGATCTTAACTTGTTAAACTGTTGAATACGTGTATTGTTGTCAGAAGTTAAATGAGACAGCCTAATAAATTGACTTTTTATCACCCCTTTCTTTTGATGTAAGGGATAACAGCTGGTATAGTACAAAAAGGTATTGCAAAACATAGATTTTATGTACTCTGAAGTCACAAACACCCTTCCGTGCCCTTAATGATCTCAGTGTCCAGAAAATTGATACAGTCAGTGTTCAGCTTGTAGGTAAACTTTAGAAATAAAGAGGGTCTTTCCAGTTGCAACAAAAATTCATGGAACAATATTTCATCGCCAGACCATACCATAACTATGTCATAAACATAGCAAAAATAGCCCACACAGTGTTTAAAAAGATCTAGTTTAAACATTGACTCAATTTCCTATCTCAACAGTACAGCATTCACAAAGGCAGGAGCACCTGCAGCCCCCATTGCTACTCCCTGCTGTTGTTTAAAACATTCACCTTCAAAAATCAATTGTTGTTAAGAATGAGTTCCATGAAGTCACAGACCAGTGACACATGGAAAGAGACCCAAACTTGGTTACAATCTATCCAAACCAAGCAAGACCCTCTTTGTGGGGAATGACTGTAGAGGCTCTGAATATCTCAGGTTGCCAGAGAATATTAATTTTTGCACTCAGTGTTCCTATGTTTGTCCAATAGATCCCATGAATCACCAATAACATGTGGGAAGTTAACAAGGAGTGTTTTTAACTTCTAGTCTATAAACTTTGCCATTTGTTCCATAACAGAACCACCTGCAGTGACAATAGTTCGCATAGGTGGATCAAATGTATTTGAATGGATTTTCGGTATCCCAAAAATCTTAGGGACATATGGGTGATGTACTTTGAGAAATTCATATAATCCCTGAGAGATGGTGTCAAAAAGTAAAAGTCCATCCAAAAAAAATTAACTGCCTGATAGGAGTTTTATTTGAAGGTCCTGCCATTTTTACCTTAAAAAATGAACCCAACATTAAGAGTCTCTAAGACCAGTCGAAGAATACAACAATAATTGTCTTCAGACATCTAATGTGGCCATTGCCACCAATCCCCCTTTATTGAAACTAACTTTGAAGGTGTCCTTACTGAAAAAATTTGAACGTGAACCCCCATGGAAAATATAATTGTTTTACTGAGAGGGTCATTTATCTGGCTAGATATGACTTATGTTCTGCCTTTTATGTTGTCAAAAATGAAGAATGTGCTCAACAAAAAAATCTACCAGCATAGGTATAATATTACAAGGAATGACATCAAGAATGCAATAAGCAGGCATGCTTCAGTTTGTGTTGCGTATTGTAAATTTAAGTTTATGGTGCTTGAACAAATTGATTCTGCAATGTATTCAGGTGACTGGCAGAATCTATTACTTCACAGAGAAATGTTTTGGCAGCTCCGACTAGATGCTACATATTTTGCAGGTCTCAATGAGAATATATCTATTTCTAGTGAATTAAAACTATGGGCTGCCAGAATGTGATTTATGTTTATATATATTTATTTATTTATATATATATATATATATATATACTGCCTTTGCTTGTTTGTGACTGGTGTGTATTACCTTGTCATGTCTTTTTAAAAATTTTCCACACTTTTCAGTTAAGTCTATTTCTGACTGGTCTTTGGTGTGGGTATGCTTGGTACTATATTTTTAAAAAAGTGAAGCAACTTGATTTTATTCACGGTTCTGAAGAAGTCGGTTAAGATGAAAGCGCTTAACCATGATTTATTTGATATTAAATTTCTTCCCCAGTCTTGGCTATCTGGTTGGTTTCTTCCTTTTCTTTGATTTTTTACTGGCAGTGTGGCTCCAGGGCCTTGCACTTACTTATTTTTACAATCACTGTTGATAAGCTACAGTTACATTTGAGCATGTAATGAAAAAAATACCCCTTTAGCTGAAAGTTTTGATTCTCAGCTTCTTGTTTACATTATCTACCACCACATGGTCATGTTAACAAGACTGGTGACCATGTTTGTATGGGAAGCACTTTTGGTAGTCACTTTTCAAAATGGTGGCATGTACTGAAAAAAATGACCCTTTAGTTTAAAGTTTTTCTTCTTAACTTCTTGTTTACCATCTATCCCACCACATGGCCAAGTTAATCAGAATATAAACCTTGATTATAAGGGAGGCACTTTTGAACCTCACACACATTTCAAAATGGTGGTGTAATAGGCTGTGAAAGTTCTGAGCAAAGTGATTTGGTGTTTGCACATTTTCCCCACTCTTATTTTAAATCATGATTTATGTTACATTGTCAGCCCATTATTTCTATAGTTTAAACCAATCAGGTTTCAGTATTTACAATGACCATATTCTAAACCAGTTGTAAGTGTATTTTATGCAATTTATTTCAGAGTTTAGGTAGTCATTGTGTTACAGATAAATCTCTTCCAATAGTGTTATTAATGCATTATACTAAATAGAGTTTCCCTTGCACTGTGTCAAATGCCTACTGGACAAGGACTCAAACCCCTACCCCCAAGTTCACCTTCTTGATGCTAAACCCCCAATCACTACTTTGCACAGGAAATCACTGCCAGTGCACTTTTTAAGTGTGCACAGATTCCTCTCTTTTAGTGATTTTCCCTTTACTACATGTTTATGTGACTGTGGAGTTGGTATATATAACTTTGGGGGTGTGGGGGTTTCCCTTCAATTTTTATTTATGTTGTGTAAAGTTTCCAGTTACATACATTTGGCATGTTATGTCTTTGTCAAATTCATACTAATAGCAATTAGTAGTCTACCTATGTTACTAGCATAATAAAAAAAATGAGGAAAGCAGTTAAATACTGTGATGAAACTCGACAAAAAATCTGTACAAATTCTGAAATTAAGGAAAACTCTTCCTCGCAGACATGTATAAACCTAGACTTTTACATGTCAGATCTTCAAATGACATTTCTCTGAAACATTCTGCCGGCTAATAATTATTTAACATACAAGTGTGTAATCAACACCAACTCTCTGTGAATATGAAATAGTACTTTATGTACTACCAAATGTAATTATCATACACAGAACTTTCCACTCTGGGCTCCACTATAACTAGAGTCTGCTAAAATTAACACATCCAGTTAAGAAACTGAAAATAAATAATTTCCAGATGTTAAGACTTTGGTATGTAGCAGTTAAAGTGCTTTGTAACTAAATGCATCCCTGATAGAATTATTATTTTTTTATTTTACAGTAAGAGGTTGATATTGTAATATTGCCTACAGTCTCATTTTTAATAAACCAAATATGAAGATATAATATCAGAGCTTCTGGCTCTTTGGACACATCTGTTTGCCCTAACTGTGCCTCAACAAATACAGGTTCAGTTTCTGAGCATGTGGACTGGAGCACTCAATAGGCAGCAGTGGGTCTGAGTCGCCAACCTTGGCTCTCCCATCCCAGAGGAAGAAACTATCAAATTCCTGCCAAAGGGACTGCTACCTGCAGGAAGGCTACATTTTGAAGTTCTAAGCATTAATACTCAGAGGCATGATGTCACCAAGGAGTGTGCAGGCATTCTGACAATTATTAGCATGCATAAGTGTGCACTTACAATGGTTTTGGCATTGCTGGCAACACTGAATAATTTTCCAGCCAACAGGATAAGAGGGATGATATGCAGCCATTTGCATTGTCAAGCTTAACATTAATACACAATCAACTCTCTTACTGAAAATCTCAGTGTGTAGTTCCAGGTATTCTGCACTAAAGATCAACATTGTGTTGTCAGGGGTATTTCAAGTTTCTCCAAGAAGGTGCAATTTCAGAGTTGGTATACATATAGTAGCAGGGAGTATAGGGGAGCACATCCCCTCACATAAAGGGTGCAGGAGAGCTTTTCCACCTGCAAAAGTTTTTTTTAATGTGATTTGTTCCCCACCAACCTGCTTTGTGTTTGAGTATTTGTGAGATTTTTGTGATCACTGTTTTGGAGGTGAACACAAAACCATCAAACTTCAATAAGGAAGCCACTTGTTTGCTGTCATTTTCCAACCTAACCTCCCACCAGCCTAAAAATAAAAAATGAATAGGCAAAATATGGGACTATGGGAACAAAAAGTTTATACTCATATATAAGGTCTGCATCACTTCAGCGATGACAAGGTGCATTGATGAACGTATACACGAAACTCGAAACATCAAGTGTATTGGGTTCCATCAAACCCACTACATGCACAAAAGGCTGATAAAAAGCCTGTTACACACCCACCATTCCCCTACCACTATATACCAAATGCAGGACTGCACAACAGCGGTGAAAAAGACATATTCCCTTATTCCACTGTCTGCTGATCGTGGGAAAAACACACTCTGTGCTGGAACTTAGCAGCAGAACTGAATTGAACACACTCATTCACTTCCACTGCTAAAATTCATTGAGCCACACTTCAATGAAGAATTGTAGCAATCGAAGTAATACATTTGTGTAACACTGCATTAGTGTAGCAATTGAAGAAATACATTTATGCAATGCTGCACTAGTGTAGCAATCAAAGAAATACATTTATGTAACTCTGCATTAGTGTAGCAATCGTAGAAATACATTTATGTAACGCTGCACTAGTGTAGCAATCGAAGAAATACATTTATGTAACGCTGCATTAGTGTAGCAATCGAAGAAATACGCTGCATTAGTGTAGCAATCGAAGAAATACATTTATATAATGCTACATTAATGTAAAGTGACAAAGGCAGACTTGAAGAAATCAAACACACTAGTTTTGGTTTGTTTGTACTGGTGCCAACTTTCCAGCTTGAAACTCATATTTTGCAAAAAAAAAAGTTCAAAAAAGAGTGAAGTCCCAAGACTGGATAAATTCTCTTATTAGCCTCAACAAAAAGTTGAGATCCCTCATAAAAACCTCCAAAGCCAGCTATGAAGGTAGAATTGGGGCAGACACTAAAAACAACCACAAAGCCTTCTATAGTTATACCAAGAATCTCCATGGTAATACCCAGATTTGTTCTGAGTTCCTGCACAATAGTACCTCTTATACTGAGCCAACAGATATTTCCAACATACTTGCCAACAGATTCAGTGCCAACTTTACTCCTCCCCCCTCAAAGGACCAATCTCAATACTGGAAGAATGCCAGGCACCCAGCATTACTGCAGCGCAAGTTAAAGCTGCATTGTCAAAGGCTAAGAATACAGCTTCCATGGGACCTTATAATATCCCTGGTTGTGTTCTAAATGAATTACAAAGTGAACTGGCACCACATCTGTGTGCCCTGTTCACTCACAGCCTCACCTCAGGCTTTGTCCCTACCGAATGGTGCACTGCTACAGTCATCCCTCTCCATAAAGGAGAAGTGACTACAGACCCTGGAAATTATCGCCCCATTAGCCTGATGAGTCTGATATGGAGTGCATCATCATGGACCTAATTAACAAGGATATTGGGAATCTCCAAACTCTAGATCCCACGCAATTTGGTTTTGTGAAAGGTAGATCATGCCTGCTCAACCTGGTTGACCTCTTTGAGTCAGTCACCAGAGCAGTGGATGAAGGTAAGGCAGTTCCATACAACCTACCTCGATCTGGCCAAGGGCGTTGATACCATTCCTCACTCAGGAATTATTGATAAACTCAGCAAACTAGGCATCAACCTCTATATCATTAGGTGGGTTGCAAATTGGCTCACAGATAGAATCAACAGTGTGACAGTAGCGGACTCCAAGTCAGACTGCCGACCACTCACAATTGGAGTCCCACAGGGATTGGTCCTGGGTCCTCTCCTGTTTGGCATCTACTTCTCAGAAGTCTAGGCCAACACAGAGGGACTTTGACTGACCAAATTCACAGATGACTGCAAGCTGAGAGCCATTACTAACTCCCCAAGTGATGCAGACATCCTACAGAAAGGCCTCACTGAGACCAATGACTGGTGTCAAAACCATGGCCGTTAGCTTAATGCCAAAAAAATGCGTCGTCATCCCCTTTGGGAAAAACTCAGTTCCCACTAATTACCACATCGATGGGAGCCCACTGAACACTGAAGACGTTATAAGAGATCTGGGGACACAGGTTGACAGCAACCTCTCCTTCAACCACCACATTGCCACTGTGGTCAGAAAGTCCTTCTATGTTGGCACATTACCAAGGGTTTTGCATCCAGGAAGAAAAAGGTCATCATTTCTCTCTACTCTTCCCTCATTAGACCAATCATAGAGTATAATGCCTCATTTGGCATGTACCTCACTAGACACCTGCAGCAGCTGGAGAGGCCACAAAAGTACCTCATGAAGAGGATCCTAGGCCTTAAACACATGTCCTACACAGACAGACTCAAAAAAACTCCAGCTATTCTCTGTTTGATATCATCTACTAAGAGGCGATCTCTGCTTGACTTACAAAGCTATGTCTGACCCAGCTCTGTTAGAAATGCTACATCTAAAGAAATTCAATCCCTCCACACCACATGCTAGAGAGACTTCAACTTCATTACCACAATCAACAGAACATGCTGGAAGGACAGGTTCATAACCCAGAGACTCAGGGCCAGTGTTAGTATTTTGGGGTCCCCCAGCAAATGTCAAGTTGGGGCCCCCAGGCACTTCCAGTGTAAGTATCACCCTGTCACTACCACCCTTCCTAAGTAACCTTTTAGCTCATGCTGCAAACTTTTAGGAATAGTACGCACAGACTGACCTGTAGCTATAATGCTCTTACATTACAACAGATCAATGTACCATACTATATTGGCCCATCTCACAAAGGGACATTTACAGTTACTGGCATTTAGTTGCAACAATGATACATCACAACAACTCTATGTAACTGTCTGGACTTGGGTGAAATGGCACTCTAGGCCTACTGTTTCAGCCTCATACACACACACACACACACACACACACACACACACACACACACACACACACACACACACCCTCCAGTCCTCCCCTCTGCCCCCCCCCCCATGTTGGGCTCCCCATATGACGCACATTACTTTTTTTCTTTCTTTTCTCACATTTTGCCTTATTCTTCAGCTTTTTCAAGATACCATAAGTTTCTATATGCTCTGGAGTATATTTTTAATTTTTTTCCCATTTTTACACAGTCTTTTCATTGAATGATTGCATAAACAGAAATTATGATCAAAGAAAAATTCAGTGTTTTTGTTCAGGTTTAGTTTTCCTGGCATCCTGTCAACACCTTTCCTAACTAAGATAGCACAGTAGTAACCATTTAGGAAACAATGGAAATAAGCCAGGGTCCAAGACGTCATAGGGTTATAGATGCTCTGGGATGTACTTTAGATCATTTTTCCCATCCTTTTAATCCAATGGTGGCCTAAACTAAAATCATGAGTAAGAAAAGAATTTCAGTCTTATTTTTTGTCTTTCCAGGAAGATATTAAGTTGTGCCCAAGGCTAAATGTTCAAAGCTGACAAAATAGTAGTTCACAATAAACTAACAAGCCAATTGTTGTGAGGATACACAGGTCTATCCCAGAATACTGCCTACCTCCCTAACCTCCCCTCCCAAAAAAGACAGTCACTGCCTATGCATCCCACTAGTGTTATATTGAGATGAAAGCAATCGCATTCCTCCTCACTCCTCGCCCATAGCCCCCAAAGGCAGCCACCAGTATACATATCTGAAGTATGATTGTGAGGAAAGTGAAAAAAATAAAGATTACAGTAACATATTCTACTGCGTTGATCCTAGACAGTATACTGCCCCTACAGAAGTTACAGTAACTTTTTTGTACACCTATGAGGTCTGTTAGAAAAGTAAAACAAACAATAACTGGACTGTCCTTAGACCAAACATAAGCTATACTAAAAAGTAATAACCATACAATCCCCAGCCCCCTCACCCATACCCTACAGTAGTTTTCTATACACACACATCTAAGCAGGGCTGGTTTTAGAATGGGTGTAGTTGAGAGCAGTGGCCATTATCAGCTTCATCCTAACAGGGTCGTATCACAGCCTTGTTCAAGTTAAAGAGCATAATCAGAAAATTAATATGTTTTCTCCTCATTTTTCCCAACCAGCAACAGCTTTTGTGGGCCCCCACACAATCAAGGATGATTATGGGAGCCTCCTGTATCCATTTATACAGTCTCAAGAGTATTGGCCACCAGAATCCTAGAAGATCTAAGTATCTAAATGTTTTGTAATATATTTTATGCCTTACTTTTGAAAAAGAATTACTTGTCAGCTATATTTTTTACTGATACCCAGAGGAATAATGTATGTGTCCTAGCATTACTGGGAGGTGTGCACAGATAAAAATCAGTGATATTTTTTACAAACACACACACATGCATAATCCATAGTAATATTAGTCTTGTATTTATTTCAGCAAATAGTGATACAATGTGCAACACCGGTACTGCCACACCATATCAACACACACACACATGCATAATCCATAGCAATATTAGTCTTGTATTTATTTCAGCAAATAGTGATACATTGTGCAACACTGGTACTGCCACACCATATCAACACACACACATGCATAATCCATAGCAATATTAGTCTTGTATTTATTTCTGCAAATAGTGATACATTGTGCAACACTGGTACTGCCACACCATATTAGTGACTGCTGTTTAGCAGTCATAAAACAGCATCAGCAGAAAGTCACTTTTATTTACTTCATTGAGGAGTAATGATTATTTGTCACTCTCCCTGATTTCAGACCTTCCTGATTTTGTTCATCAGACTTTTATACTTCTTTTTGTCCAAAAAATGCATGTTGATGCAATAGCTGTTATTGTATTAACTTTTTAAGTGAATTTGAATAATATTTAAAGTGTGATCTTGATTTTGAGACTTTATTCTGTTATTATTTTTGGCATTGAGCTGAATAGTTCAGCAAAGAAGTTGAGAGTTATAGTATCATGTGTTCTGCCAGTATTTATAAACCTCCTCAAAAGAGAAAACCATCCCTGAAGATTGGATGCACCAGCTCTTCTTAAGATGCAATGTATGCATTGAGATTGGTCACGCTGGGCTGTTGATCTCTCTAGTACTTAACTTGTTCATGTTCATTATCAGCTTTATGCTAAAAGGGTCATATCACAGCCATGTTCAGGATAAGGAATGTAATTGTGAAATTAATATATTTCTTAATTCTCATTTTTCCTCAACCAGCAGCAGCTTTTGTTGGGCCCCCACACAGTCAAGGATGATTAAAGGGCCCCCTGCAGTCATGGGTACTGCAGGTACCTAATGCTGGCTATGTTGTTAGTTTTAGTGGAGATAATGTCCACCAGTAGGGTTTGGGGCACTACATCACTGGTAAAATATTTTATGGAATTTTGAATTTTAAAGGAGATACAAATAAATTTAGTATCCCCCTGGTTTCTAGTATACAAGATTGCTGTACTAGCTTTTGCTGGTTTGACAGACATGTTACAAAATATCAGGATAACATAACTTGCTGTAGTTGGGGCCCCCCAGGAACAGGGGGCCCCCAGTGACAGCAGGGTTTGCTGGTGCCTAAAGCCAGCTATGCAGAGACTGCCCATGCTCTGGAATAGACTTCCCATACATGTCAAGCAGAGCACCTCACTGGCCCTCTTCAAGAGAAATCTTGATGAGTAGATGGGAAATAGAAAGTTCACACCGGGGATCACTCCAGTGGGTCTACTTGATAGAGGCACTGGGAACTAACGACAGGTGGCACAATGCCGGGGCACTTCTATGGGCTAGACTTGTAAAGGTCCCAGGGCCATTAGCCTAGTACACACCTATGAATCTATGAACCTATGAAACTTACATTTGTTGAAACATCATCTGACAACCCATTAAACTAAAAGAGACCTGCTGTGATTCTTATTGAAATAGTATGTATCGAAGCATTGATTTTCAGCTATGTGAAGGGTGCAAGAATTCAAAAGACAAATGTGTAACACATTTTCTAACAGCCTGAGGAAGCCCTCTGGATACATGTCCCTTTTCAGGAGTAGTCCAGGAGTACTGCCTGGTGAACTGATTTGGTCAGAGTCAAATAGAATTCAAACAAATCTTGAGGGAATGAGACTCTGTACTACAGGAAGCAAGTCATGTGTCTGTCATTATTTAGTGACAGAAATTTGCAACAATCTACCAGAAAGTCATGATTTTTACAAGTTGCAGACTAAAATACCTCTTAGTTTATTTGTTCAAGAATTCTAGGCAAAGTCAAAAATAAAGAATGACAAAAATAGACAGATTTTAAAGATTATTTCACTGTTTGTTAATCTGGGAAAGCCAGTGGGCAAAGTGCCCCTTGGCAGGGACAAGCAAGGAGTCTTGTCTGGTTAAGTGACTTGCTGAAAGTCACACAGGAGGCAAATGAAGGTCTAAAGATTCCAACCCTTTGCGTTGGAAGGTGTTCATTAACATCTCAAAGCCTTAAGTGAAAGACAACTGTAATTCGTTTAAAAAGTTAACGTGTTGCATGGTTGTGCATTTACAGATAAATAAGAACTATGAAAGCGGAATGAATGGCATTACTGACTGTAATCCGCTGATTTACAAGTTAAAAAGAACTTAAAAGGGACAGGGTAAAAAACTGATGTAAAATCAAAGGTGAACTGCAAAACAGAAGCTAGATGAGAGACTCCGATTCATTTAAATGTTACAACTGGTTTCGCATCAACATGCACTGTTTTAACAAAAACTATGAAACTCTGACTGGCATTATTAACTGCCTGTAACCCTCAGTGATTTATCAAAAAATAAAGACGTGAGCGAAGGTCCGGCAGTTAGTGCAAGAATTTAGTCTCTAGGTTCTTAATGGGCTGCTTCCTGTAGACAAAGATACAAGGTTTTATTTTTTCTACTTCCATTTGCCTACTTTGTAGGCAACGAGCAAGTGACTTAATCAAACAGTGCTTTTCACAAAGAGTTAAATGGGTTATAAAAAGGACAGAGTGAACATAACTGCATTCTTCTGACATTACCAATGTTTAAAATAAGAACTAATGACATTACCAGAAAATGATGTTCAAAAATCAGCTTCTTAAGAACTATTGCCAGTATCTATTTTAATAAAAAAACAACTGTTTTAAAGAACACCAGTATCTACTTTAACAAGAAAATCTCAGTTTTAAAGAACTTATGCCAGTATTTGCTTTTTAATAAGAAATATACTTTTAATAAAAATTAATGAAATGACATTACTTCTTCTTGGGGATTAGGTCAAAGGTAACAGATTCTCTGAATAATCTAGGCTTCTTGGAAACACACATACACAGCACTGAAGATAGAGCTTTACCACTGCTCCAAAAGTCTCTCAGTGGCTTGAATGCTATATATTTGAACCAAGGCAAGAGAGCAGACCTAATCTGCAATTGAGTAGGAGTAGACCCAGGTAGTCAGGTTAGGAGATGTGGGTGGGATTTTTTAATCATTTACTGGCCACCTAGGCAGCTGCCTAGATAGCCTTGTGCTGGATCTGGCCCCAAGAAAAAAATCTAATAAAGGCTGATGAAAGGAAGAGAGAAAGATTACATAGAACAGATAAGTATAGAAGTTTGAGGAAAGAAAATAAATATGGTCAACCTTTTTATTCTGATATAGCATACCTCTCAATTTATTTGCTCAAGAATTCTGGACAAAGCCAAAATGGAGGGACAAAGGCCCAAAATCAGTGACAACTTTTTAATATTGCTCTAAATTTTATAAAAGGTTAAAAGTACAGGCTTTGCATGTATGTGAACTTCTTTGGTCAATAAAAAGTATGAAACTGTAATGACTGCTATTATTGACTGACTGTAATCCATGATGATTCATTAGAAAATCAAATATTTTACAAGGGATATGAGGCAAAATCAGAGACGTTCTTCAAAATTAGGGAAAGGTGAGAGTATGAGATATAGTATGCTCTTATACAGAGGGTTTAGGAGTAGTACACGGCAAAATAAATACACTGCACTTACAAATAATCTCAAAAATAAAGCAACTATCTTTGCAGTTCCACAGCAGTTTGTGAGCCAAAATATCTTCTCATTCCATATAACAGGGATAAATCCAGCTGGATTCTCCTCTAAAGGGTTCAACTCTCTTTTTTCACACTGATACTTATCTAGATAACATTTCTTCTTCATTTTAGTATTTGCAACTGTTTCTGGGGTCCTTCCAGGATCCTCATCCTATCCAAAAGTTACAAATCTGCTTTACATCAGGACACTGGACTTTCATTAGCTCTAAACCTTTTGTTTCTGGGGAATGGCATCCTGAAAGGCACCAATCAGCCATCACTATGCTACATGTACCATCTGAGCTAGCACATGTACAGGGAGTAGCCATTTCTATGAAACATCCACCTCCCTTGGTGTCAAATCAGTGGTTTGAGTCTCAGCAGATGGGCTGTATGCCCGTAACAGTTGGTCTGCATTCAGGTGGAAGTGGCCTGGCTGATTCCTGATTTTAAAACAAAGGGTAGAGGGCCAGTGCCCACTAAGATAGTTTTGGATTGGTGTCCTTGTGTTGGAATAGCCATAAAAGAGGGGAGTGAACTGTTATCAGAATAATCTCTCTAACCAAAAAGTAATATTTTAAGAGTGTCGATGACCTGCTTAACAGTAAAACTTTCTCAATAGATTCAAAGGTAAATACTAGACTAGCTGCCCTTGTGGTTCATTTTAAGCCTGGCCAATTTCCTTTTTTTTTTTGTGCTGGAAGTAACCTATACCATTTGAGAGTTACATTGGTCTTACTCATCCCATGGTCTATAATTATACAGTACCCCTACTGAGAATAACTGCGATCACACCATAGATAATTTGAGGGAACCAGGACCCTTGCATGAGATAAAGTGTTTAGGAGCTGCCTTCATCCATTAGTTGTACAGGGGACAGTCCTGTGACAGGGATGAGTTTTATTTTACATTGGATGGGGAGTCTGTGCCAGAGCTGTGGTATCCTCTGAGAGATATACCTGTCCCTCCAAACTGTTCTGTTGATAATGCAGAAGACATTTAAATCCTTAGACAAAGTATTTCTAATGCCATTTGACTTGATGATGTGCAGTAAATCCATCACTACTGGATCAGAGGTTGTCTTGTATGGCAGACACAGGTCACCTTTTAGCAGTGTGTAGGATAGCAAGAATAGTGACACGACGTTGGATTGGTCATGTATGTCATATTGCTTATATCTGCTATCTTTTTAGTAAGGCAACTCTGTGTACTTCTGATCTATAGCTGAATGCATTTTTCAGCATTAGTAAACTTGCTGCTAATATAGCAGATAGGGAATGTTCTTCGACATGCATAACCCAAGACAGGAATACACCTATGTCTACATCTGAAACATCTGTGTGTACTAGGAATTATCTAAAAAGTCGGGGAGGGTAGCATATGGCTCATCTGCCTAAAGGCTTGTTTCATAGCATTTGCCCACCTCCTTAGTGGACCCTTACCTTTAGTCAGGTCAGTCAGGGAACAAGCATTACTGACAAAATCAAGAAACATTTTCCAATTATAGCTAGCTAAACCTGAAAATGTTTTCACTTGCTTTTTAGTGATCGTTTTGGAACAGTTTCACATCATTTCTACTTTTTGCAAGTTTATGGTTTCAAAGGTCCTTGATCTACTGTGCAATACCAAACTTGCACTTAGATGGATTAGATGTCACTTCAGCCCTGCACAGATTGTTTAAAATGGCCTGAACTTTGGAGAGACGTGTAGGTTGCCGTATACCCGTTGTGGGGTCTAAGGAGTTAATCTGTCAGCCTGGTGAATATTCCATGTGCTCCACAAAGACCAAAGTACAACACTCTACAATGGAAGATCACATCAGGTAGAAAATTACATTTTTCCTAACTGTCTGGGATTAGTGGGATTTGCCAATAACTTTTTCTTAAATATGAAGTGGACAGAAACTTAGCCTTGCTGAATTTCACAATAATCAAGTGTAGATATGCTGTTCAGCCTTTCTTGCAAAGCCTTACAGACCCATTGAGCTTATCAGCACAGCAGCACTCTTCTACTCTCTCTGGGAGTCTGCTGTAATCCTAAGTTTAAGCATTATTTGTACTTCATATCTAACTGCTTAGTGCTAGAACTCTGGTAGTCGATAGGGTTTTAAGCAAACCTTTTCTCCAAGCATAGTTTCTATGATGTGCTAAATAAAATTGGTTTTACCAGTCATCTCTGAGAATATGCCATTATTTCTGAGCACAAGTTAATTAATTTCCCTTTTTCTGAAATACTAATAGTATCTCTCTCTCTCTCAAGAGAAGATGTGGCATCGGTTGGTTCCAATTTTTCCATCTTTTTCTATAGCCATTCACAATATAGACTTTAAAGGATTGTTAAGGCATCCAGCTAGCCTGTCTGTCAAAGGATGGTATACAACTCTCCTTAACTGTTACACCTTAAAGTACTGGGATAGTTCATGTATAAGGATGTGAAAGGACTACTTTGGTCAGTAAGAATTCATAAGGTTCATAGGTAGGTACTAGGCTATATGCCTGAAGGCATTTATAAGCCTAGCCGGAATGTGTTGGCTTTCGCCGTCCCCTTAGCTTAGTTCCCTGTGCCTCTGTCTAGCAGAGCCATTGAAGTGATCCCTGGGGTAAACTTTCTGTTTGAACGACAACAATGTTGAGCAAAAAAGACCTTTATAACAACACAAAGCTTTCAGGTTATACACCCTTTCTCAATGCTTAATACAGGTTCATTAAAAACAACAGTTTAAATAGGAGTCATAGAAAGTCACATGATGCACAGCCCAAGCATCATATGATCATCATTTAAAACACTATATTATATGCATATACAGACATAAAATATACAGAAAGCATATAAAATATATAATCATATATATCACTTTATCTTAGTATGCTGTATCTTAGCCAATAATGTATTGTTTTAAATGATGATCATATGATGCTTGGGCTGCACGTCATGTGACTTTCTATGACTCCTATTTAAACTGTTGTCTATAATGACCCTGTATTAAGCATTGAGAAAGGGTGTATAACCTGAAAGCTTTGTGTTGTTATAAAGGTCTTTCTTGCTCAACATTGTTGTCGTTTATTGGATTCATTGTTACAGCTTTTTGTGCCTACGTCTTGACATTTTTGCTGTTCAGTTGAGTGATTACTGAGAGTCTTTTCGCAGCCTATATGGAAACCGTTGGTAGCCTTAAAACTATACTGGCGAATGAAATTAATCCTTTGCTACATTTTGTGTCTACATCATCTTTACATTCTGAAGCGGTCTGCTTGATGTCTATGGACAATTCAGCAGATTTTGGCAAGAAGCTACAACTTCTGGAGAGGAAGGTGGGTGCTTATAAGCACCTACAATGGCAGCGCTTCAGTTTTATGGCTTATTTAGATAGGGGCATAGTACCATGGGGACTCAGGGTACTAAAAATGCCTTCCTATGGAAATGCGTGGCAGCAGTTAAACTTGAGGTTGAGCCTTGATTATATGATGTTGATGAATGACTTTTTCTCCTCTACAGAAAAGGTGTTAAAGGAGGAGATAGTTAATATGGAGATTGACTTAATGGCCATGCCATGTTTTAAAACTATGCTTCCAGCTTACCAACAAATGTTAGATAGACTACATGTACTTGATGACCGTTTGGAGGTCGTCAAGAAGCAAAAATTGCTGAGAGATATGGGGGATTTTCAAAAAGGACATATTTTTTCTTGGCCCAGGAATGATATAATGATGACTAAAAGTACAAATAAGGACATTAATAATTCAGCACCACAAAAACCTACTTTGGATAGCTTGGATGATTTTCCTGAAATATTGATGGCAGACTCTCGGTCTACTTCTCGCGAGATGACATCGATTGTACCGGCCAGTAATGTGGCTATAACCATGCCTACTGCTACTTCAGCTACGTCTCAAACAGATGGGATAAATATTGGTGTGTGTAGGCCGATGGGTGAACCTAGTAGTAACACTGACAAAAAGATTGATGAAGCAAAAAGGCTACATCAATCTACGCTTGATTTTTTTCAGAAGCCTTTTCAGTTGAATCAAGCAGAGAAGGTCCAAGAGCGCTCAACCTCGAGGGGGAGGTCGGAGACGAGACGGACACTATACTCCAAAAAACGAAAGAACAACAGTCCGGAGAAACAAGTAAAAGTAGTCCGAAGATAGTGGCAAGTACTTTAAATTTATCCGTTCTTAAGTTGGAAACTGCACATTATACTCTTCTGCACAAAGGACTTGGTTTTATACCAGCAGCAAGTGATGATATAGTTACTGCATTAATGGATCTTAAATGTTTTATTAGAAATGTGAATTTGAAGGTATTATTTAAGAACAATGCATCAACACAGTTAGATTGCAGAAGACGCAGTACTTTTATTCCTATTAACATGCCTGTTCTTGCTGTGTTTTATAATTTATGTGAGAAGGATTTGAGATGTTTATATTCTAAAATGGTCAGGAAGGATTACAACTTGTCTTACTCTGAATTTTTAGCCCTTAAAGACTTGAAATTAAACTCAAATATAGTGATTAAGCAGGCTGATAAAGGGGGCATTACTGTGATAATGGATAGGGTAAAATATATGTCATCTGTTTCCAAATTGTTAGTAGACACTTCAGCGTTTAAAGCAATATCACTCATAGATGTGAAGAAATGTATTAGTTTTATTAACATGTTTATTTATGATTTACAACTTTCTGGTGATATAGACTTAGATTTATTTCATTTTTTTACTGTTTCTTGTCCCACTATACCACAGTTATATGGAATACCCACAATTCATAAGTCTAAGCATGATCCACCGATGCGTCCTATTGTCTCAAGTAATGGGTGGATGACGGAGCCTATTTCCATCTACTTACAAAGGCAATTGCAACCATTTTTGGTTCAGTGCAAAACTGTGTTGAAGGATACCACAGATTTTATTTTGAAACTAAAGCAATAGTATAATGATTTAGACAAATCGAGTATTAATAAGGGGGATTTTCTTTTTGTTACACTGAACATTTCTTCATTATTTACAGTCATTCCTAATGACTATGGTATTAATTCAATTCGTGAATTCTTGGTTCAATATTCATCTTTTACAGCTAGACATATTGAAAATGTATGTTCTCTACTTGACTTAGTTTTAACTAATAATGTTTTTTGTTCAATAAACAATTGTATTTGCAGCTTACCGGTGTTACTATGGGCACACCAGTAGCTAATACTTATGCGAACTTAGTCTTGCATCAGTGGGAGAAGCTTTATGTTTATAATGGTAATTAATTTTTTAATTCAAATGTATGTTTCTACCAAAGATTTGTGGATGATTGCTTCTTGATTTGGAAAGGGTCTCCCATGGAATTGTCTGAGTATTTACTTTAAATAATACTACTGGATTTCTGAAATTCAAAATGGAATTCTCTGATAACTTGATAAGCTTTTTAGATGTTAGTATAGAGTTTCGGGATGGTATAGTGAATACAAGTGTATATAAAAAAGAGGTTAATGCTGGGAGATATTTGCATGGTTCCAGCATGCATGCCCCACATGTCTTTAGAAGTGTCGTTATGGCGCAGTTTGGTAGAATAAGTAAGTTAACTACTGACGACACATGTTTTTTAGTTCAATTGGAGGAGACATATCAAGAATTCATTGATAGTGGATATAGATCTGACATTTTGACAGACATTAAGACCAACGTTATAACAAATAGACGAACTATCTTTAAACCTATATTTTCGTCAACTGATGAATATGCAGTTAGTGGTCATTGTGACTCCACCAATGAAGTGAATATTAGATATATAACATCTTATAACACTATGACACGTAGTGTTAGGAGTATTATAAATAAGTATTGGACTGTCCTAATGGCATCTCCCGAGATTAGGGCAATTTTAGGTGATAGACCACGGTTTGCATATAGGAATATGAAGACATTAAAGAACATGCTATGTTATAAAGATTTTAGGGATGAAACACTGAGTCGGTGTATTTCAAGGAAGATAGGTACATTTGCATGTAGCAACTGTAGTTGTTGTGGTGACATTATGAATGTTGGCACCAATGACATGCATGGGAATAACACATTTGTGCATCCAATAATGCACAAGATTTACACTTTTCATATATCAGCTACTTGTGTTACTAATAATGTAGTATACCTTGCATCTTGTATGGCCTGCTCTTCATTCTATATTGGGAAAACAACTAGAAAGTTGAAAGAGCGTGTAATAGAGCACAAATCTGAGATAAGAAGGGCTTGTGAGAACAATGCTTTATTTAAGCATATTAATGTGCATGGTGTAGATCATAATTTTAAATTTAGGGTGATTGATAACGTCTACGCGTCCATTAGGGGAGGTGATATAGGAAATTTATTGGAAATAAGAGAGTTTGAATGGATCATTAGACTATCAGCTGACAGTCCACCTGGTCTGAATTCCGCTGTTTCTTTAAAGCCTGTATTGGCTAACATACAGCGTACTAAGATAAAGTGATATATATGATTATATATTTTATATGCTTTCTGTATATTTTATGTCTGTATATGCATATAATGTATTGTTTTAAATGATGATCATATGATGCTTGGGCTGCGCATCATGTGACTTTCTATGACTCCTATTTAAACTGTTGTTTTTAATGAACCTGTATTAAGCATTGAGAAAGGGTGTATAACCTGAAAGCTTTGTGTTGTTATAAAGGTCTTTTTTGCTCAACATTGTTGTTGTTCATTGGATTCATTGTTACAGCTTTTTGTGCCTACGTAAACTTTCTGTTTCCCATCCACTCATCAAGGTTTCTCTTGAAGAGGGTTAGCAAGGAGATCTGCATAATGTAGATTGGAATCTTGTTCCAGAGCATGGGAAGTCTCTGGGACAGGAATCTATCCCTCCAGCACATCCTATTTATTGTTGTGGTGAGGTTTAGATCCTTGGAGCATGTGGCTCGAGGGGATATGGTTTTCTTTAGGTGGAGCATGTCCATCAATTCTGGGTTGGACATGGCCTTGTATGTCAGGCAGAGATCACCTCTGAGTAGGCGGTATGCAACCGAGTACAGCTGGAGTTTCCTCAGTCAAGCAGCATAGGGCATCTGCTTGATGCCAGTGATCCTCTTGGTGAGGTACTTCTGTGGTCTTTCCAGTTGTTGCAGGTGTCTTGTAAGGTACATCCCAAATGGGGCATTGTACTCTATGATGGGTCTGATGAGTGATGGGTAGAGGGACCCAATGACCTCTTTCTATCTGGATGCAAACCCTTTTGTGAGTAGGTGGGCCACATAGAAGGATTTTCTAACCACTTTGGCAATGTGATTATCAACGGAGAGGTTACTATCTACTTGGGACCCCAGATCACTTATTACATCTTCCGTATTTAGGGGGCTACCACCTATGTGGTAGTTTGTGGGTACTTTGTTTTTTCCAAAGGGGATGACTATGCACTTTTTGGCATTTAGTTTGAGGCCATGGTTTTGACACCAGATATCTGTCTCAGTGAGACCCTTTTGGAGGATGTCTGTGTCAGCCGGAGAGTCAATTATAGCCCCTAGTTTTCAGTCATCTGCAAACTTGGTCAGCCATAGTCCTCCTGTGCTTGCCTGTACCTCTGAGAAGTATATAATGAATAGGAGGGGTCCTAGCACTGAGCCCTGGGGAACGCCACTTGTAACCGGTTTAGAGTCAGACTTAGCTCCCACAACTCTTACCATGTGGGTTCTGTCTGTGAGCCAGTTGGCAACCCATCTCGTGATGTAGGGGTTTATGTTAAGGCTGGTGAGCTTGTCTATAATACCTGAGTGGGGAATGGTGTCGAAGGCCTTTGTGAGATCTAGGTAGTCTGTGTGGGCCACCTTTCCCTCATCTATAGCCTTGGGTAACTGTTTCAAAGAAGTCCACCATGTTTAGGAGGCATGATCTGCCCTTAAGAAAGCCAAACTGGGTAGGTTCCAGTGTTTGGAGGTTCCCAATGTCTCTGTTAATGAGATCCATGATGATGCACTCCATAGCTTTGCAGATCAAGCTAGTCAGGCCTATAGGGTGATAGTTCCTGGGGTCCATTGTGGCATCACCTTTGTGGAGCAGAATAACCATTGCTGTGTGCCACTCTGCGGGCACGTAGCCTGTGGAGAGGCTGAGTTTAAACAGTGTGTTTAGGTGAGAGGTTAGTTCATCTTTGAGTTCATGTTGGACGCAGCCTGGGACACCGTCTGGTCCCATTGATGCTGTGTTTTTGGCTTTGGAAAGGGCTGTTTTAACCTGAGTGTCTGTGATTTCAGGGGCACTACATTCCTCTGGTATAGTTATGGGCCCTTTTGGGTGTGAGAGGGGAGTGAAGTTTGCACTGAACCTGTCTGCCAGGATGTTGGCTATATCAGTCGGTTCAATGTATTTTGTGCCATTCTGCACCAACTCCGATCAGATCCGAGAATTGCCACTTAGATTCTTGACATAGCTAAAGAATGCCTTGTGGTTATCTTTGGAGTCCATGGCAACTTTTCTTTCGAAGCTAGCCTTGGATGATTTTATGAGGGAACGTAGTTTCTTGCTGATACTGTTCAGGGATGTCTTCCTAGGAGAATTCCACCCCTACAGAAGAACATTATTAGATTTTTCACTAGGAACACTGCAATTACTTTTTGTATGGATTCTACCTGCACATTTTTTGTTACATGATCAATAATTGCTGAGATATACTAATTGTCATTATTTGATTTCATAAGTGGACCCACAAGTTCCATGGTTATGCTTCAAAAGGGACCACCACAGTGGGTAAATATATTACAGAATTAAATCCTAGACTTTGTTTTGCCCCCATTGCCTGATGACCATCATCACCATAAGATCGATTGGTCCTTTCACCCCTCACAGGATAAAAACAGTCCCCAGCACATTCATTCCACATGAAGCAAGAGCCAATCAAGGAGCCATCACCCAGGCAACTATTAGGGCATTTTAATTTATGCAGCCTAACCACTTCCCCTGATACAGTGGCATGTCTCTTCCCTGACATGTCTCCATAAGTGTGCTGCCACCCCATCGTCAACCCCCGAGCCTGTTCTTAAACCAGGTAGTTCAGCTAGGGGCTTGAATGTTGACAGTTCAGGGAGGAAGAATGGGTGAGCTTATCCTGTGTTGGGAGGAATGAAGGTTCACATTCAGCTCACAGCACTGCTCTAATGACAGGTCCACAGCTTGGAAAGCAGAAACTCTTCATGATGTGACGAGCAAATGCTGGAAAAACATGGGCATGGCCATCTAAGCTGGTGATTGTACCCAATGTTGGTACATGTTGGGATTACACATGCATGGGCAATGGGGTCATAGACTGCTCTTTCACTGAGCAAGAGTTCAGGTCACCACCACCAGAGGTGAGATTAGAACACAAAATGCAAAACAATTCTCATTGTTGGATGACAGCTAGAGCTTAAAGGGTTGCTTGGGCTATGACCTTAACCCAAGCCCTAACCCTAAGGTCCGTCACTATCACACACTCACCTGACCCGCACCTTAACACTAACTCACCTACCCCGCCCTAACCCTAAAGTCTGTCACTATCGCACACTCACCTCACCTGCGCCCTAACCCTAATTCACCTAACCCGCGCCCTAACCTTAACATTCGCACAATCGCAAACTTACCTGAACCTGACCCGTAACTTTCCACCACAGTGCTGAAAATAGCGAAGCTGCAGAACACTGGATTTTTTCCTAGGGAAAGAATTTGGTTGGCCATTTCTGTAGCTTTGCTATTTTCAGCACTGTGGTGGAAAGTTACGGGTCAGGTTCAGGTAAGTGTGCAATTGCGCGAATGTTAAGGTGGGGTTAGGTGAGTTAGGTTAGGGCAGGTGAGGTGAGGTGCGATAGTGACAGACTTAGGTTAGGGCGGGTAGGTGAGTTAGGTTAAGGCTGGTCAGGTGAGTGTGATAGTGACGGACCTTAGGTTAGGCTGGTTAATAAGTGGATAGATAGTAGTGTATGTACAGTTTAGTGTAGGGTTAGATGTAGGATTTTAAGTGTATGTGTGTGGATTGCTGTTTTTGGTGTGCTTGTGTTGTGTGTGTGTTTCTCGGAACAGCAAATTTTTTCCAGGGAAAAAATTCACTGTTCTGAGATTTTGATGATATCATATTTCAAGATTCCAAGGTTGAGCTTATGGTGTTCGATGTTTTGGAATTTCGATAATATAATATAGACCCTATATATATATATATATATATATTATATATATATATATATATATATATTTATTTATATTTATATATATATATATATATATATATATATATATATATATATCTACACACACACACACACACACACACACACACACACACACACACACACACACATATATATATATATATATATATATATATAGATATATATATATAGATATATATATATATATATATATATATAGATATAGATATATATGGGTCCACTTTTTTAATCTCGAAATACTAAAATCTTGAATTTAAGTATTTTGAGACAAACATCGAAAGCACACAAATACGAAATTACACAATCACGAACACTCACAAAATCGAAATAAATAAAACAAGAAAAAAAATACAACCCTCCTCCCCAAAACAAAACATAAACAACACATAACTACAATTGTAAACACTACCATACGTTCCTGAGCCCCCCACACCCCCCATACTTATATATACCAACTCAGAGGTCACACTAACTCAAAAAACATACAAAAACACAAACACACTCTTACCTGCCCTACACTCCCATTGAAGTCATATTTACACTCACTACTAACACCCACACATACTACAATCGTACTAAAATCCACATATACAGCACTCACACACATACAGTCCCAACTACGTACCCCAATCTACCCCTAAAACTCCCTACAAAAACTAAAAACAAACACATTTATACCCAAAACCCTTAAAAATTGAACACTTACCTGATCTCCATACATAAACGAACATTGGCTGCCATAACACAATATCTTTAAACAGACACTACCCAATCAGATACATACCACACTACACCTATTGCACATTCGGCACACTAAGTTTTGACATAGTGCAGTATCAGAAAAATGCACTTTCATCATTCTGGTGTGTGTGTGTGTGTGTGTGTGTGTGTGTGTGTGTGTGTGTGTGTGTGTGTGTGTGTGTGTGTGTGTGTGTGTGTACTGGACTTCACAGGCAATGCTAAGAGTATTCCTTTACCATAAAATGTAAAAACAACCTGGGTTCCCCTGATTAATACATTTTTATAATAGACAAGGAAGTGGGTTCTAAAATATACTGCTTGTGCAGAAAAAAAGAAATGCCAGTGATGATAATCACATTGTTGCTTACTCATTTAAACAAATATATAGTATACTAGAAAAAAATCTCAATCTTTATGTAGCGAAACATAAATATAAGATAACACCTAAGAAACGAAATGGAAGGGGTGAAGAAATAAACAAAAATAAAGCCAAGGTATCCTTTCTTTCATTAAAATGTTTTGCCTGTACAGAAAAAAGACTTTTAAAATATCTGAAGTATATAGAGCAAGGTTACAGATTTTCTCAGAACGTCCAGACATTTTTGTCTCATATGTATGGTCTGCTGCTCATAGAATTTGTGGTTTTCTGGCACATCTTTGAGGACTGAAGTCATTAAATACTGGCTTACATTTAAATTTCAGACTTCATATCCTTCAGAAAATGTGCACTAATGCAAAACATGTTACTATAGCAACTTCCTAAGTGCAATTTTTAAAATTTGCTCTTGATTTTGGGTCTTAGTCCCCATTATTTTTGGTTTTGTCCAGACTTCTTGTGCTTATAGTTCGACCGGTACAGGTTATATAAATTCAAAATACATAGTAGTCGGAACCTGCCCAGCTTTACATCTGATTTGCATGATGCTGTCTTGTATTATATTATCATTTTACATGCACTACATGCTAACCATGTGTATTTGCTTGCTGCTACCTGTCGTAATCATCACAGAAAACTACACTTTGCTGTTGTTGGTTAATTATCTCTCTTTAGCTGGACAATATGCTTGCTTTCCTACTCATACAGTTACAATTTCTGATGGCACTTGTTGATTAAAACGGACTATAACTTGATTTTCTTTTCCCTACTGAATATCATTTCTGAGTCTCCAGTGAAGTATGGATCCCTGTGAAACTAACTGGTCAGATACTCAATAAACAAGTGAAGCAGTATTATTTTCCACTGGTCCTTTTGAATATATCAAAAGACCAAAAAAAGTCAGTTTAGTGCCGAGGATTAACAGTGTACAATGATCTTTACCCTGTGGTCATGGGTTTGAGTCCCCAGTTCACCATCTTCTTATTGTGCGACTCTCAGAAAATCATTTAATAGGACAGTACTCTGTTTACTGATGAAAAGAGGTAGACATGCCTAGACTGTTTAAATATGGCTGCACCACATTATTTTTCACAAGATTTTTACTGTCTGTGTTCAATTTTGTCTTTGTTTTAAGAGGTTATGATATGGAATTTTTGAACATTATCTGAAGAATTACTGAAAATACTTTTCCGTTGAAAGAGATGTGAAGAATTAACAAAACATGCCAGAAAACAATTGTATGTGTAACCTATTGAGATGTTACTAGAAAACCTCAAATGATTCCAAGAGCATAGCTCAAGAAGTCACAGTGGTTTCTTGGTTACAATAAATCAAGATTAAACAGATCTTAATTCCAGGGTATAAATCTTTTTTCAGGAAGAATATGCAGTCACAACTGTAGAGAAAGGGTGTAAAACTCTTTTTGTTCCTCTTAAACTTGTTATTTCTTGCTTCTCATTGAGTGTAAGGATAGCAGTATTCATTATAGTGAACTGGCTTTTGGGTTAAAAGTGTTAACTGGAGCAAAAGTGGGAACTTAAACTGGTTCACTTCAGCCATAACAGATGTGAGCAACACTGTCCTAATACTAGTTCATAAGATTCAACAAAAAGGAAGGTCTTTCTACTTTGTTGTTCTTCACAGTTTGGGTTTGCATCACTAGTTCATAAGATATCAGTGTACATGGTAACATTATTTTAGTTTCAGAAATGGTATGAATTAGTATTGTGATAGTTAAGTACATCCCCAAGAATGTTTCACCTTACTGTTTCTGAACATCTTGTGATATAACAGATTAAATAAAGGATAGAGACCAACCACAGTAAAGACAATAAAGTCACCACTGTTTAGTCACTGAAGTAGACATACATACACATACATATATACATATATATATATATATATATATATATATATATATATACAGGAAGAGACAGCTTACAACTCAAAGTAATACCATAATGAAGCATAAGCTCAGTAAAGCCTACAGTGAGTAGCACAGCTTTCCCTTGTCGATGCTCTGCTGGCCAGAGGAAAGCTATGTTACACTAATCTTTAGAAGTGAGAAACTAAAGCAAATGTCCAACACCTTGTGCAAAAGTATGGTGTCATCTTCTATGACTTGTATAAAGCACTTTGTCATCTGGATATATCAAACAGTCTGTGACATTATTCATTTGAAACTTTGGGGGTGGCAATAGTTACATATGGGGGAAATTTAACTAATTTCATTAGAATAGAAGGGAACTATATAATCCTTCACCTACAACTACTGTGGTTTGGCATCTGCTTGATTATCAGAACAGATGGACAAAGCCTCACATTAGTGTCGTACCTGTCTTCAGGCAACACAATAATCAGCAATTAACTGTGAATCAAAGTACCTGATGTGGGTATAGAACTCATGGGATTCTGATCTTTTGATATTTGTTAAACAAAAGAACATCTTTACTTAATTATCATTTATGACATATGCAATCATACGTTTATATAAATGAAGACAAACCATACTGACATATTTTTAGTTGTAAACATTATACATCACTTATAATCTATCCAGTCATTGACAGTCACACATTACATAGCTCATTCAATTCCTGCCTTCCCTTAAACCTCATTCCTCCTTCAAAACATTATTCTGCATGCATTGTTCCACAAGTCCCACTTTTTCTATATAATTTGCTCCTACTCTTTTCTAAAGATCCCACTTCCAGTTCTTTTATGTCTGTTATTATATTCATTACTTCTAGTATGGTTGGTTTAGACTTTGATCTCCATTTTCTAGTAATTGCTTTTTTGGCAATCAGCAGAATAAAACTCAGCAAGGACTTTCTATATTTATGCATTCCCAATTTTATATCACAGCTAAAATATAATTTCCTTACTTACATCAATTTGCACATCCAATATTTCTGACAGAGTAGTATGGAGGGAATTTTTTTAAAGTCTGCCAACTCACTACACTCCCAAAACTATATTCCCAATTATTTCTTTCTAACTCATCACACCTCCATCATTAGCAATCTACCTGAGGAAAAATTCCTTGGAGTCAGCTTTGCCTATAGACATATCTAAACAAACACTTCCAAGCAAAAATTATAAATCTTCAAGACTTTGTTACATGTTGAGGCCATTCATATATCCTCCCATTGTTTCTTCATGAATTGTTTATGCAATCTCTCTTCCCAATTTTTTCTGACCTCTTCTGATTGATTCCTGTCCTTATCATGCAATATTTTATATGCTATACTAATTATCCCTTTAACAGCAGCTTTTGTTCTATATTCTATTAAAAACTTTACCAGTGCTGGTCTTTCACTTAGAATCCTCATATTCCTTTCTCTTTGCCTATACTCTGATATCAATCCTTGATAGGGGAAAACAATCTCTAGCCTGCAGGCCAAATGGATTATTGGTCTCTTCCCATTCTATTACCTTTTTCTCTCTAATTATTTCCTCACAATACCTTAGCTTCTTGGCCAGTTTTATCCAATAAATTATATCCCCCTCTTGCTATTCTCTGTAACTCTAATTGCAGTCACCCTATTGGCAGAATCTCCTTTCTCCATTCCTGTGTTGGCTTAGTTCTCAGAATACTTTCTGCTACTTTATATTCTGCATGGTTAAGGTTATTCTCCATAAGGATCTGTATACATAATCCAAGTCTCTCCTTGTTTTTTGAACCCCCCCCCCCCCACGTTCATCATCTATCTCCACTTTGAATTATAGCTGTTTGTGTTATGTGGAGGAGCCTTAATTGTGTAGCTCTGGAATACCTCTTCAAATCAGGTAATCCCAAACCAATGTTCTATGGAAGGATCAACTTATCTCAGTTGACTCTTGCCATCTTCTCCCCAGATAAAATCCTTAAACTCTTTATTAATTGCTATGCACAACTTCTCCTCTGGTTGATAACAATATGCCTGACCTGAGCATAAAACTAAAGGGACTAAAAACATTTTCACTGCTTGTATCTTGCTATCTATATCCATAAAACAGAGCTTGCAATTTCTCAGTTTTTGTATTATCTTTTGTTTAGTTATTCCCACATATCCTTTGTTGCCATAACATAATCCATACTCATAAATGCTTCATTTTGTCATGTCCCTATAAATATGAGTATTGCTGAACCAGTCTGTGTGTGAGTACACAGTTTACAGCTATTGCCTTTCTTTTATCTTCATTACTTTTGTGGCCTAAAAAGACTTGAAACTGTCTCTGAATGTTCCACGACACTGAAATGTCCTTTTCTGGGTTTATCAGCTATAAGATAATATCACATGCAAATAAAGCGAACTTTTCTTGATTATCATAGTAATTATATTCTTGCATTTCTGAGTCTCTTTTTTGCCAGTGGATCTAAATATGATCCAAATAAAAAAAGAGGAAAGAGGATACCCCTGCCTGGACCCTCTTTTCAAACAGAACTTATCAGAGAGTACCCCCTCACTTTATTTTTTGCCTCTAATCCCTCATATAGCCTCCTAATCCACTTTATAATTTTATCAGAGAATACAAATGCTTCAATTGTCCTACTCATAAAATCCCAGCTTACTCTGCTGAATACTTTCTCTGCATCAAGACCCACCAACAACAGTGGTATTTTCTTACATTCTGTTTCCCACTGGATCATCATTGTTCTATTGATGCCGTCATGTTTGCCTCCCATGCACAAAACCACACTGATCCATATCTATCAATTTTGGCATCACCTTTGCCGTTCTTTTAGCCATTATAGACATAAACACTTTACAACCATGGTTTAGAATTGAAATGAGCCTATATGAAGTTGGATATGATGGGTCTTTACCATCTTTAGGTACTACAGCCACTACCACTTTCTTCCAGGAAGTTGAGCTTTTAAAATACTGTTAAACAAAACCTTCAAGATCTTTATCACTTTCTTCTCTCTTGGTTTCCAAACTTCCACAGGAACACCATCTATTCCTGGGGACTTTTCTGTAGATTGGTTATACATCACACTTTTTATCTCATCTCGTCCTATCCTAACTGTTAGTAATTGAGCATCATCTACCTCTAACCTTGGCATATTTAATTCGTCCATTAACATTACCATTTCAACTTTTTCTTGATTTCCACATTTCTCTACTTGATGCAGATTTTCATAACGTTTTCAAAATATTTATAATGCCTCTACAGGATCTCTGGTTATTTTCCTTGATATAGGCTCCCTAAACTTGGCAACAACCCACTTTCTGTTGTCACAGCCCGTTGAGCTAAAAGCTTTTTTTCTTTGAGTTATTCTCAAAAAACAGTTGCTTAACAGCAATCTTTTGAAACTTATGCATATTACTGAAGTACTCCCTTATTTTCTCTTTAGAACTCTCCAATTGCACCTCTTCCTGTTCTGTGGGATTCCCCCTATTCTGCAATACTTTAGCCTTTGTCAGTCCCTCTAAATAATTCTTGTTACTTTTTAACCATATCTCTTTTTCTTTTATTTCCACCCTATTTTAAAATTCCACTTTAATTTTATTGCACTCCCTAGCTATATTTTCAGAAGACATTTCTTCTAACTCCCCTCATAACTCCCGAATAATTTCCACTACCCATTCCTTAAATTCTTCTCTATTTAACAGATAGGTGGGAAAGTGCCAGTCTCATGTTTACTTCATTAATCTGCATTTTTATTTTAGTGATCAATGGCATGTGATCTGAAATAGTTATCAGGTGTGTATCAAAACTTTCAATTGAACCCAGCCACTGGGGGATGCACAAGTCTGTGTATTTCTTCATGCTGGTCCCAAGTCCAGATAAATGGTGAGGGTTACATCAGGAAGGGCATCCGGGGTAAAATTTTTGCCAGATAAAATATGTGGACAATACAGATTTCCATACCAGATTAGTCGAGGCCCGGGTTAACAATGACCGCCTCCAGCTCTGTTAGCCAACAGAGCGCTGCTGGAAATTAGGCTACTGTTGGCCAAAGGAGAAGAAGAGGGGGAAGGCATGCCTAGAGGCAGTTGAAGAGGAGGAAAGATGGTGTGTGGAAGTAAGGGTAGGAACTTTGAATGTGGGCAGTATGACTGGTAAAGGATGAGAGCTAGCTGATATGATAGAGAGAAGGAAGGTTGACATATTGTGGGTGCAAGAGACAAGATGGAAGGGGAGTAAGGCCAGGTGTATCAGACGCAGGTTCAAATTGTTATACCATGGCGTGGATAGGAGGAGAAATGGGGTAGGGGTTATCCTGAAGGAACAGTATGTCAAGAGTGTTTTGGAGGTGAAAACAGCATCAGATAGGGTGATGTTTATGAAGCTGGAAATTGATGGTAAGATGATGAATGTTGTTAGTGCATTTAGTCTGCAAGTTGGCTGTGAGAGCAATAAGAAAGAAAGATGTTTGAGCGAGTTGGATGAAGTGGTGGAGAGTGTACCCAAGGGTGAGAGAGTGGTGATTAGAGTGGATTTCAATGGGCATGTTGTTGAAGGGAACAACGGGGATGAGGAGGTATGGTGTTGAGTGGAATGCAGAAGATCAGATGGTAGTGGATTTTGTGAAAAGGATGGACATGGCTGTGGTAAATATGTATTTTAAGAGGTGGGAGGAGCACAGGGTGACATACAAGAGTGGAGAAAGATGCACACAGGTGGATTATATCCTATGCAGGAGAGCCAATCTGAAGGAGATTGGAGACTGCAAAGTGGTGACAGAGGAAAGTGTAGTTAGGCAGCACAGGATGGCGCTAGTGATCAAGAAGAAGAAGAGGAGAGTGAGGGCAGTGCTGAGGATCAAATGGGGGAAGTTGAAAAGCATAACTGTAAGGTGCAGTTAAGGGAAGAGTTAAGACAGGCACTGGGTGGCAATGAAGAGCTACCAGATAGCTGGCAGCCACAGCACAGGTAGTAAGGGAGACAGCTAGAAAGTTGTTTGGTGTGACATTTGGACAGAGGAAGGAGGACAAGGAGACCTGGTGGTGGAGTGAGGAAGTACAGGAGAGTATACAGAGGAAGAAGTTGACAAAGAAGAAGTGGGCTTTTTAGAGAGACAAAGAAAGTAGACAAGGAGATGAGGCGTATGGTGAAGGCTAAGGATAAGCTGTATGATGAATTGTATGAAAGGCTGGCACTAAGGAGGGAGAAAATGACATATACCGTTTGGCTAGACAGAGGGACCGAGCTAGTAAAGATGTGCAGCAGGTAAGGGTGATAACGGATAATGAGGAAACGTCCTCACAAGTGAGGAGAGCGTGTTGAGCAGATGGAAAGAGTACTTTGAGGGGCTGATGAATGAAGAGAATGAGAGAGAGTAAAGTTTGGATGATGTGCGGATATTGAATCATGAAGTGCAATGGATTAGCAAGGAGGACATAGGACAGCTATGAAGAGGATGAAGAATGCAAAGGCTGTTGGTCCAGATGACAAACCTGTGGAAGCATGGAGATGTTGAGAAGAGATGGCAGTGGGGTTTTTAACCAGATTGTTTAACAAAATCTTGGAAAGTGAGAGGATCCCTGAGGAGTGGAGACGAAATGTACTGGTACTGATTTTTAAGAATAAGGGTGATGTGCAGAGCTGTAGTGACTACAGAGGGATAAAACTGATCAGCCACAGCATGAAGTTATGAGAAAGAGTAGTGGAGGCTAGGTTAAGTAGGGGAAATGATGATTAGTGAGCAGCAGTATGGTTTCATGCCAGGAAAGAGCACTACAGATGCTATGTTTGCTCTGAGGATATTGATGGAGAAGTATAGAGAAGGTCAGAAGGAGCTGCACTCTGCCTTTTTAGACTTAGAGAAAGCATATGACAGGGTGCCTAGAGAGGAGTTGGGGTATTGCATGAGGAAGTCAGGAGTGGCAGAGAAGTACGTAAGATTAGTACAGGATATATACAAGGGCAATGTGACAGTAGTGAGATCTACAGTAGGAGTGATGGATGCATTCAAAGTAGAGGTGGGATTACATCAAGGATCAGCTCTGACCCCCTTCTTATTTGCAATAGTGATGGACAGGTTGACAGACGAGATCAGACAAGAGTCTCCATGAACTATGATGTTTGCAGATGACATTGTGATTTGTAGTGAGAGTAGGGAACAGGTTGAGGAGACCCTGGAGAGGTGGATATATGCTTTAGAGAGGAGAGGATTGAAGTTCAGCAGGACTAAGACAGAATATATGTGTGTGAATGAGGGGAGGACATAGGACGGTTGAGGATGTAGGGAGTAGAGTTGGTGAAGGTGGATGAGTTTAAATACTTGGGATCAACAGTTCAGAGTAATGGTGAGTGTGGAACAGAGATGAAGAAGAGAGTTCTGGGCAGGATGGAGTGGGTGTAGAGTGTCAGGAGAGATTTGTGACAGACTGGTAAGAGTGGAAGGGAAGGTCTACAAGATGGTAGTGAGACCAGCTATGTTATATGGGTTGGAGACAGTAGCACTGATGAAAAGACAGGAGTCAGAGCTAGATGTGGCAGAGTTAAAGATGTTATCATTTGCATTGGGTGTGACAAGGATGGATAGGATTAGAAATAAGTATATTAGAGGGTCAGCTCTGGTTGGATAGAGACAAAGCCAGAAAGGCAAGATTGCATTGGTTTGGACATGTGCTGAGAAGAGATGCTGGATATATTGGGAGAAGGATGCTAAGGATGGATCTGCCAGGTAAGAGGAAAAGAGGAAGGCCTAAGGTAAGGTTTATGGATGTGGTGAGAGAGGACATGCAGGTGGTTGATGTGACAGCGCAAGATGCAGAGGAGAGGAAGAAATGGAAACGATGATTCACTGTGGTGACCCGTAATGGGAGTAACCAAAAGAAAAAGAAGATCAAAACTTTCAATTAAATGCACATGTCCCTGTGTAATATAATTTCTTGCTAGCCTAGCCCAGTTTTTGTACCTTTGGGAATAATATGTAAATTCTCTCTGAACTCCTACTACTGAATTTACATCTTCCATAGCAAATATTTTCAGAAATGTTTTCAAAAATCAACCATTTTATTGTATTTTCCCTTCTAGGCCCCCAAGATGCATCCTCACTGTTGCAAATCAAATTTCAGTCCCCACCTATAAGTATTATTCCCTGCTGAAAATTGATTATTTCTTTCAGAATGTCCTTAAGCTCCATTGTAACAAGTTTCTGGTGGAATTTAATACATAAATTGAAATCCAGCACAAGGGAAAGATGAAAATTTTGAAAATTTATTGTGGCAAGCTCCATAAATAGAATATCCACAGCAAACCTGTTTCGGCTGAAAGTTCAAGCCTTCATCAGTGCAACAAAATATATTCATTAGAGCAAACCCTAATTCCTGCTTATATATATATATATATATATATATATATATATATATATATATATATATATATATATCTGCATAGATTAGCCAAAAAGGCTTAATACCTTAATTGGAGTGATTAATCAGTGAGTCATACAATCCAAAGCAAAAAATAGCTTAACTCATTCAGGCCTGGTTTGAATAGAGCACCTAGCCTTGTTATTTAATATATTATGCCAACCAGCTTTGGATGTCCTGTTCATTTGTATTTTATCTATGATAGTAAAAGTAAATTTAGCAGTTTTGTGTATTAAGGTGTGTTTGTAAAGGGCGTTTGAAATTCTTTTATTTCGAATTTCACTTAGATGTTCACGGATACGGTGTCTAAAAGGTCTGGACATTTGTCCAACATAAAATGAAGAGCAGATGCAAGTGGCTAAATAGATAATCCAATCGCTGCTGCAATTGCCAAAACATCTTATTTGGTAAAGCTTAGATTTATTACAACTAGTAAATTCCTTGGTTTGAAATATGTGTGAACAAGCACTACAATGACCACAAGGAACACAACCTAATAATGTATCACCAAATAAAGTTTTCTGTAAAGTGATGGGTGGATTATAACATTTGTAATGAGTTAAATGTGAATTAATTGTTCTGCCTCTACAATAAGAAAATAAACATCTAGAGTTAAGTATTCCGTTCAATTGGTCATGGGCAAGCAAAATATCCCAATGATTGTTGATAATATTTTTGAACCTATAGGTATTGGCCCCAAAGGTGGTTACTAGCCTAATGGGTTGTGATTTCTGTGTACTATCATGACTAGTTCTATCCTTATATTCTAAAAGTTGAGATCTATCCATTTGGTCCACCTGGGTTATTGTCCAAGAAATACAATCCTCACAATATCCTCTGGTAAGCAGTCTGTTGGTTAGATACTGTTGGCATGCTTGAAGGTTTTGTTCAGAGGAACATATACGTTTAGTGCGTAGATATTGTGACTTTGGAATGTTGTTGATGATGTGGCAAGGGCGATGACTAGAGGCATGTAATAGGATATTGTATTCTGGAAATTTCCTATGTGCCCGAGTCTTTAGAGTATGATCTTCCTGTCTGGTGATGGTGACATCCATTAATATAATTTGATGGTACTCAATGTGTAATGTAAACTGAATGCCCCATTTGTTCACATTAAGATACTGGATAAATTCATGCACATATGATTGGTCCCCCACCACCCCATCCAACAATCATGCAAATAACGTCTCCAAATATCTAGCTGATCAAGAAAAAGATTATGGCTATCATCATATATTAACTGTTCCTCCAAAAAGCCCATAAACAAATCAACATAAATAGGAGCAAAGGATGCTCCCATTGCTGTGCCATGAACCTGCCAGTATGATTTACCATGGAAATAAAAAAACGTTTTTAGTTAGTACATGTTCAGTTAGGGATATAAGGAGTGTATTGAAACCAGGGGTGTATAATTGTGATTTTTCCAGCCAATATTGAATGGCCTGTAATCCAGCCCAATGTGGTATGCTTGTGTAAAGAGAAGTGACATCAAGTGTACATAAATACCAGTCTGGTTCCAATTGTGCATCCTGAATAATATTAAGAAATTGGGTAGTATCTTTTAGCCTAGACCTAACCATAGATAGTAAAGGTTGCAAATATTCAGTAAGGAAGGCAGACAAAGGTTCAGTCAAGGATCCCCTCCCTGACACAATAGGTCATCCCAGAGGACAGGTGGAATTTTATGTATCTTGGGAAGTAGATATAAATATTGGGATATGGGATCTGACACCTTCAGTTGTCTGCAGGTCTTCTGGTTAATGATGCCTTCCTCTGTGGCTAGGTTTAGAAAAGAATCCATGTCTTTTTTGAAATTAGGAGTTGGATCCACAACCATATGTATGTAAAAGCGGGGATCGGACAATTGTTTTTACGCCTCCGCCTGGTACTTGTCCCAATCCATCACCACAATGCCACCTCCCTTGTCTCCAATTAAGGTATTAAGCCTTTTTGGCTAATTTATGTATAAATATATATATAAGCAGGAATTAGGGTTTGCTCTAATGAATATATTTTGTTGCACTAAAGAAGGCTTGAACTTTCAGCCAAAACCAGTTTGCTGTGGATATTTTATTTATGGAGCTTGCCACAATAAATTTTTAAGATTTTCATCTTTCCCTTGTGCTGGATTTCATTTTTGGACTTTTGGTAATTATGGTTTAATCTGTGCACTCAGTCTACCCTGTGTATTTTTGTTCAGTCTGTTGGAATTTAATACATGTCAGCATAATCCTCCTCCCCTGCCAGTAGCCCCTTAATATAACAAATCTACAATTATTATTTTTTGTTCTTTTCTGTCACTATTGGAGCTTCATTTGCAATTAATATAAATTATCCCCTTTTCCTTTGTCCCAGATATTTAACTGAATAACCATTTTGAAATCCTTCCTTTATCAAATTCACATGATCAGTTTTTTCCAGATGTGTCTCCTGTAGCATAGCTATTTGCCCTCTGCAGTTTTAATATAGTTCACTACTGTTTTTTTTTATAGATCTGTGCTACCATTCACATTTAAATATAATATGGAAAGTTTTGTCATTATGATAAAATGTTATTCCCAGTCATTATATGTGACAGTATTTTTAAATGTCTAGTTTCAACTTTTGTGTTACATGCATGCACTTATGTTTGGCAGGTAGATCTTTTATAAAGTTGTTTCTTGTCATATCCATTTGAACCGATGTCACATTTTGCAATACTTTTTGTTTTAATGAAAACCCTCAAAGAAAAAAAACACACCCCAAGAACACTCCCTATACCCATAAACTTAATACAAACTCACAAATTATGTAGATATCTCCAGATAATGAAGTTTAACCCTACTAATAGGAACAATTGTCCCAAATTGACAGCCATGCTCACTGACTTGAATTAACCTATTATGAACTTTATCCATGCTAAGATGCATGATACAGCCTGTGGTTCTTCTTACGCTAAGTGCTGCCTGTTTTTGTCTCATCTTTATTCCTCTCCCAAATGTAGAAAACAACTTGAATGCTTTCAAAAACATTATCGCCTAGCCATTGAAAGAATGTCTTGACTATTTTATTACCCTCTTATCAGCTTATCTCTATCATGAGAACCAGATACACAGCTTCCTTCTACTACAAGTTTCTCACGTTACACTGTGAACATTTATTTGCTAGAGGAAGACTTTATTATAGTCAATGCTCTTTTATTTACTTGCTTCCCATAAAACCTGTTATTAGATCAAGCCAATAGCCTTAATCCAGTCATTCCCCTATGCAAAAGTAAGGTAAAGCACATCAATTTTACTTATATCATGCTTTATTGTCCAGGCTTTCTTATCTTTTTACACTGTAGTACCTACATTTCTTAAACCTTAACAAGAAAAAAGAAAGAAGGAAAAACTAGGGGCACCTCTTTACTTTAGTATCCCTATTGCACCATACCTCTCAACTGTACAGATTTTTACACAATTCCCAGATTTTTGCCTCATGTTTTTGGTCTATTTTCATAAAATTGTGGTTTTCTGGCAAATATTGGCTAATCATTAAAGAATGAAGTCAGAAAATAATGACCAACATTTGAATTTCAAACTTCATATCCTTCAGAAAATTCATGTTAATACAATGCCTGATATTCTATCAACATTTTAAGTTTGTTAGAGAAATATTTAAAAATTGTCCCTATTTCTGAGTCTTTGTCCCCCATTATTTATGGCTTTGTTCAGATTTCTTGCTCTAAGTGGTTAAGAGGTATGTATTGCACACAAAAATAACTGAAAATACTTTTCTTTATTGCATGTAATATATGTCATGTATTATAAAATACTGGTAAGAACAAATTTTGCTTTACTTATAGTTATCGCTTTCCTTCCTCTTCCCTTCTCCTTAATGTTCTTCCAAACATTAATGACATGAAGTAGGGCATATACTTTGGAGTCCCCCACAAGTTTAACAAAGTCAAAAAAGTCCAATATTTCCAGGCTTTCTTGTTCTATCATATTTTACAAATGTAATCGATGCTTTGTAATCCCACATGTATTCATTAATTTGCAAGTTAATGATTTTCTTCCTGTTGATCTCTATCTTCCAAATCCAGTTTCTGGCTCATTTCCATTGTACTCCTGGTTCTTCTAGTCAGCTCCTGTGCTTTTTTCTCTCTCTTAGACATTTTCTTTTGAAACAGTTAAAAAGGTTTCATTGACATAGTCTCTCTAGAAGATTTATGATCAGAAGAGTAAGAAGCAGACCCTCCCCTTTTGTTTGGTAGCTCAATTTTGTTGGACAAATTTTGTATTTCTTCCTTAGCGTGTTCTGCATCAAAAATGATTCTGACCCTCCACTAAAAAAATTATTCTAAAGATAGCTGGATACAGCATCTTGAATCCCACACCTGCTTCTCAACATTCCCTGATTACTGTAATAAATATACTCCTCTTCTGCCTGGTGTATATTGAGTAATCATTTTCCACAAACACTCTACTGTCTCCAGCTTTTAGTACTTTGTCCTTCTGCCACAGTTTTGTGAAAATAAGCTCTTTTTGCTGAGAGGATTACATCTTTACTATTAGAGGTCTTGGCTGGTTTATCATGGCCAGGTTTGTAGCATACACACAGTGCACCCTTTTGATTAACAACTCCTGTTGTGTCATATCAGTCCAGATGCTGATTTGTGATTTCATAAAATGAATACAGTCTATTCCTTCCAGTTTCTCTGGTACAGCAGAAAATCTCAGGTTTTCCCTGTGGGCTCTGTCCTCTAATTCTACAATTTTTTGGAACATCTCTTCTTGAGCAGTTTCATGTTTACACAGTCATCTTCATTTCAACCTCTGATTTTTGCAGTTTTATCAGCTCATCTGAATATCTGTCTCTTCCATTTTTTCAGTTTTTTGCTATTTGAGTTGACATATGACATACTCATTCAGTGTTTCATTTATTTAAATCAGCAATGAGCACATTTGATTTATTTTTCCTCTACATTACTGGAAGTCATGTCTCACACTAAAGCTGGAACTTGAACTGCTTTTTGTTGAAAAGCTGCAGGATTCTGCCCAGCCAATGTTTTCTCCTCACTTTTTGTGATTGATTTTCTTTCAGGTTCTCACATTTTATTTTTTGCTAGCATCCAGGCAGTGCGCTTGTTAGCCAGTAACTGAAATGTACCCCAAAAGACAAATTCACTAACTCTCTTTCCCAAGTTTCTGTTTTAATACTGGAAGAGCTAAAATTACTCTGTGAGCAGCTATCCTCGAAGTCGATCTTCTACATTTTTGAGAATACATACAATCAGACTGTACACACTGGGTATGAATAATGAGATGGCCAGATGTTAAGTCATTAAAAGAAAAAAATGAAAGGGGAAACAGTGATGTGAAGACATCAGCAGTATGCCAGATGGTCATTAGAGAAATGGGAGCATAAAAGGTGAATTCATGTTTATAGCTGCAAGTCAAAATTAGGCAGGAGGTAAAACATAATCACAGGAAAATCTCTTCAGGTCTCACCAAGATTATAATATCATTCTAAACTGTAGATCAGCAACAGCTAAAAGATGGATTGCAGGAAAATTTTGTAACCATTTCTAGCCAGAACAAACTGTGAGTACTATGCGTAGCATATTTGAACAATGAGGATTGAATACCACTGAGCTAGAGAACAGCAGATGCATAACAAACTATATAAATTAAAGTGTTGATCTTCAAACCAAAAAGGGCTCAAGAATAAACATAATCTCAGTACTAAACATTAATGTGGCAATACCTACTTTAACACTACTTTCTGATTCATTTAAATGATAATAGCCATAAAAAGTAAAGAAAATACATTCTTTAGAAGAAAGAATTCACAGTATAATGCATTTAGAAGGTCTGTTATGTATATACATCCTTTAGTTCCTTCTGTTTGTCATTTTAAATAAATGGCACAGGTCATGCTATGCAACAAATGAGGCATCTAATTTCTACAAAACAGCATTTTCTTTCTTGCCAAAACATGATCTCATTTCTGAAAAGGATTCCAAACATAATAACTTACAAAATGGCTCCAGTTTCATATCTTACTTTCTCTGCATTGACTCACATTTGACCATTTAAGCAAAACTGAATGCATCTTGGTAGTATTACATCAGCTAGAACTCTGTTACCAGTTTCAGAAAATATTGAGTTTATGGTTAGAGCATGGCACTACACGGACCCTGAGTATTTATGACTACACTACTGTGGCTGTTGAACTCTAACCATTTGATCACTGGTGTGCCACACATAAACATTGCCCATTAAATAAAATAAAGAGCACAATATTGGTGTAAATATGCAAAGCAGATTTGACAGATAACTAGATCATGTTATAAGCCACTGTAAAATAAAATGAAGTATATTTTATAGAATTATCTTAAGAGTTCTCTCTTCAGTTATATTGCAATGTATGGGTATAAACACACTGCTTGTATATTTCTGCTTGAAAAGATAGTAACCAACAAGTCTGTTGATGACTGTGAAATTCTGTACACTTCCTCAAGGCACATAAGTCTGCCACCAAAATATCACCAGGAAACTTTGGAACCATCACACAAAAAGCATTTCCTTATTCTAGTTTGATGACCAATTACAGAGTAGTGACCACTTTCTTTTCTCAGAGAAAACCTGTGGAGGAACTTTTCAGATAAACTACACATAATACCTACAGCATACAAGGGTAAGGCATAGTAACATTATAAATACAAAGCATACTGTAAAATAATAGCAACAATACAAGACTCTGACAACATATACAAAACAAGTGTGCTGGGAAATATCTTCAATATGAAATTCAGAACACATAAGGCATAATAATGCAGGGAGGTGTGTGGTTGATAGAATGCAAACCATGCTATTGCCATCTGTTTCAGTGGTCTGCACAAGCCACTGATTCCCCAAAGGTATTACACCCCTTATGCAGTAATTTTGTTGCTGTCATAACTTAAAAGGGATGCGGGAATTCATTCACTGCATAGGAATTACTGGGGGTGGGCGTGCAAATCAACACACAGAAAAACATTTTTAATTCATATTCACTAAAATGTCATTTTTGACATTCTAGTTTGCAATTTCAGATTTTATTGGTTGATTTTAAACACTTGTCTATATACCTTTTTGCCAATACGATTCATTTGATTAATCTTGTAGTTTATATCCATTGCTAAATATTGCATTAATTTTTATTTTTTATTTATTTATTACATTTGTTTACGGGGTGATGTCCAACTGGGCCAGAAGCCCATTTTCAGCAGACACCCGGGGAGAAAAGCTCTTGATATACAGTAGAAAGAATTAAATACTACGACATACAGTAGGAAAATTTAATACTAAAGTTATTTATAAAACCAATACTAAAGTTATATATTTAAGTTAGTATGCCAGATAAAACAGCCTTAGGAATCGAAGCTCAATATGGAAATGATCACATAGTTCAGAAGCTCAATTAGCTTTTTACTTGCTACATAACGCCTTGCTCATTTTAAAGTATGTAAATGTTCAGTGTCTGGGTTTTAATCACCCGTTTTAAGGGTAAGAGATTTTAGATACCGTGTACACATTCTATGTTTCCGCATGCCTGTCTCACCAAATAAAGCTTGTTCGAAGGTACAGCCATAGATGCAGATAATTCCCAGCAGCTCTATACTGCTCCCTTTTCTTATTCATTGTAAAAAGGGGATTTATGATTTACCAATTAAAAATGTAATTTTATGTGATATAATCCATAAACAATCATATGAAAACATACATTTACATTTAAACAGGCAATGGTTTTAATTTTCAACAGTTCAGCCAGTGAGATCAATACAGGTATTGTTTAGAAGTAATAGAAGTGTACAGTTTATACAACTTTACCTTCAAATGCTGTAAAATTTCTACTCAAGCATTCAACAAGATTCTCTGCTTGCCGATTAGTAAAATTCACAAATTTTGACGAACACTAAATATAACCACTGTTTTTTTTTTTGTTTGGTTGTTTTTTTTCCTGCACCTGATGGAGTCTGCATTTCTGGTTTCACATGGCGAGTTAGTAAAAAAAATGTGAAAGCATTGTGACTCACAAATCTGCTAAGCTAGCAGTTATAATATAAACATTAAAACATAGAACTAAAACACAAAAGTAGCAAAGTGCTAAACATCCTAAGTCCTATAGTCATACTGTTATTTGTAATGTATTCAGATGGTATTATCATTGAATTAAACAGTTAATATTTTTATTGGGAATTTTACTGTAGCCCATGTAAACAGTTATGTAAAACATTTTAAATGGCTTCTATTCTTTCAACACTGTAAATGCAGAGACACACAGAATAATTAGTTTTGTGTTATAGTTTTTTGAAGCCAGTATGTACATAGGACAGTGGTCATGGATATTGTTTCACAGGTTAAGAGTATGTAGCTTAATATATAATATAGCAATATATGTGAGTATAATGTTGTTAATGTTAATTTGTTAATACAGTTCGATTACTTTTGCATAAATGCAAATGTGCCTATGTCACAAGTGATAGTTCAATAAAGATTAAAAAAAAATGCTATTTGTGTCTGGGCGAGTTTCCTCAAGATGCATGTTAAGCATAAATATTTATGGGACTCTGGGAGCTCTGTCTGGGCTATATCCTGCCTTAAACTCTGGCTCAAGCAACTCTGAAATGAATTAAGCAGCTACTAATGAATGACAGCTAGTGTTAACAAGTGAAACTGTGTTATTTGTATTATTTCAGGATGGTTAACTGCTGGGTGTTGTATACTATCACAACATGTACTTTGGGCAGTACTTCTGGGCATAACTCTTAACTGTCCCGATTTTCACCTCATGTTTTTGGTGTGCTCCTCATAAAATGTGTGTTTTTCTGACAAGTCACTGAGATGATCTGAAGACTGAAGTCACCAGATGACACACATTTGAGTTTCATACTTCAAATCATTTAGAAAATGTATGTTAACATAAACCATGTTACTCTAGCAACTTTCTAAGTTTTTAAGAGCAATATTTAAAATCTGTCCCTATTTTGACAAGATTTCTTGCAATAAGAGGTTGAGAGGTATGCTTCTGGGGGCAGGGGGAGATTAAGGAATATTGTACCATATGGTAACAGGCTGGAATGTAGCAGACTTGCTTGGCATACATACCTATACAATAATATCAGCGTATAACTGTAAGTAAAAAAAAAAAAAAAAAAAAAAGTTAAACACACACTTACAAGGGAGGGCATATATGTCCGCTACAGAGTCCTTTGTGGTGCATGCAAACTTGCCACTACAACCACAAATGTCTCTACTTCTGCACACTGATCCAGCCAAACTCCCACAACTGGGAGTTCCCACAGCAACAGATTCCTTAATTAGCATAATAAACTTTTATTTATTTATTTTTAATTTTTTTTGCTTCAACAACATGTCTAATAGATGCTGTATTCTGTGACTCGCTGTGTGGCATGACAGTGGAGCAAAATGCAACAGGAAACAGCTACTGAGCTAGGTATGTCAGACAATTACACCTTACTCAGAATTTGTTCCCTGACATACTGTGCTATGCCGTTATGCTACACCGCAATTCAGTCTGTGGTGGTAGTACTCACAGTGTATGACTGTCTAATATGAGCCCCTGTTCATAGGGCAGATAGTCACATCTGGGCCACTTGTCCTAAAGGGGATCCACATCTATAAATCATAGTAATGTCAGGTAGCATACCAAACATAGTGTGCAGAATGCTGCTATGCCAAGTCCACACAATTTTTATAAATACAGTGGCCCAACTATCCAAGAATAATGTCATATTTTCAGACATCTAGTCATGTCTTACAAAAACAAAGGGCATGGATGAGTATTTTTCAGGGTGATTAGTGATTATGTCAGGCAGTCCTGCTGATACCAACCTAAAACAAAAATCATCTCGCTCATGAAAAAAACAACTCTGATTCTTTAAAAGAATCTAGGAAAATACAGAATTAGTTTATATTTCATAGCATGACATTTTGTGCTGCAGATTTAAAATGCCAGATTTCATTTACATATGAAAAAATAGTACACTTCTGATGTACGATGCCAAGCAAAAGATCATGATAATTTTTATTTGAAATTACTGAGATATGACTTGAGTATGAGGCTGCATTTGTAGAATGAAGTGTGTGTTCATTATTTTAGCTATTGTCACCATTTTTGCTGAGCTTAGGTGTACCGTAAGGAGGTATACAACCAATGAGTATGATGCAGATGGGTGACTTATGGCGGATATAGAAAGTTATACATAGTTGGTAGCAAGTGGCAAAGGGAGGCACAAAAGTGCTGGTGTGGTGAAAAAGAAAGGAGTTTTGGTGGTGGGAAATTCAAATTCACTGAGTAGGAAGTAGATCTTGAGTAGAGAGACATGAAGGACCAGACTGCAGTGAAAATGGTCTTATGGCCTAGACTTGCTAAGGCAATGAGGAGGTGGCCATGGTAGTCACTAAGTGGGAGGAATAGATGCATGCTGTACATATGAATGCTGATAACTTGTCATGAGAGACAGCTGAAGAAGTGAAAGGCAGTAGCAGTAAGGTGGCAGGGAAATGCTGGGATGGGTGGTTAGAGGTGGCATTCTCAGAGGCTTCCCAGTATGCTGGCTGGAAAAAGAATAAAAGAGTTTAATTACTCCCTACAGTGGACAGAACAGGAGAGAAACCTGGGTCTAGTAGGGGCACCTGAAAGAGTGATGAAGTGTGTACCGAGGATGGATTCTATATTAGCTGGAAGGGAATTTCACTAAGAGAGTTACAGAAACTGAAAGGCAGTAGACAGAGAAGCACACCATGTAAAAGGTGTTGCAGCAGAATTGATGTGTAGTTCAGAACATGCCTAGGTGGTGTTACTGTGTAATACTGGGAGTCTAGGTTAAAGAGCTGTGGGTTAGGATAGGAAAGGAGGTTGAGACATCAGCCAGCAGTGGGACAAGGCAGGATATGTTTTGCATTGGTGTTATTTGTCTGTGGTTGGTAGAGAAGCATAATAAAGATGGAGTGGTTATCTCTGTAACACATGGTGTCAACTGCAAGGTTAGATTGGAGGTGGATACCTCCCTACAGGGTCAGGGGTAAGCCCTGGCAGTCCAGATGGAGGGAAGAGGGGAGTGGTGAGGGACTGACGCAAAATCAAGGGAGGAGAATGGAGACTGGAGTTGAGAATAAAAGAGTGGGATTAGAAGGACGAGGGTTTTACTCATGGGTATCTGACTCTGCCAGCAAATCTGGGGGTTGGAGGATGTACAATACATTAATCCAAGCAGAAGGGCAAGAGAGCAGTTGAGGATAACAAAGATTCAAGTTAAAAAGGAGTTAGTAAAATATCAAGAGGGAGAACAAATACATTTTGAGGTATAAATCAGAAGGATGATGGATGGGACAGACCTGGAAAGGTTAATCAAAGATGGGAAGAAGACTTGTAAAAAGTAAATAAACTGCTTCAGCCCATATGGGAGAAGGTACCATGGTAGCAGGTAGCTAATTCAAAGCGAGGTGCATCATGTTAGGAGAGAGAGAACACTGTGTATAATATAGCATTGGTTAGGCTGTAGTAATCACTGTAAATTAAACTTAAAGTTACATCCTAGGCATGTCATGGGTTATTTATATCAAAATCAAATGTCTTGAACATATTCTGAACATATCTCTAGTAACCGAAACTTTTCAGTCCCTAGAAACATTCCTCATTCTGCAACAGTCCACATATATACAACTGCTTCAGAGGTCTACCATATCTGGAATATAACATCACTATTTACACATCTAATCTTACTTTGAGGCAGCTTTGAGACATGATTTCAGGAGTCTGAGTCTCTCTCTGTAGCTCTTGACTTTCACATTTTTTGCAGTCTGTTTCCTTGCAACATGGCTGTTGGGACAACTCTGGTTGCTATTCTTGTAATTTCAGTTTTGACATATTTGCTATGTACAAATGTCTGTGATTTTCTCTGTAGTTCTTACTATCTTCCCTATGAACTACACAGGATCTTGGAGGACTACTTTGCAAACAACGTCAGCTCTAAAAAGCTGACTTCCTTGTGGAATTTCAATAAGAAATGGATGTCTGCCAATCTTTTGTAGTTTTTGTGCAGATCATCACTACATTCCAGAACTGCAAGTAGGCAATCTTCATAGGTTGCTACAGTTCGTTCTCATTAGATCTTTTACTGTATGGATAGTTTTCCTTTATTTGACCAATAGATTGTGAGTAGTGTAGCCTAGATATTAATCCAGATGTTAAATGCTTAAATTCCCATTTATGAATAAATCTTCTGAATTCTTGACTTGTATATTGTAGAGCATCGTCAGGTATGACAACATCAAATATCCCCTGTCATGAGAATATATTTTTTGCATTATCATACCTTCACTTGTTGCATTTGTCATTTTGATTATTGGAATAAACATTGAATAATAACCCAGGCATATGCGATGCATGATTTCCTTGAAACAGAATGAATCAGTACCTACTCAACTAACCCAATGATGTGATCTTGCATAAGCAAGTATCCTTTTCATTGGATTGTTGTTTTGGGATGGATTGCTGATGGTTACAGGAGGACTTGAGAAGGGACTACTAACACTCGTGGTCTGCCTGGACTCCCACAAAGCCTTTAACTCAGTCTTGCACAGATGGCTGTTAGAACTCCTGCTTGACTGAAATGTAGGATACAGAGAGTTGTGGTGAGATATGCAAAGTCAGAAACAGGAAAACAGAGTATTGTAGGGGTCAGTCTTGGATCCACTACTCTTCATTATGATGGTTTCAGACATATCCAAGTGATAACAGAACGGGATTGACCTATCTGATAATGACACAAAGATAGGTGCAGCACTGAAAGATGGAGGAACAGATTTGGAAAGATTAACCAAGTTGGTTTGACACTGTCCATACAAATGTTAGGCACTGGTTACAGCCTATTGTCCTGATCATCAATCTCCTCATCTTCATCTTCAGCCTCACAGTTTAGCAGGGCATCTTGCTGTGTAGCTCATTGCAATGTTAAGGCAGTATGTGTAGCAGACTGGAGAGATTTAGCCTATTCACACTTTTTCTTGCCAGTGGTTCAGAGTGATTCTACTTTAATCCAAGGCATCCAAGACAAAAATCAAGAAAATAAGTATACTTATGTTTCTATTGCACTTGGCAGAAGAGTGTGGGTCCAGCCTTATCTGAGTTGGGGATTGCTGGAGGAAGATTTGTTGTGTGCTTTTCAATTGGTGGATTAGCTTACAAGTGTTTAATTTTGCTTGTATGTAAGCCTTCCATTTGCGGGTTGCGGCACACCATACAATGGGGGTTAGCGGTGCCCTGTATAGATGCAAATACCTGGAAACACAATTTTTTCCTAGACATCTGTCAGTGGAACCATCCCAAGCTTCCTTGTTGCACTGCAGGCAACTCAACTGCGGACTGAGCAGTGTTGACATAGTTTTTTCATCCCAAACCTTCAATAAAATAAGCCCCTTTGTTAATGCTAGAGCAAAAACTGGTCTAAATGGCCAACTCCCTAATAGTACTTGCTATAATGGGCAGTCATTTTCCCACCATTTCTCCAGCCAGTCTGATTAACATGGGCATCCTGAGGCAGTGTAGTAATTGTCTCATGTATACTGATAGCCACTTACTCCTAAAACAAACACCCAATGTGAGAAGTAATTATACTATAAAATTGGAATTGATCCTCTCACGTAACAGCAAACAGAACATCAAACAGGTTGTCAGCACGCGCGCACACACACACCTCTCGCACAAGATAAGGTCATGACATATAAACCCACATAATAGGAGGTACTCACTAGAAGCCTACCAAAAGATCAGAGACCTCCCAAGTGCAAATCACTTGCACACACTACAATGTGAATAGAAACCACTACACATAAGAACACATATACCAGTGTCTCAAGAAATAAGCCCCTAAGGCAAAACACCTCAAAACCAAATGTCTTGGTCATAGGCAACTTGATAGTGAGACACACAGATGTCCCCCTCACCAGACTGGACAAGGAGAAGGTCATGTTCAGCTGCCTGTCAGGTGCCAGGATCCATCAAATCGTGCATGCACTGAAGTCACTCAACAACAAGTACAGTAGAGAGTTAATTATCCAAACGTCAATTATCAGAACCAGCCTTCCAAAGTTTTCTGGTAGGAAAAATCAAAGTCTGAATATGTAAACATTATATGTATTTGCCTGAGTATTTTTTTTTTTTTTACTTTGTAGCCAGCTCGTGTGTGAAAAATATTCTTTATTGTCCACTGGAATTGCTGAATGGTTGAAAAGTATATCTGCATGCAGAAAAAAACAAGGATTTTAGAAGTTTTTTATCTGGTTCAATTATATGTTTGATTATCCGAACAATTTGATTATCTGAACTACCCTAGGTCCCAGTTAGTTCAGATAATCGACTATCTACTGTACTGTTATGAGTCTGTCATAATCCATGTTGGGGTGAATGACTTGAGATATACCACTCTGGACTATATGAAGAGAGACATGTCTGAACTCTCAGATTAGGTGTCCCAAGCAAGTATGACCCTAGCTTCAGCAGCATTTTACCTTTATCCAGGAAAATTCTTCATTATAGACAAAAAAAATGACAGACTTCAACAACTGGCTTAGCTACTGGTATCAATCCAGGGGGGGTACAGTATCCATCAGCCTGGGAGGACATGGTCAGCAGGCCACGCTGCTTTGCCAGAGATGGTCTGCACCTGTCTCCTCTAAGCTTTCGGATACTGGCTAAGGCTCTTCCCTCCTACATAGTGCCTTTTTTAGGCAAAGTCAAGACAACATAATTTCCAGTGTAACAAAATCCACTTGAGACAAACTCAAGGTTATGCTGCTTAATTCTAGGAGCCAAAACAGAAATTGCACTGCCTGGAAGCACTCCACACCCTGGAAGATGCTGATGTCTGTGCAGTCACCAAGACATGGTTCAAGGTCGCAGAGAACACCCCGGCTGTGCAAGGCTACAATGCCTTCCACAAGTTCAGACCTCAAAACAAGTGTGACAGAACCAAAGCTGGAGGTGTATCCATCTTCATTAAAGCTACGGTACACCTAGAGATTAGTTAAACAGTATGAGTCTCCTGAGCTACTCCAGGTCCAACTAACTATTAGGCAAAATACCCTACCACATCATTTTTAGCTAATCCCTACGTTACTCAATGGGTTGCCAACTGGCTTACTGATAGAACCCACACTGTAAAAGTAGCTTATTCCAAATCCAGCTCCAGACAAGTGACAAGTGGTGTGCCGCAGGGTTCAGTCCTGGGACAGCTCTTGTTTGGCATCTACTTCTCTGAAGTACAGGCTAACACTAAGGGACTCTGGCTAACAAAGTTCGCAGATGACTGCAAACTGGGAGCCATTACTGAATCCCCAAATGATGTGGATAATCTACAAAAGGGCCTTACGTAAACAGACGCTTGGTGCTAGAGCCATGGGCTCAAGCTCAATGCCAAGAAATGTATAGTTATCCCCTTTGGGAAAAAACATGTACCCATGAATTACCACATAGGTGGCAGTACACTAAACACCAAAACTGTGATAAGAGACTTAGGGACACAGGTCTCACCTTCGATAACCACATCGTCACAACAGTCAGGAAATCCTTCTATGTGGCACACCTTATCACTAAGGGCTTTTCATCCAGAAAAAGGAGGTCATTGTCCCACTGTACTCATCCCTCATTAGACCCATTATAGAGTACAATGCCCCATTTACTATGTACCTCTCAAGACATCTGCAACAACTGGAAAGGCCGCAGAAATACCTCACTAAAAGAATCACGGGCCTAAAGCAGATGCCCTATGCTGACCATCTAAAGAAACTCCAGCTATACTCTGTCGCATATCGTCCACTCAGAGGCGATCTCTACTTAACATACAAGGCCATGTCAAACCCAGAGCTGTTGGTAATGCTACACTTAAATAAATCCCAATCCCTCAGAGCCACACCCTCCAGGGATCTTAACCTTGTCATGACAATGAACAAAACATGTTGGAGGGATAGGTTCCTGATCCAGAGACTCCCCAGACTCTAGAATATGACTGTCCATACATGTCAAGCAGAGCGCCTCTTTGGCCCTCTTCAAAAGGAACCTTGACGATTGGATGGGAGATAGGAAATTCACCCTGGGGATCACATCAGTCACGCTGCTAGACAGAGGTCCAGGGAAGTAAATATTGTGGGAAGAAATACCCAGGGAATTGTTATGGCTAGGCTTGTATTGGCCCTAGGGCCAATAGCCTAGTACAAACCTATGAACATACATGTCCCCCACCATGAAACAAGAGAAGCATAACTCCTTATTTAGATTTATTGGATTCACTCACCATACAGCCAAACATCTTGGTCACAGGAGACGTCAACTATCCTTACATTGATTAAGTGACATATATGAGCACAAACATGATTGCCCGGTGGTCCCTGGACTTTGTCAATACAAATGCCCTGTAATGTATTGTCTGCTCCCCCGCAAGGGGCTCAAATGTCCTAGACCTAGTACTCACAAACGTGGGGGGGGGGGTCACTGCATCCTTCCCTGTGTGGTGTCCTCCCTGGTAAGGTTGGACCATAAATCAGTCTAGTTTGAAGTAACTATCAGACCTGACATCCCCACAAGAGGAATAAAACTAAAAAATTTTTCCAGCACTGTCTACAGCCTAATAAGTGATGGTATATAAATTTTCATCCCCCCTGCAAACACAGTCAACAATTACTCCTATGCAGAGGTATGCACAAATGCTCTGTATAAACACCTAAACAACTGTATAGACTTGTCTGTACCTGACCAGATCAAAACCAGGTCCTCCTGAAAAAACAAGCTATCCTGGTGGACCCTCAAGTATAAATACGTTATATAACAAGAGAAAGAAACTGATGTCTAAGAACAAGAGGGTACTGATTCAGCAGGAGAAGAATGCCTTCCAGCACTTGAACTGGCAAATCAGATATCTTGTAAAGTCCTCTAAAGCTAATTATGAAGCTAAAATACCATCCCTAAATAAGGATAAACATAAGGCATTCTTTAGTTACATCAGAAATCTAAAAGGAATGCCCAGCTATGTGCTGAACTAATAGTGGATGGTACCACTCGTATTGTACCTGAGGAAATTGCCAACCTGCTGGCTGACAAATTTGGCACAAACTTCACCCCCTGTCCCTACCAGCCATACTCCAAAGCATTCCTGATGCTAGTCCTCTGCCTAGTAGCTCTAGACAGCAGGTCATATCTACGCTCTGCAAGGCCAAAAATATGGCATCAATGGGACCAGATAACATCTCAAACTGATTACTTAGCAATTTAAAACAAGACCAAGCGGAACCACCTGGCACTCTGTTTAACCATAGCCTGAGAAATCAGTTTGTTCCAGCAGAGTGGAGAACAGCAACATTAATCCCCTTGCACAAAGGGGGCCCATCAACTGACCATGGGAACTATACAAGTCTAACCAGCTTCATTTGCAAGGCCATGGAAAGAATCATCATGGACCTTAGCAACGAGGACATAGGTGACCTTCAAACTCTTGACCCAATCCAGTTTGGCTTTGTTAAGGGTAGATCATGCTTATTAAAGCTGGTAGACTTCTTTGAGAATGTGACCAAAGCCCTAGATAAATGTAAAACTGTGCATACCGCCTATCTTGACCTAGCCAAGGCCTTTGACACAATCCCCCATTCAGGTATCATTGAGAAACTCTCTCAGCAGGGGAAAAGATGATAGAGTGGACTACTGTGGATAAGAAAGAAATTATCTGTTGTTACTATTATGCAAAAAGCCCAGAATTTCCAGACACAAGATGTACAAAAAGGTTAAGAGATAAGTTAGAGGAAAGAAAAATACTTCACAAGAAAAACTGTCAGAAGCTTCAAATAAAAATTTAGGGTCATTAATACAACAGATTTTTGAAAAACAGTATATGGATCAAGAAACTTTGATCTGTTTGGAATAAGAAGCATCTGAAGAAGTACGAAAATGTAAACAACAAAACCTAGAGCTTTTTGAAAAGCATAAAAAGAACTATGGAATGGGAAAGAAAGAGAGATTTGATATGGTGCAATATTTATGCAAAGGCGAAAGCCAAATTAATCAACATAAAGAAGGCAGCACGAACGATATTGAAAGAGAAATTCAGGCAAAGGCATCCTTATATGGAAAATGTCACATAAAAAAATAATATCACAAAGAGGGAATGTAGAAAAGAAGATTAGTAAAGCAGACATTAAAAAATAGAAGTTGAAGTTATGGAGTGCCTGCTAAGTGAAGGATTTGATGTAGATGGTCTAACACAGGTTACATCACAGCATGATGGAACGAGTCCCCAAAGTAAGGAGAATCGGGAAGATAAGGAGATATCTGAAGAAGAAATATGGACATGGGAAAGAAAAAGACCTTTAATCATCATCATCATCATCTTCTTTCGGCTGTTCCCGTTAGGGGTCGCCACAGCGGATCATCTGTTTCCATTTCTTCCTGTCTTCTGCATCTTGCTCTGTCACACCAACCACCTGCATGTCCTCTCTTACCACATCCATAAACCTTATCTTAGGCCTTCCTCTTTTCCTGTTACCTGGTAACTTCATCCTGAGCATCTTTTTCCCAATATACTCAGCATCCCTCCTCATCACATGTCCAAACCAACGTAATCTTGCCTCTCTGGCTTTGTCACCAAACCTTCCAACCTGGGCTGACCCTCTAATATACTTATTCCTAATCCTATCCAACCTCGTCACACCCAGTGCAAATCTTAACATCTTTAACTCTGCCACATCCAGCTCAAACTCCTGCCTTTTTGTCAATGACACTGTCTCCAACCCATATAACATAGCTGGTCTCACTACCCTCTTGTAGACCTTCCCTTTCACTCTTACAGGTACTCGTCTGTCACAAATCACTCCTGACACTCTTCTCCACCCACTCCATCCTGCCTGTACTCTCTTCTTCACCTCTCTTCCACACTCACCATTACTCTGAACTATTGACCCCAAGTATTTAAACTCATCCACCTTCACCACCTCTACTCCTTGCATCCTCACCATTCCTCTATCCTCCCTCTCGTTCACACACATATATTCTGTCTTAGTCCTGCTGACCTTCATTCCTCTTCTCTCTAGAGCATATCTCCATCTCGCCAGGGTCTCCTCCACCTGTTCCCTACTCTCACTACAGATCACAATGTCATATGCAAACATCATTGTCCATGGGGACTCCTGTCTGATCTTGTCTGTCAACCTGTCCATCACCAATGCAAATAAGAAAGGGCTCAGAGCTGATCCTTGATGTAACCCCACCTCCACCTTAAATGCATCCGTCACTCCCACTGCAGACCTCACCACTGTCACACTACCCTCGTACATATCCTGTACCACTCTTACATACTTCTCTGACACTCCTGACTTCCTCATACAATTCCACAACTCCTCTCTAGACACCCTGTCATATGCTTTCTCTAAGTCTACAAAAACACAATGCAACTCCTTCTGACATTCTCTGTACTTCTCCATCAACAAAAAGATATTTAATATGGTGTAATATCCATGCAAAGGAGAAAGCAAAACTAATCAATAAAAAAGAGCAGCACCAAAGGTTTTTGAAGAGGAATACAGGTAAAAGAATCCAGACATGGAAAACTTTACAATACAAAAAATAAGAAGACAAAGAGTAAAAGTAGAAAAGGAGATCAGTAATGGAGAAGTTAAAGAAATAGAAAATGACGTCATGAAGTACCTCCAAAGTGAAGGATTCAATGTAGAAAATCTAATTCAGAAAGCACCAAAACAGGACAGAGCGATGTAACTCCAAATTAAGGGGAAACCATTAGAATGAGAAGGAATTGGTCAGGTACAATATAAAGATATTTTGGAGCCTTCCACAGAAAACCAGTATAAACATCCACTTGAAGCTGGGCAGCAAGGGAAGGAATAGGAAACTGGAAACTCTGACATAGTTAATGCTGAGGAGTGATATGCTAGTGAGTTCATATATGACAGAGCAACGAATGGCACAGGATGAAATTGAAGAGAATGTGCCACTGGAAGATGTAATAGAACTTTCTATAGAATACCCAGAGGAAATGGAAAACATAAAATGTGCCCTCAGTCTAGAAGAAACTGAGCTAATAGAAGAGTTGCTTGACTTAATAGAAATAGATAGACATATTAAGATCAATGAAAGAAATAAATTGCAGAAGGTAAAAAAAAAACAAAAGTCAGAAGTTTGATAAAACAAATGAACACAGTAATTAGGACTGTCCATAGAGATTCATGCGATATAACAGAAGTAAACAGGATATATTACTGTGCAGCTAAATTAATAACTGGTAAAGTCCTACCACAAGGACACAGGATAGTGAAGGACAGAAAGGTGAAAAATCAAATACCATCATGGAAATATCGAATAGAGAAAAGTATAAGGCAACTAAGACAAGAAGTGTCACTATTAGAAGAGTATAGAATAGGGAACAGATCAACAAAAATACTCAGAATGATAGACGTGATAAAAGCAAATCGACAGTATTAGAACAGATCAGGATCTATCATGCACTATCACAAATAATAAAGTAAAAATCTCAGATTAGGCATAAAAGCTTAGAAGATACGTAGACATATATAAAGGAAAAGTACAAAATAAGCAATTTATTGATGACCCAAAAAAGTTTTTTTAGAGAATTGGGAAATAAGGTAAAAGGAATTGAAAGACTACCAAAAGAAAGAAGAAATGGATACATTTTGGAGAAGTATCTATGAAGATCCTGTGGAACATAAAGATGCTAAATGGATGGAAGTAGTAAAAGAAAGAATAAGAAGTTTAAAGGTACAGGATATGAAATGGGATGAAGTAACTGCCAGAGAGATTGAAACAAAGTTAAGAAAAGTCTGTAATTGGAAAACCCCAGTCCCAGATGCAGTACCTAACTTCTGGTTAAAGGTATTAACACCTTTGCATGAAGATTTAGCCATGAGTAAGAATTATTTATATGCGCACCCCAAACAGATACCAGCCTGGCTAACAGCAGGAAAAACAAAGCTCCTACTTAAGAGTGAATCTGCAAGTTACCTTAAAAATTATAGACCAATAACTTGCCTTCCGATGATGTATAAACTATACATTGGAATTGATGCTGACAGAGTTTATAGACATTTAGAAGAAAACTCAATTATGGCAATAGAACAAAAGGGCAATAAAAGAAAGTCATATGGAGCAAAGGATCATTTTTTGTTAAAAAAAGTCATAGTGGACAACTGTAAAAAGGGGAAGAATTTAAGTATGGCATGGATTTACTACAAAAAAGCATTGGACAGTATCCCACATTTATGCATAAAAGAGTGCTTAAAATGTATAAGATATATCCTTCACTGATTGACTACATTACAGTGAACATAAAGCAGTGGCAGACCACTTTGTAATTAAGCCATGATAAAGGACAACTTATTATTCCAGAGATAAAAATCCAAAGGGGGATTTTCCAGGGTGACTCTGTTACCACTGCTATTCTGCCTTGTCCTTAATCCATTAAATTGTCTACTTAACAGCTTAGGTCATGGCTATAATTTAGCTTCTAGAAAACAACAAAGTGCAAAGACTTATCGTCTCTTTGTCGATGAATTGAAACTGCATAATTCATTAGATGAGGAACTGAAAGCACAACTGCAAGTTGTCAAAACCATTTTCAGATGATACAAGAATGTCATCTGGTCTTGATAAATGTGCAAAAGCAACCTTTAAAGCAGGAAAACTGCAGCACCAAGAAAACATCAGTTTGGGACAAGAATGTGATATGAAATAACTTGAACAAGAGAGAGTGTATAAATATTTGGGCATTTTGAAAGCTCAACAAAAAAAAAAAACATAAACAAATGTGAATAAAACTTAGTAAGAAGTACTTCAGAAGACTTAAATTAATCCTGAAAACAGCTTTGACATCTAGGAACAAAATCCAAGCTATAAACCAATTTGCTCTTCCTGTCCTAACTTACAGTTTTGGAGTGATTGACTGGCCCCAAAACATGCTGGATAGGTTAGATAGGAAAACAAGAAGGATGCTTCATGCTCACCAAATGATTTATAAAAATCAGTGCATACCAATATTATATAGTCTCCATTCTGAAGGAGGAATGGGCCTCCTTGAAATTGATTACATTTATAGAGCTGCAATCGTGGGACTCCACACATATCTGCTGACCACACAAGACCCAAACATAATGAAAGTTTTGAAATATGAGGAGAATAAATCTAAGATGACTTCCCTGCTTAGGCTGACAGAAGCATATCGGTGTCAAGCAGGAATAGAAATCAAACCACAAGTTGATAAAAATCAGGCAGCAACTAAATGTGCCAAAAAAAAAAAAGAAAGAATATAAAGTGAAGGACCAGACAAGAAGGCAAAAAATGTGGAAAAAAGCATAAATATAGTTGTGAGTATAGAAAACTTCTGGAAGAGCCTCATGTTGATCAGGAACAAATGCAGGAATGGTTAAGGAGAGGTGAATGTAAACCAAGAGATGAAAGGTTAATATTGACGGCCCAAAACAGTGGGCTACATTCACGTTGGTTTACAAAGTCCATCGAACATGTGGGAGAAACAGACAAATGAAATGTAGATTTTGTAAAACAGAACTGGAGACAGTTGCACACCTCATTGCTGGCTGCGACATACTAATGGCAGAAGGACTGTATACTGAAGGGCATAATAATGTGGCAAGACTGTTGCACTGAGGATTGTGCAAACATTATGCTATTGAAGTTTTCGAAAAACACTGGAAATATGAGCCACAAAGCATCATAGAAAATAAAATCTACATCACATGGGAATCACCCATTACCAACAGTTCAAAAGATAGATGCTAGAAAACCACATATAGTGGTCCAGGGAAAGACGACAAAAGTAGCATTGATCATTGAAATCACCACACCCAGTGACTACAGTGTCCTGCATACAGAGAGACACAAAGTCATAAAATATCAGGATTTACAAGCAGAAACGAGAGCAATGTGGAAGAAAGATACCCAGATAGTTCCAACAGTAGTAGGAGCAACAGGTCTTATAAAAAAAGAGTCTACAATCCTATTTAAATATGCTAACAATACATGTAACTCCATACAAATTGCAGAAGGAGTCATTACTGGACACACTGTGGGTGCCGTGAAGAGCACTTTTGGCTGATTTGAGAGTGAAACACTACTAATTTCATGAACTTTAATCATCCTTTGACTTAGGAATGAGGTCAGTTCCCATCATGGTATTAGAAACCCAAAAGATTTGTAGAAATTAAAAAAAAAAAATAAAAAAATTTTTGGCCATTTTGCAGTGAGCTAATCGAAGGAAGGACACTCAGCAAACTCGGAGCTATAATATATAACATTAAGTATCCTGTTTTTTGTTTATTTTGTTCTTTATTTCTTTGTTGTTTATAGCACTTTGTGTACTGTGTATTTTTTCTAGCTAGTTTCACTGTGTGTGAGGTATTAACTGGAAATTGTCCACTCTTATTAAGCATCTGTTGGGTTGTTTGTTTAAGATAACTTGTTGCAGTTAAACTATTTTTTCTAGTGGCTCCTTTAGCTGTTTAAAACTTTCATTTAAAGGCTCACTGCTGCTTTTCAGCTGTGAGTAACATTTCTGCAGTTTGTTCTAAGTAGTGGGGATATTTGTAGCATTTCCATATTCAGGCTTGTATTTGGGCCTAGTGTTTGTGGAGGCTGTGTGTCTGAGCACATAATTCAGGGACATCTTGTTTTAGCCAAAGCCATCAGGCATTTCAGTGAGAGAGAATTGTTTGAGGTCATTGGCTGACTGAGGTCTCCTGGACTACAGCTTAGACTAAGCACCTCATTGGTTCTTTTGAGATTTCTTTCTTAAAAGCTGTCTCAGGTTTCAACTTTCTGTTACCTAAGAAGCTCAATTGTGAGTGTTCTGCCATTTTACAGTGAGCTAATCGAAGGAAGCACACTCAGCAAACTCTGAGCTATAATATATAACATTAAGTATCCTGTTTTTTGTTTATTTTGTTCTTTATTTCTTTGTTGTTTATAGCACTTTGTGTACTGTGTATTTTTTCTAGCTAGTTTCACTGTGTGTGAGGTATTAACTGGAAATTGTCCACTCTTATTAAGCATCTGTTGGGTTGTTTGTTTATGATAACTTGTTGCAGTTAAACTCTTTTTCTAGTGGCTCCTTTAGCTGTTTAAAACTTTCATTTAAAGGCTCACTGCTGCTTTTCAGCTGTGAGTAACATTTCTGCAGTTTGTTTCCTACCCTCCCTCCCTGTTGGTATAGTGTTTTTATAGTTGGTGGCTTTGCAGTTGCCCGCCCCTAGTGTAAATTTGATCTGGGACCCTCCTCCCAGTCTAGTGTCATTACCTTATTCTACCCAATACAGGGAGAGCATTTGAGAAGGCCAATCAGCTTAGTTTCTGCTACTCCTTTCTCTCTTTCCTTTCTCTCTTTCCACAAAAAAAAAAAAAAAAAATTATCTGCTTTTACTGTATTTGTGTTTTTCCTACTTTATTTTGCTTTTGCGTCATCTTAAAAGTACTCAATTGTATTTATTACTGCTTGGTGTAACTCATTCTAAGCCTTTTAGTTTAAGCACCTGGGCTTCAGACCAGTTTTACATTAAGAAGGTTTGTGGTCTGCACTGTAGTGGCAGAACAGGTAGCTTACATCCTTCTAAGTTGGGAACTGCTGATTGAGGGCTCACTGTCTGTTATTCTAAAAGTGTATTAATTCTGGTTTAAGTACTTGGGCTTGAGGCCAGTTATTTTACATTAAGAGGGTTCGTGTTCTGCACACTTGTGGGAGGAGAGGCTGGACTCTGTCCTTCTGAGCTGGGAATTTCTGGTTAAAGGCTTATAGTGCCTGCATATTTGAACTGCTATTTACTGAAATTGGTACACCTTGTTTGCTGTAGCATAGACTAGATCCAGGCCTGCTGAATCTAGCTTTGTTTGTATAACTTGAACACTAATCCAGGCATTCTTTAAAGTATTCAGTTGTATTTATTACTGCTGGTAGTAACTTGATTAAAGTGTAGCTATCATTTCTAAGTCTTTTGGATTAAGCACTTGGGCTTCAGACCAGTTGTTTTACATTAGGAAGGTTTGTGGCCTGCACTGTGGTGGCAGGACAGGTAGCTTACATCCTCCTAAGTTGGGAACTGCTGATTGAGAGCTCAGTGTCTGTTATTATAAAAGTGTATTAGTTCTGGTTTAAGCACTTGGGCTTCAGGCCAGTTATTTTACATTAAGAAGGATTGCGGTCTGCACTCTTGTGGGAGGAGAGGCTGGACTCTGCCCTTCTGAGCAGGGAATTTCTGGTTAAAGGCTTATAGTGCCTGCATATTCTAACTGTTTCTTACTGAAATTGGTACACCTTGTTTGCTGTAGCATAGACTAGATCCAGGCCTGCTGAATCTAGCTTTGTTTGTATGCTTGTTGTTTGTTTATTTCCCTGAAATGCTAATTCCACCTAAAACGCCTTTTAGCACTTCTGTGGATCCCTAGTGATATCTGCATTGCTTACTGTACTTATTTCCTTGTTTCACTTGAAAGAAAGTTACTGTTTGTCGTTTTGCATTTAAGTTACCTGTAACACATTGCATTTAAGTTACCTGGCACTTGCTCACTAAAGCAATTATATAAGTCAGCTCTAAAAATTAAAAGCACTACACCCTCACAAACTCCCTTGAGTACCTTGTTCTCCATTGGCCCTTTTTACAATTATAAAGGAATTCCCAATACTATTCTAGCATGCCCAAAGGTCAGTTGTCAATCTCCTCTCCGGTCCAGCTGGTGAATCTGGGAATCTTGAGGCAATGTTACAACTGCCTCATGTACACAGACAACCCTCTCCTCCTCCCAACAAATTCCAACACATGTGACAGATGCAACCATATAGCCAAACTGGAGGCTAAGCTCTCTCAACTCAGTACTGGCGTAACCAGTCAGGAGGAGAAGGAAACCACACTCACTACAATTCCAGTCTCACATAGACCTACCACGACAACAAACCAAACACATAAACACACAAAAACATACCGGAGGCTCTAAATAAAAATCTGCCTAAGCAGCAGAGACCTCCAAAGCAGACACCCAAGCAACCGCTACCCCAAAACAAAACACGTGCAACACATAGCTCACAAAGCCAGTGTGCCGAACAGTCACAGCCCTTAAGGCTAAACAACACACCTGATACACTTGTAATAGGTGACTCTATCGTCAGGCACACTGACGTCCCGCTCACCAGGCTGAACAAGGAGAAGGTCACGGTGAGCTGCCTGTCGGGCGCTAGGATCCGCCACATAACACAAGCACTCAGGTCACTCCAAGGCAAGTACAAATATGACTCAGTCATTGTACATGCTGGTGTGAATGACCTGAGATGTACCTCCCCGGACTACATGAAAAGAGACATAGAAGAGCTTTCTGAGCATGTAGCCAAGGCCGGTATGACCCTGACCTTGAGTAGCATCTTAGCCTCACCAAGAATGATGCCACAATATGAAGACAAGATGATCAATTTCAACAATTGGCTTAAGTGTTGGTGTCATTCAAAGGGGATCCAATGCCTGTCAGCCTGGGATGACATGCTCGACAAGCCACGATGCTTTGCTAGGGACGGCTTGCACCTGTCACCCCTGGGCTTTCGGATATTGGCAAAGGCTCTTGCTACCCCCATAGTGCCTTTTTTAGGCAAGGCTCAAAAGACAAACCCACCTCTATAGGTATCACAAGGGATAAGAAACTAAGAGTAATGCTACTCAACGCCAGAAGTCTAAACCTCAAGATGCACGCACTCAAAACTCTCCTTAGCATGGAGAACATCGATATCTGTGCAGTAACAGAAACCTGGTTTAAGGCTTCCGAGAGCACCCCAGCACTACCAGGTTATACCTCATACCATGCTTTTCAGCCCCAAAACTTGGATCGAACCACAAAAGGAGGGGAGTATCAATATTCATCAAAGATACCCACACCTCCAGGTTGGTGGCACAGCACGAAGCATCAGAGACTATCGATGTGCAACTAACTGTGGGTAAAACTGCCTTCCAGTTTATAGCCTGCTACAGACCACCCTCCCAAACACAGGAACCCCACTCAGCCTTCCTGAGAATACTGGAAAATATGAAGGTCTCTCCAAACACCATTATATTGGGTGACTTCAACTACCCAAACATAGACTGGGAGCATTACTCTAGCTCCAACACCCTAGCCCAAACGTTCCTAGAATTTATAAACTCAAATGCTATGGAACAACTTATTACCACTCCCACAAGAGGGGAAAACATACTGGACCTGATCATCACCAACATGGGGACACTATGCTCCAGACCAGAAGTGTATCCCTCACTGGTAAGATCAGACCATAAACTAATCTCACTGGATATTCACATCCCGACCCCACCCCCTGCCCAGAAAACCACAGTGAAAAACTTCTCTAAAGCAAATTTCACATGCCTCAAAACCGAGGCGAAATCCTTCAAAGCCCCCAGGCCTGTGGAAAATATGGCCCAGACCGCAGATTCCTTTATAAACGCATTCTATGAACACCTTCAGGAATGCATGGATCATGCAATCCCAAATAAAACCAAGACCCAATCCTCCAAAGGCAGACGTCCTGTCTGGTGGACCCCAGCCATAAACAAACTATACAATAGAAGGAGGAAGCTACTACATGATAGAGCAAAATCCCAAAAAGGGAAGGCATCTCTGATCAGTATTAGCAAAAAACTACGAGCATTCATAAAATCGTCTAAGGCCAGCTTCGAGAGAAAAATTGCACAGGACACTAAGGATAATCACAAGGCTTTCTTTAGTTATGTTAGGAACCTGGGTGGGAATTCCCAGATATGCTCAGAATTAGTCAAAAATGACAAAAAATACACTGAGCCCACAGACATTGTCAACATCCTAGCTGACAGGTTCAGTGCAAACTTCTCCCCCCTCCACCAAAAGGGCAAATATCTATCCCAACAGAGTGCTGCCCCCCCTGACATCTCAGATGCTCAGGTAAGAGCCGCCTCTCCAAAGCAAAAACACAGCATCAATGGGACCAGATGGTGTCCCAGGCTGCGTCCTACATGAACTCCAAGAAGAGCTAAACCCAAACATAAAACTACTGTTCAATCTTAGCCTTACTACAGGATATGCACCCAAAGAGTGGCGTACAGCAACAGTGGTCCCTCTCCACAAAGGTGGTGCCTCAACGGATCCTGGAAACTATCGCCCCATAAGCCTGACTAGCTTGGTCTGCAAAGCTATGGAAAGGATCATCATGGACCTCATAAATAAAGATATTGGGGACCTACAAACACTGGATCCTACCCAGTTTGGCTTTGTTAAGGGCAGATCCTGCCTCTTAAACCTGGTCGATTTCTTTGAAACAGTCACCAAGGCCATTGACGAGGGGAAGGTGGTCCACACAGCTTACCTGGACCTCGCAAAAGCCTTCGATACAATACCCCACTCGGGCATTATAGATAAGCTCACCAGCTTAAATATAAACCCCTATGTCACTAGATGGGTTGCAAACTGGCTCAAGGACAGAACCCACATGGTTAGAATTGCTGGAGCCATGTCAGACTCCAAACCAGTTACAAGTGGCGTCCCACAAGGCTCAATCCTGGGACCTCTCTTGTTCGGTATATATTTCTCGGCGGTACAGGCCAACACGGAAGGACTGTGGCTGACCAAGTTCGCAGATGACTGCAAACTGGGTGCCATAATCAACTCTCCAGCCAACACAAGCATCCTCCAAAAGGGCCTCATAGAAACAGACAACTGGTGCCAGAGCCATGGCCTCAAGCTAAACGCCAAAAAGTGTATAGTCATCTCCTTTGGCAAAAACAAAGTGCCCACAAATTACCACATAGGTGGTAATCCATTAAGTACAGAAGAAGTCATTAGGGACCTGGGGACCCAAGTTGATAGCAATCTCTCATTTGACAACCACGTGGCCAAAGTGGTTAGAAAAACATTTTATATAGCCCACCTAATCATGAAGGGATTCACATCTAGATCAGGGGAGGTCATCGTGCCTCTTTACTCATCCCTCATCAGGCCCATAATTGAGTACAATGCCCCTTTTGGGATGTACCTTACCAGACACCTGCAGCAACTGGAAAGACCCCAAAAGTACCTCACCAAGAGGATCAAAGGGCTCAAACAGATGCCATATGCTGCCCGGTTAAAGAAACTCCAGCTCTACTCAGTGGCATACCGCCTGCTCAGAGGCGATCTGTGCCTGACGTATAAAGCCATGTCCAACCCAGAATTAATGGACATGCTGCACCTCAGAAAATCCAAATCCCATCGAGCTACGCTCAAGAGACTTGAACCTCAGCACTGAAATAAATAGGACATGCTGGAGGGACAGATTCATAACCCAGAGGCTCCCTTCACTTTGGAATAAAATCCCAGTCCAGGTTAGGCAGAGTCCCACATTGACTCTCTTCAAGAGGAATCTTGATGAGTGGATGGGAGATCGTAGGTTTACCCCGGCTATCACTTCTGTGTCACTGTTAGACAGAGGCACAGTATACTAACCTCAAAAAAAGGCATAGCAAAATTAATTTAAAATGGGTGGCGAAAGCCAAACACACTCTGGCTAGGCTTATAAATGCCCTAGGGCAGATAGCCTAGTATGAACCTATGAACCTATGAAAAAAAAAACAGGGGATTAACCTTTACATCACTAGATGGGTAGCCAATCAGCTTACTGACAGAACATACACTGTCAGAGTTGGGGACTCCACCTCTACCAGTAGACTAGTTACCAGTGGCATACCACAAGGATCTGTGTTGGGCCCTCTTCTGTTTGGAATCTATTTCTTGGAGGCCCAGGCTAAAGTAGATGGCCTATGACTTGTCAAGTTTGCTGATGATTACAAATTGGGTGCAATCATGGTAACATATTACAGAAGGGGCTAATACAGAAACAATTGGTGTCAAAGTCACAGACTAAAACTAAACATAAAAAAGTGTATTATTATCCCCTTTGGCAAAGAGGAATTTCCTGCTAATTATAGTACTGACAGCACCCCCCCCCCCCAAACTCAAACCCAGTGGTCCAAGACTTGGGAACACAGGTTGACAGCAATCTAAACTTAGATAAATTTTGACAACTTCGGTAATGGCAGACTGCTCAGCAAAAGCTATAATAGCAGGACCAAGAAAATCTGACTGAATGACTGCCCTAACTTAGCTATAGAACTGGAATGTCGCAAAGGAACTGATGTCTGTAGTCTGTATAGCCACTTAATAAAGGTTTACTTCCTGTGCATAGGAAATCTCCTTCAAGTCATGTGATTTGAAAAATTCCTATGAGCTATGCTTAAGCCATATTACCTTCCGTGTGCTGGCTTGTTTTCTGACATGGTGCCAGGAATGCATCCTTTGGCAAATGGCACCTCAGCATTATGTAACATGGCACTTTGTAAGCAACAATGTTAAAATTATCATGCAGCTGAATGGGCTGTATTAAGGAGTATGGTATAACAAGACACATGTTAATTTCTCACCAAAAGCAGATGGAAAAGCAAAGCATCAACTGAGCTGTCTAGCTGCCAAAAAAAAAATAAGTCCAAAAAACAAATTACCAAACCCAAACATACTTCAAACACTGCTTAGTAGTTAACAGATACACTACAACTATATTCTATGGTATGAAGCCTCCATACCCACAGAAGCCCCATGGGCCACTTACTCTTTCAAACAAGTCTGAGGTCACTGCAATTTGGAATAAAGGACATTTTCCCACTGCTGTGACTACCTTCAGCATGCAGATTCCCTCATTCAGTGATCAAAAACAGCATTTCTGAAGCGCCATTTTGAGTCACTAAGGCATTCGCACAATGGAAATGCATTCTACCTCTGCTGGCGCTAGTGATTTAGGAAGCAGCTGCACAAATGTACAGATCCACTTCAAAATACTGCACAGCAGATATTTAATGATAGATACTGGCACACATATGATGTTTTTCTTACTAGAAGGGGGTGGATGTTGGTTAACATGATATTCTACATCTTGCAGCAACACTGGACATATGCTTCTTGGGGAAGGGGCTACTATATTTCAGACTGTGGGAATCTGGAAACGAGAATTGCTTGTGTTTTGTACTGATGATAGCACACTGAAATCAACAAATAGCTCCACCATCACAGCACTTTCTAGTCTATACACTCAAAACCATCTCCAGTACAAGGACACCTAGGCAGTTGCCTATGGCCAGGTGTTGACTGGGAGGACCAGCCATACATTTAAAAAACTCTTTTTTGATTTCTTTCCATTTTGCTCTTTTGATGTCCTACTCAGTGAGCACATGCACACAATTGCACAGCAGACTATTGATTTCCTGCTCAACATGTGTGCATACAAGTGAGCACACCAGACCAAACTATTGTCAAATGAGCACTTTTGAAAGTATAGCCTGGAAACCATTGAATTTCTTACAGCATTATCCCCCAACAAGTGACTGAGGAAATAAAACAGAGGTTAGTGCTGCAACATTGAAGATGTTTTAACATTAGAGGTGTGTACGCATAAAATGCCCCAGTTAGCTGTACCATCTAGATAAGTGATTTACACATAGTCATACAGATTTAAACCGTATGCCTTAGCTATGTCAGGCAAGAGCCTTAATCCTCCACACCAACTGCTAGGCCTCCCTTAACTTTTTTTTTTTTTTTTTGGTAAATCACTGAGGATTGCTATCTGTCACCGTCAGTCATAGAGATTCATAGATAAGTAGTTCATAAAATACATGTCAATGCAAAGCCTGTTTGTCGGTTAACTTTTAAATGATTTAGAGTAAGCTGCACTCATCTGTCTCCAGTTTTGCAGAACATCTCTGATTTTGCCTCATATTTATGCCCTGCCTTGTCCTTCAGCAAGCCATTTAACCAGAAAGTATTTGTGGCAACTGGATATTTGGCCTAGGCTCCTCAATGATCCCCTGGACTGCAACCCTAGTAACTCCTTTGAACCAAAGTAGTTATGATATAAAGGAAGGAAATAGATTGTAGTAAACAGGAGCAGCATCTTATGAGCCACATTCTTTGATCCTTGGTTTCCTTGTTTTGTTAAATGCTGATAATGTGTTTATTATTTAGCTTTGAATAAACTGACAGCATGAAGTCTATGAATTTAAAATTAATATTTTAACTGAATTAATTTTTAGCTTTGTGAAATGCAGTATGTTTGGGCTATAACAGTTTACTGAACATATTGTGCAGATGAGAAAGGCTATGAGCATTAAAAGAGCAGTTTGTTGTTTTGTTGTTGAGCATATAGCGCAGACGAGAAAGGCTATGAGCATTAAAATGAAATTAAAAGAGCAGTTTGTTGTTTTGTTGTTGAGCATATAGTGCAGATGAGAAAGGTTATGAGCATTAAAAGAGCAGTTTGTTGTTTTGTTGTTGAGCATATAATGCAGATGAGAAAAGCTATGAGCATTAAAAGAGCAGTTTGTTGTTTTGTTGTTGAGCATATAGTGCAGATGTGAAAGGCTATGAGCATTACAAGTGCAGTTTGTTGTTGAGCATATATTGCAGATGAGAAAGGCTATGAGCATTAAAAGAGCAGTCTGTTGTTTTGTTGTTGAGCATATAGAGCACATGAGAAAGTCTATGAGCATTAAAAGAGCATTAAAAGTGCTGTTTGTTGTTTTGTTGTTGAGCATATAGTGCAGATGAGAAAGGCTATGAGCATTAAAAGAGCATTAAAAGAGCAGTTTGTTATTTTGTTGTTGAGCATATAGTGCAGATGAGAAAGGCTATGAGCATTAAAAGGGCAGTTTGTTGTTTTGTTGTTGAGCATATAGTGAAGATAAGAAAGGCTATGAGCATTAAAAGTGCATTAAAACAGCAGTTTGTTATTTTGTTGTTGAGCATATAGTGCAGATGAGAAAGACTATTAGCATTAAAAGTGTAGTTTGTTGTTTTGTTGTTGAGCATATAGTGCAGATAAGAAAGGCTATGAGCATTAAAAGAGCATTAAAAGAGCATTTTTTTGTTTTTTTGTGTAGCATATAGTGCAGATAAGAAAGGCTATGAGCATTAAAAGAGCAGTTTGTTGTTTTGTTGTTGAGCATATAGTGCAGATGAGAAAGGCTATGAGCATTAAAAGAGCAGCTTATTGTTTTGTTGTTGAGCATATAGTGCAGTTGAGAAAGGCTATGAGCATTAAAAGAGCAGTTTGTTGTTTTGTTGTTGAGCATATAGTGCAGATGAGAAAGGCTATGAGCATTAAAAGTGCATTAAAAGAGCAGTTTTTTGTTTTGTTGTTGAGCATATAGTGCAGATGAGAAAGGCTATGAGCATTAAAAAAGCATTAAAAGAGCAGTTTGTTGTTTTGTTTTTGAGCATATAGTGAGATAAGAAAGGCTATGAGCATTAAAATAGCATTAAAAGAGCAGTTTGTTGTTTTGTTGTTGAGCATATAGTGCAGATGAGAAAGGCTATGAGCATTAAAAGAGCAGTTTTTTGTTTTGTTGTTGAGCATATAGTGCAGATGAGAAAGGTTATGAGCCTTAAAAGAGCATTAAAAGGTCAGTTTGTTGTTTTGTTGTTGAGCATATAGTGCAGATGAGAAAGGCTATGAGCATTAAAAGTGCATTAAAAGGGCAGTTTGCTGTTTTGTTGCTGAGCATAGAGTGCAGATGAGAAAGGCTATGAGCCTTAAAAGAGCAGTTTCTTGCTTTGTTGTTGAGCATATAGTGTAGATGTGAAAGGCTATGAGCATTAAAAGTGCAGTTTGTTGTTGAGCATATAGTGCAGATGAGAAAGGCTATGAGCATTAAAAGAGCATTAAAAGTGTAGTTTGTTGTTTTGTTGTTGAGCATATAGTGCAGATGAGAAAGGCTATGAGCATTAAAAGAGCAGTTTGCTGTTTTGTTGTTGAGCATATAATGCAGATGAGAAAGGCTATTAGCATTAAAACTGCAGTTTGTTGTTTTGCTGTTGAGCATATAGTGCAGATAAGAAAGCCTATGAGTATTAAAAGAGCAGCTTGTTGTTTTGTGGTTGAGCATATAGTGCAGATGAGAAAGGCTATTAGCATTAACAGGGCAGTTTGTTGTTTTGTTGTTGAGCATATAGTGCAGATGAGAAAGGCTATGAGCATTAAAAGATCAGCTTGTTGTTTTGTTGTTGAGCATATAGTGCAGATGAGAAAGGCTAAGACCATTAAAAGTGCAGTTTGTTGTTTTGTTGTTGAGCATATAGTGCAGATGAGAAACGCTATGAGCATTAAAAGAGCAGTTTGTTGCTTTGTTGTTGAGCATATAGTGCAGATGAGAAAGGCTATGAGCATTAAAAGAGCAGTTTGTTGTTTTGTTGTTGAGCATATAGTGCAGATAAGAAAGGCTATGAGCATTAAAAGTGCAGTTTGTTGTTTTGTTGTTGAGCATATAGTGCAGATAAGAAAGGCTATGAGCATTAAAAGAGCAGTTTGTTGTTTTGTTGTTGAGCATATAGTGCAGATTAGAAAGGCTATGCGCATTAAAAGAGCATTAAAAGAGCAGTTTGTTGTTAGCATATAGTGCAGATGAGAAAGGCTATGAGCATTAAAAGTGCACAGTTTGAGTTCCTTTGTCTTCATTTGTTTTCTATGAGACTTTGCCAAGTTGCATTATTAGACAGCACTCAAGGCTGTCTCCTGAAAAGAGACTTCTGGCCAGTGTCCTATGCCAGACTGTTGGAAAATGCATCACCCTTTTTTCTTTTGAATTCCTGTATGCTTCACGTAGATGTCAATTAATACTTCACTATATGCTACCTGAGTACTAATCTTAGCACATCTCTTGTGGCTTAATGGGCTACCAGATGTATTTTCACTAAATTTGAGTTGCAAGGGAAGAAAAGTTTACTGTTCCTCATGCTAAGTCTGTTTTTAATGTGAGTGCTTTTCCTAGAAAATAGCTGTCAGTATCTTTCTGTAAAATTTGAAATAAAAGTTTTAAATGGAATACAAATTTCTGAGTTAATTATAAAATTAAAGTAGAAAATAGAATGTACACTAACAGGTTTGAATAGTGTTATGGTAATTGGGGAAAGACAGCCAAGTAATGGGATATTGGTATATCTGGCAGGGGCCTGATTTATTTTCCAGTACAGGGCCCCATTTGTCCGTAATCTGACTCTGTTGACTCCGGTGGTGTATACTACAATAATACAGCATTATTCTTCAAGTAGGTCAGCCCTATACTGAGGGATGCCAGATAGGATAGCTATGATGACAGAGAATACATAGGGAGGTCAAAAATTAGAAGCATGTGTTCTGCAGGCATGCAAGCCCCCACCCCACATGCTCACAAAAATATAGTATGTTGTATATAGTAATATTTCTGACTTTTGATAACTTGTGGGTTGTTCAACAAAAGCTGCTGCAACATTTATATTGTCTTTAACTGGTTTGCTTTATTCATTGGACTACAGAATGAATTACTTCATTAAGAGGTATAATCCATACCTCTTAATGAAGTAATTAATTCTGTAGTGTAATACAGTCTAAACTTGTTGCATTTTAACTTCAAGCAACTGCAAATGGGTTGACATTACGTCATACAGTCTGCATTATTTGAAGTGATTATCAAAATCATTTGATCTTCAGTATCCATTATGTAGTCATTGTTGCATATTAATGTGATACAGTCTTTTCTACAGCATCAGACTGTAAAGGATTTCAGCATTTGGTTAAAACTGTTACTCTGTCAGTTAGTACAGAGGCTACAGCTTGTTAACAAGAGTGCAAGGGTGCAAGGTTTGAATCTTTCTACCTTCATTTTCTTGCTGTGTGACCTCGAATAAGTCACATAAACAGACAGGGCTTTGGAGCAATTGGAAATTTGGGCTAGGCTCCTTAATGATCTCCAGGACTGCATTCCTAGTAACTACAAAACTGTTGTTGTTTGCAAACCATTTCCTCTTGCATAGCTTATTTAGTTGAGATAATGCTATGGCAATATCACCAGTAAACCAATTTATTAATGTAACATAGGCAGTTTATTTCTCAAGGACAGCAGCCACTACATTTGTAGATGAAGCACTGAAATCATAGGATGTTACTAGGCTAATGGCCCTAGGGCCCTTACAAGCCTAGCCAAGAGTTTACCCCCAAAAAGAAATATCAGTCAACACATGTCACCCCTGTCAATGAGGGATAGTTGGAACCCCTGGGACAAATTTGTGTTTTCCCGTGCACTCATAAAAGGTTGCGCTTGAAGTGGGTCAGCGAGGTGCTCTGTTTATGTGTATGGGAAGTCTATTCCAGAGACAGGACATCCTCTGGGAAATGAACTTGTCTCTCCAGCAGGTTTTGTTGATGTTGCATATCAGATTCAAGCCTTCTGAGCAGGTAGTGCATGAGGAGGTATACTTATGGATATGAAGCATCTCTAGTAGGGCAGGGTCCAAGATTGCCTTGTAGGCAAGATACAGATCACCCCTAAGGAATCTGTACAATACTGAGTAGAGTAATAGTGATTTGAGCCTGTCTGCATAGGACAGGTGTTGGAGGCTATGGATTCTCTTTGTGAGGTATTTCAGTGGCCTTTCCAGTCGATGCAGATGTTTGGAGAGGTACATCCCAAACGGGGTGTTATACTCAATTATTGGTCTAATGAGGGAGGAGTATAATTGCCATATAAAGAAATGCACAATTGTTTGCCAGCAGCAAAATCTGCATTGGTAATGGTTCTCAATGTGGAATTATTCAGAGAAATTTTACTTCTGCAGAGACTGTGCATACTGACCTTGCATATGGTATCAGGGAGTTAATATTTCTTATGCTCTCATAAATACTCTTCTGGCTTTGCAGAAAGAGTGTGTGTGTGTGTGTGTGTGTGTGTGTGTGTGTGTGTGTGTGTGTGTGTGTGTGTGTGTGTGTGTGGGCATGAATTAAGTTGGAATACTTTGGCCACTGTAATTTTGTGTGAAACAAATTTGAAATATGTGACTTTGTTCAGGATTAGTGTTATTAATTTTTTCTTATGCAGACATCTGAGAAGGATGCAGTCAATAGTGTAGCTATAATTTCTGGTTTAGAGGATATCTGTGATATAAATGTACACATAATCTGCCACTGGCCAGATGCATTTTTAATGAATGTGAATTTCACTACATTTTCAATGAATGTGAGTTTCAAGGGAAGAGAAGTTTACTGTGGCTCATGTGATGTTTGTTTTCAATGTAAGACGGTTTTGTTTTGTTCAGTAAATGGCCATCAGTGATTGTGACATAATGTTTGAAATAAAGGCTTTAAATCAAATTTCTGTAATCATTGTACAAATAAAGAAAACAGTATGCACAGATACAGATTTGAGCAGCAGTTATGATAACTGGGGAGTGACAGCCAAGTAATGGGATGTTGGAAGGCTGTGTGGAGGGAGGTCCCTGGTCCATTACTGTGCTTAGGGCCCCATTTCACTATGATCTGGCTTTGTATAAACTTCCATCTCCACTTGCCCCATCTCTGTCTACACTTAACAAACAGAACATCAGGTCTCTCCCTTACTTGTGTCGCACTGTGTAAAGGATCGTTCTGTCTTTACTCCGCACACAAATGGGATATAGTCATATACATAGTCATTATGGAAACTCAAGTATGACTATGTTTTGCACCACAACAAAATTTCCTTTTGCAGCATTTGCAAACATTAGTGTGTATAGACTTGCCATGAAAAAGGACATCACAAACAGTAAATCCTAGCCTTTTGTTATACCCTTTTATTGGAGATATGTATAGTGGGATATACAGTCACTGCCTCCATATAAAACCACTGGTGCCATCACCAAATCTTGTGCTGTTTGTACCCACAAATAATCACTGAATGTGATGCGACTGTGCTGTTGGAAAAACAGAAGGCAGGTCTTCTCCCCCGGCTTGTTTTTCCATTACATTTTTCAAGGCTGTAATAGCACAGTAGTTATTACCTTCTTTCAGTTTTGCCATGGCAGGGGAGTGCCTCAGCCTGTACTGCTGTAAAAGTGTCTTCAACCTCCCTTCCCCTAAAAGATACATTTTCTCTTTTCTTTGATTCATCAGCATCCTTTACTTTTGCAACATTTTTGTGTACTCATCCTCCTATTTATAATTTTTGGCCTGGAATTTAAGATCTGTTTTACTTATGTCAGAAATACCCCCAGTGATTAGGAGTGCAGGCTGCCTTCTGAGCTTTCATATCTGTTTTATTATAATTTTCTGTCTGAATACAACAGCTGTTGTACTAACTGATTAAAAATCACTGTGGGTTACCCCAGCAATGTCATGAATTTTCTGTACTACTGTCAGTTTTACTTTTTTGCTAAATACAGATTTTGGACACAGAACCCTCACACTCAGATTTTTTTTTAATGCTCTTCCTCATCAAAATTGATTTGATGATATTACAGTGAACTAACTATAAATATCCACTATAGTTTTGTGTGTGTGTGTGTGTGTGTGTGTGTGTGTGTGTGTGTGTGTGTGTGTGTGTGTGTGTGTGTGTGTGTGTGTGTGTGTGTGTGTGTGTGTGTGTGTTGGCAGGAGTACACATAGCTGCCTTAACTCCCTTGGAAGACTTTCCAAACCTGTTTCACATATCACTACAACCCAATACGACAGCAATTGAGACACTCTGCTTTCCTCTTTTTTTAATTCACAAAATGCCCTTGAAGGGAGCTGTGTGAGACATTGGAAGGTATCTTTCACTTCTTCTCCACTTCATTGTCACATTCCCAAATAACTAATGAATTGTCTGATATGAAAACCTGAAGAACTGTCAGGTGTGAACTCATCACTTTTCTGCCATTTTCCCCAAAGTTGGGTGATATAAAGTAAAGTTATAGCTTTTAGGGGTGCATGGGGCTGGTACCCAGAGCCAACTTTTATCTTTGACAAAAAAGAGATTGCTTCAATGGTCATTGCTTGTGATGAGTTTTGACTCAATAATTCATTAGGAAGAACACTGTCCCAAACTGTTATTCTGTAAACAATGCAATACTACTCACACTAATAGTTTTACTCCTCCAAGTCTGTTTCATTCACTGCACTTAAACGGATGGTGAGTTTTTGCTTTATCTCCAGCCATGTTCAGTGGCTGATGTCAGTCAGAGATTTTCCTTATATAAGCTATGCAACCTTCCACTTTACCTTTCTTTTTTGTCAACCGTTTTGTATGTTCAATGTACAATGCAACCCAGCATCCACTTCACCACATTTCAAAATTTTAACTTTGCTTTCACACTTTCACCTTATTTTCTCCTTCACAGACACTGTCCAACAGACACACACAAACAAGGCATCATCTAGCCAGTGTTAACCCAGATGTCAACGTGAGTTTTAAAATGCAAGATATTTTTTTTCTATAGCTATTCCTTTATGCTTTCTCAGGTTCTGCTCAGCAACTGTGATCACATGGCACTTTCTCCTCCAAATCTCATAAATTCACTAACCCAGATATGGAATGACACTCCCAACATGGAAAATTCCAGAACCCAGTCAGCAGTTTTGTGCAGTCAAAAATGAGTATCTAAGCTTGGTTGCTTTCTTACATTCACCTCATTGCAATTAGCATGCACAGTTTGAATCCTGCCACCATGCACATTCAGCCTTTTCTAGATCCTAGAAAAACAGTACCCTGCAACTCTTCCTAGCATCCGCCAGCATTCGTCACTGCAATTTTTATAAATAACAACACTCCACTAAGAGGGAATGTTTCCATGTGATCCTTCACATATTGCATAACCTTCCATATTGTACATTAAGTCTCAGCTATCATAGACAACCCACAAAACAAACTGCCACTGGAGTCCTCCACCTGTTCTCTCTCTCTCTCTCTCCATCTATCACACACACACACACACACACACACACACACACACACACACACACACACACACACACACACACACATTCCCCCTCCCCATTAGTGACTACTGCATCAGTCTTCAAATATACCAAATATAAGGTGATTTTTGCTGTCAGACCTCAACACAATATCTGGCAACTTTTATGAAACAAGGATGGTCTGAACATTGAACTTTATTATTTCACTACTTAATTACATTTCTCCTGCCTTTTCATAGGTTCATAGGTTGGTACTAGGCTATCGGCCCTAAGGCCTATACAAGTCTAGCCATAACAATTCCCTGGATATTTCTTCCCACAATATTTACTTCCCTGGACCCCTGTCTAACAGGGCAACTGACGTGATCCCCAAGGTGAATTTCCTATCTCCCATCCAGTCATCAAGGTTCCTTTTGAAGGGGGCAAAGGAGGTGCTCTGCTTGACATGTATGGGCAGTCTATTCCAGAGTATGGGGAGTCTCTGGGTCAGGAACCTATCCCTCCAGCATGTTTTGTTCATTGTGATGACAAGGTTTAGATCCTTGGAGCATGTGGCTCTGAGGGACTGGGATTTCTTTAAGTGGAGCATGTCCAACAGTTCAAGGTTTGACATGGCCTTGTATGTTAAGCAGAGATCACCTCTGAGTAGACGATATGCCACAGAGTATAGCTGGAGTTTTTTTTAGATGGTCAGCATAGGGCATCTGCTTTAGGCCTGTGATTCTTTTAGTGAGGTATTTCTCCGGCTTTTCCAGCTGTTGCAGATGTCTTGTGAGGTACATACCAAATGGGGCGTTGTACTCTATAATGGGTCTAATGAGGGATGAGTACAGTGGGACAATGACCTCCTTTTTTCTGGATGAAAAGCCCTTAGTGATGAGGTGTGCCACATAGAAGGATTTCCTGACTGTTGTGGCGATGTGGTTATCGAAGGTGAGACCACTGTCCACCTGTGTCCCTAAGTCTCTCATCACACTTTCAGTGTTTAGTGTACTGCCACCAATGTGGTAATTCATGGGTACATGTTTTTACCCCAAAGGGGATAACTATACATTTCTTGGCATTCAGTTTGAACCCATGGTTCTGGCACCAAGCATCTGTTTCTGTAAGGCCCTTTTGTAGAATATCCACATCATTTGGGGATTCTATAATGGCTCCCAGTTTGCAGTCATCTGCAAACTTTGTTAGCCAGATTCTCTTAGTGTTGGCTGGTACTTCAGAGAAGTAGATGCCAAACAAGCGCGGTCCCAGGACTGAACCCTGAGGTACTCCACTTGTAACCTGTCTAGAGCTGGATTTGGAGTCGGCTACTTTTACAGTCTGGGTTCTTTCAGTAAGCCATGTGATGTAGGGATTTATGCCCAGCTTAGTAAGTTTATCTAAGATTCCAGAGTTGGGGATGGTGTCAAAGGCCTTGGCGAGGTCTAGATAGGCTGTGTGGACTGCCTTACCCTCATCCACAGCTCTGGAGACTGATTTGAAAAAGTCAGTCAGGTTCAGGAGACAAGATCGGCCCTTCTCGAACCCAAACTAACTTACAACCACTCTCTATTTCCAATCAATTAATTTTCATTCCACTCCATTATTTGGACAGCAATACTTGTATTCAAATTATAATAACAAATGCCTCACTGAAGGAGTTGAGATATGCCACATCCATGGGTTTCCTATTGTCTATCGTACTGTTTACTCAGTCATGAAACTAAATTAAGTAGAATGTCAAGCCCTCTGTGGGGGCTGAAGTCATGCCGCTGACCCCTTACCAGAGAATTAGCATTCAGGAACTCAACCATCCAGACACACAGACATTTGCAGACAGCTTTTTCTTCTGGAAAAGAAGTGACATTAACAAGGCTGAGATAACCCAGTCACTATCCAGATCCACATTTATGCATATAAAACAATGCTACCTGCCTCCAATCATGTATCAGCACACCACTTGATAAGGAATCATCTACCAGTGGTCACTAAGCACTTCTGTCAACTCTATTAGGGCCCAGGAAAGTTGCTATTGCAGACCATGTGCCTCATCTTTTCAAAGACACCTGATGAACTTTGTTACTTCTTCCCTTGTCATTCTTTACCATATTCACTTGCCCCCCTCATACCCTTCGACTTTCCCATGCTGCCACGCTGCTTTATCACATCTGTGTAAATAAAGCATTCAAGAAATGATTCAATCACTAAATCTGTATCTGCCTGACATACATTTTCAAACTCCCCTATTCCAATAAAGTAATCTTCTTTTTGAATGTGAGATATCCTTTTAGAACTTTGGATTTATTGCATATTTTCTGCAATGCCATCTTAAATCAGTATCACATGGACATACTATAAATAATGTTGAGTTCTTCTATGAAAGCTGATTTTATGGTGTATCTGGAGAATTACATTTAGTAGAATTATATTTCAGGATAGAACTGCAAGATGACAGAGTGATGGGCCATAAGAGGAGTTTCCCATAAATCACACATTTACAATATGTTGACAAAACATTAAGTAACTGTAAAATTATTTCTCTTGTATAAAATGGCATTTAAAATTTTTGAGCATGATTGCCACACTAGAATGTATCTGACAGTTACTTTGTTCCTCTGTTTAGTTTTGGAGAATGAAGACATGTTTAAGGTTTGGGAAAAGACAAGAATGTAACCAATTACAAGGCTGGGAGGTGTGCGGACTATAGCAGTAGGGCTAGGAGATGAGATGTAGCACGAGAGGACCTCATGTAATTTACTAGAGGGTCAGTAAGTGAACGTGTCCTTCAAGGCCTTTTCAGCCAAGACCAGGACCACATGGTAAGGGGTAAATTTATTGTTTCTAAATACATATGTATTTATTCTTTTATTTGCATTTGTTAACCGAGACAGTTGAACTGAGCAACCTGCTCCTTTACAGTGGTGCCCTGGGGAGAAAACCTCTACAAATACAGTAGAAGTACAAGAATGCAATGTTTTACACACAGTAAGTAAAATAATTGTGTATTGTATGTACACACACATACACACGCATGCACACACGCACCAACATTCTTCACTAAGGTCAGTACTTATTAAAAGAAAGTCAGTAACGGGTGTTGTGAAATATTGGGGACAACAAAACACATTATATTTGTGGAAAAGAAGGGCATTTATTTAATAGTTGTGATAAGAAGAAATGGTATATATGCAGTAAAACAAAAAGGTGTGAACTTGAACGATATAAATGTTGTGGATGGATTGTAAGGAAAAAGAGGATGAGCTGAGTCTTACAAATCACAGTTAAGAGAAAGAGAAGGAAAGGACAGAAGACAAGATAGAAATACATGAAACCTTGGGAAAAAGGGAGATGCCGAAAAAGATGATGACGGGGATAAATCAGAGATAGAATCAGAGCTAGATATAAGCTAGAAAATGGTAAGAGGAAGAAATAATTCGATTGGTAGAAGAGTTAACGATAGAAACAATTTAAAACTATTAACATAAAGAAAAGAAGAAAGGGAATGGATGAAGCCTTTTTAAAAGGAATGATATCTCCTAAATTAAGAAATAGAGAGGCAAATAACTTAAGAATTCTTTCTGTAACTGTTAATAGTATGAAAAATTCTACTAAATGAATAGCAATTTCAGAATGGTGCAATGAATGTGACGATGATATAATTATTCTGGAAGACACAAGGATTTTGACACAGGAAGAAAGATTACAGACACAAAAAAAAATGATATGTGAAAATAATATGTTCTATAGGGAATGAACAGTGTTCAGGAATAACAGTTCTATGTAGAGGGGTAGTTAAAATCCTGGATGTTATATTAGTTAAAATGGGAAGAAAGTACAGTTGTGTAAAATCTTACCATAATGGTAGATGCCCTTCTCTTCATTGTCACAGTATTCATAACATTAGGGATCCCCTTGCCTAAGGCAGCCCAACAGCTGGCCAGTATACCAAAGCCTTAGGTTGCTTTAAGGTATGCTGTACATCACACGTATGCTCCTTGTGCAGCATAGAGCATAAAAGTGACATCTGAACTTACCATCCACAAATCTGAAAGCCCCAGTAGGAATTCCATTCCCAGGAAAAACCAAGAGGTAACCAGTACATCCTGTCGCCTGGATTCACTCCCATGCATTCAGCACATTTGGCAATGAGCACCCTCCAGCACTCACCATTTCCGTAGCAGGTATGGGTTTTACAGGATCGGGTTGCTAGCCTGATGCCCAACCCTCCTCAGAGGGTGCACCACACACTCACATGCACACACTCACACCTAGGGCCAATTTAGTGTCCAATCCACCTACTGTAGATCTTTGGAATGTGGGAGGAAACTGGTGCACCTGGAGGAAACCCACACAACTGCAGGGAGGATATGCAGACTCCACATAGAAGGCACCCCAGCCAAGAATCAAACTGGAGAACTTCTTGCTGTGAGCTGACAGTGCTAACTTCTACATCACTGCACCATCCATAACCAGTACATCCAGAAAAGAAATGGATCATGGGGAGGAGGGAGTGAGTACTGCAACAGGGAAGGAAAGGACATCTACTGTTATGGTAAGATTTTACACAACTGTACTATGTCATTCCATTTCACTGTTGCAGTATTCATTACATTTGGGAGAGTGCCACAGTTCAGGAAAAAACTAGAGAGGAGAAAAGACCAACAGAGCTCTCTAGGAATCCATGAAGAATGGCCCTAGCAAAACCAGATCTAGCTCTGGAAATTACATCCAACTTATAGTGCTTGATAAAAGTATGCACAGATGTCCAGGTAGCTGCCTCAAGAATAAAATTAGTATCGAAACCCTTGAAAAAAATCACCAGAAGAAGCCACAGCAGAAACAGCTTGTGAAATCCAAGAAGAAATACTCTGCTTGGAGACTGCTAATGCCAAGGACCTGGGATGGAAGGAAACAAAGAGCTGATCAGACTTCCTAATAGTCTTAGTCTTATCCAAATAAAATCTGAGTTGTCTATGCACATCAAACTTGTGCAGCACCTTCTCACTAGCAGATTGTGGAGATGGGAAAAAGTGGGCAAATGAAGAGACTGATTAAGGGACAACTCATTCACCACCTTGGGCATAAAAGAATAATTAGTATGCAAGGACACTCTATCCTTATTTATTTATTTAACATTTGTTTACCGGGAAAGTCCGACTGGACATAGGTCATTTTTCAGCAGAGGCCTGGGGAGAAAAGCTCCATGAGTAACAGTAAATTTTCATGTACACATTACAATAATCAATAAAGTATAAAGTGAACAAAATGCAGTATAAATAAGAACATTCAAATTTGTTACGTCTTGACAAAACCTAGGCTTTGAACATGGCTAGTACTATTTGTAGGTATGACTTATGTCAAGATATAAGTTTAAGACAGGTCAGAAGGAACAAAGGAGTAAACACTGAGGGAGAAGTTGGATAGGTTTTGGGTATACTGTGATGTATCAGAGCACTCATGAGGGGTTAGTACAGGAACTTAGCCACTTATTTTTTAGATAAGCTTTAAGTGATGGCTTAAAGTGGTTAGTGGATGAGATTGAGGAAATGGAGTTAAGAAGGGAGTTCCATATACGAGATATATAGTTGGAAAATAAAGATTCTCCTGCAGTGTTGTTGGCCTTGGAGACAGTGAGTAAGTTCTTGTTGTTAGAGGGAAGTGGTCTGCTGGAACTGTAAGGAAGGCTGAGATTTTGTAGTGCAGGGGTTCTAGTTGGTTGTGTTATAATTTTGTGAGTTAGAGAGAGTTGGTTGTAAAGAATAATGCTGGGAAGATCAAGCCAGTCTAGTATCCTTAAAGCTGTACAATGATGTGTTCTATATGTGCAGTCAGATGCAAACTTAGCAATTTTATTATAACATGCTTTTAGCTTAGATAAGTCAGTTTTCCTTAGATTAATTAAACTTGGAGAGGCATATAGTAGAGTGGAGAGCAGATGGGTTTGTGCTAATGTAATTTTGGCCATTGTGGTCAGGAAATTTCTGTGTCTATATAGACTTCCAATTTTCTTATGTTTTTTTTTTTTTTATAATTAGAGAGACATGCAAGTAAAATTTTAGGGTATTGTCTATTTCCACTCCAAGAAGTATTGTATGGGTTGTCGGGGAGATCACAGTATTGTCTTTGGCTATTATGTTAAATGTTGGGCATGAGATAGATGTCTTGTTAGGTTGCAAGAGTAATAATTTACTTTTGTTTGGGTTCAGGATTAGATGGGCATTGGCTAACCATGTTTCAACAGAAGTGACAGATTCCTGTATTTGAGAATGAAGAGTTGATAGAGAAGTGGCAGCACAAATAAGTGTTGAATCATCTGCATACTGTATTATAGAACCATGTGGAGTAGCTGTGTGTAGATTATTAGTAAAGAGGGAGAAAAGGAGAGGGTCCAAGATAAATCCTTGGGGACACCTATGGATAAAGGAAGGTGTGGAGATAGGTCACCCTGCCATAGAACAGATTGTTGACAGCCAGATACATATTTATGAAACCATGCTGTGGCAGATGGTGAGAAGGATAGTTCAGTTAGTATATCTATTAGTTTGGAATGGGAGACCATATCAAAAGCTTTTGATAGGTCTAGAAAGAGGGCAGATACAAAGTTGTTCTTATTCCTGTGATGGTTTATGGTATTAGTGAAGGATAAGAGAGTTGTAGTGGTTGTATGTGATGGGTGAAACCTATGCTGAGTATTTGTGAGAAGGATATTTGTTAGTAAGAATTTCATGATCTGGAGATGAATACACCTTTTAAGTAGCTTAGAAAGAGCTGAAAGAATAGCACTTGGCAGATAGTTTATCAGTTCTGTGGAAGGTCCCCCTTTATGAAATGGGATTGCATGGGAAATTTTCCACAGTTGAGGGACCTTGTTTTAGAGACTGGATCTATTTATAAGGATTGATACTGGGAAGGCTATAGTTTCAACTGCAATTGTGAGGTATTCACTGGGAAAGTTATCTATGGCAAGTGTAGTAGGTTTTAGTTTCTGTAGTAGTTTTTTTTATAGTGGCTGTAGGAACTGGGGAGAAAGAGAATGAGGCATTGCTAGTTGTAGGCTTGGCTGGTTTGGTATCAGGAATAGGAGTTTGCTGTTTGGAAAGGGCAATTATAGATTCAGTAAAATGTTTGTTAAAAATGGTAGCTATACTATCGGAATTGTTGTGGATGTTTGGCGTTGGTGTAGTAGATTTTCCTGGGTGAAGGACTGAGTTTATAGTTGGCCAGAATTTCTGAGGGTTTTTCTGATACGTGTTTTGAATGTTATGATAGAAATTTGTTTTATCCTGTTTTATTTGGGGTTTTTTTTGCTTTATTTCTAAGTTCTTGATACTGTTGTTTAGAAACTACTATGTTAGTCTTATGCCATAGTTCCCAGGCTTTATCTCTAGTTTTCAGAAGGGCCCTAGTGTCTCTGCTTAGCCAGGGGGCATAGTTTGATTTTACTCTGATGGTTCTAACAGGGGCATGTGCATTTAATATATCTACGAAAGAAAGTGGTTCACTGCTTCATCTAGGTCAAGGTATTTGAGTGGAGTCCAATTGCACCTTTGTAGGTCAGCTAGGAACTTGTCAAGGTTAAAGTTATGTTTTTTTCTGAGTTGTTTAAACATAGTAGGTTTTGGTGGGAATATGTGTTGTCGTATAAGAAATGTGGGTAGGTGGTTACTCAGACCATCAGGAAGGCAACCTGATTGGAATGAGTGAGAGGAGTTATTATAGCAATAGGCGTGGGTAATGCTGGATTTACCCACGGTTGGCGTGGTTTGGTCCCGAGGGCGAAGCCCGAGGGACCAAACAAAGCCAACCGTGGTAAATACAGCATTACCCACACCCAGAAGTGGGTTATTGCTATTATACCATGACATTATTTAAGAAAAGAAACTATTACTTTTCTTAAATAATGGCATAGTATAATGCCTGTTTACTGCCCTTCCGCAGATGTCTGGCATCCGGCAGTTCTGATGTACTCTGCGCCTGCGCAGTATATCAGAGCTGTGGTCAAAACCAACGGAGAAAGCAGGATCTCCGTTGCTTTTTACTGTTTCGCTATGTTAAATGGGTTTAACATGGCGAGACAGTTAAAATAAGCAACGGAGATGTCCGTTGCTTATTTTAAAACTGTCTCGCTATGTTAAACCCATTTAACATAGCGAACAATAAAAAGCAACGGAGATCTTGCTTTCTCCGTTGCTTTAAAACCTGTCTCGCTATGTTAAATGGGTTTAGCATAGCGAAACAGCTTTAAAATAAGCAACGGAGATCTCCGTTGCTTATTTTAAAGCTGTCTCACTATGTTAAACCCATTTAACATAGCGAGACAGTGTTTTAAAAGTAGAGTTATACTAATGGAAAAAAGTCCGGGCAACCGGACCTTTTTCCATTAGTATAACTCGATTTACAATGTGCACGCTGGCTAATCAGCGTGCACGTTTTGGGGGGGGGGGGTCATGGTATAATTAATAATATCCAATCCAAGGTGGATTTTTTTTTACTAGCTTTATCTATTCACATAGGTTCTTGAATAGATTGTGTAAAACCGTGCGAGTTTATGTGATGGATGGGGTGATCTGTATCACATGCAAACCAGTCTAAATTGAAATCACCCAGTATGAATGTCTCCTGACTAAGGGTACTACATTCCAGTGCAATAGACATTCTATAACTGGGACATTATTTCTAGGTGGGATATAGCAGCCAATTATATTAAGTGTATATTTAACACCAAAAAAGGACAACAATCCATAAGGGCTTGAAGCTCAGACACCCATCTGGCAGAAGTAAGGGCGAACAGAAGAACAGTCTTCCAAGAGCAATGTTTCAAGGAAGCTGAAGCTTCAGGCTTAAAAGCAGCCAAAGTCAATTTCTCCAAAACAAAATTAAGATCCAAGTGGGAGGAACAGGCTTCCTGGGAGGCCTAATGTGAAAGACGCCTTTAATCGATTGTTTAGCTTCAAACCTAGAAGCTAAAGGAGGAGATAACGGCAGACAAGCAGCATTGAGTAATTCACACAGAAAGGGAATCCAGGTGACAAGAAAGACACCAAACAGGAAATCTCTTCCATTTGGATAAGTAAGAGTTCCTAGTATTGGGTTTCCTGGCCTCCTGCAGGACCCTAAGCATGTCCTCTGAAGAAAAGGTGTCTATGTCAAATCAAAATCCTATCACCCACAGAGGCAGCTGAAGAGTGGACAAGTGGGAATGGATGAGAGATCCCTTGTCTTGTGTGAGCAGGTCCATCCTGTGAGGTATCTTGTGAGGGTTGCCCTTGGCTAAATGCAGAAGAAAATGAATCAATGCTATCTCAGCCAAAGGGGAGTCACCAAGATTTTGGGGGCATCCTGCTGAATTTTGAATAGGACTTTTGGAATAAAGAAATATCCCCTTCCATGAAAAGAAAGTGTGTCCAACTTCCATGCCAAACTTCCATGCCAGAGGACCTGGGACTCTGGCACAAAATAGAGAAAGCTGTCTATTCAGAAGGGAGGCACTACACAGGTGGACAATGTCCAGAAACACATGCCTGTGAAGTACTTATTCATGGGATTGATTTAAGGACCTGCTCAGAGTGTCTGCCACAATGTTTTGACATGATGGAATGTAAATTGCCTGAAAAGTCATTTGATACTTGACAGCAAGATTCCATACCAGAATTGCCAACCAGCAAAGAAGATAAGATATCATTTCTCCCTGTTTGTTTACATACCATATCACTGTGGTGTTGACTGTAAACATCTTGAGAGGACCCAGGGAGAAAAGAGGATGAAAACCCTGAAGAGCCAGCAGAAGGGATCTCATCTGTTTGACATTGATGTGCTCCTCCTGTTGAAGAGGAGACCAGAACCTTGCACCTTTAGGGAGCCAAAAGCTGCTCTCCATCCCACATCTGAAGTGTCTGTGAACAGCTCCTGAGAGGGAAGAAGGGGATGAAAGGGAATCCCTAGATTTAGGGACAACTGCTGGATCCACCAGTGGTGTTCCTTCTTCAGACAAGGTAGAAGAAGAACTACAAATTCTAGGAGATGAGTATGCTGAACCCATACTGACTTCAGGAACCACTGAAACTTCCTCACATGAACTTTGGCCACATGGAGCATAGGGATGGTGGATGTCATAAAACCCAGAGCACTCAAAAACTCCTTAGCTATAATGGAAGCCAGAGGCAGAAGAGTTAAAAGGAGTTTAATTAACTGCCCTAAAAGCAAAGGTAGGTGGGGTTCTGCTGTCTTTAGCAGAGGTCAGCAACTTGGGTGAAGGAAGTAATTGAGAGAGCTTGTCAGAGGCTAAAGACACTACCGAGGGGTCAGCAGCAGGACACTTGTACACAATTTACAGCCCTCAGTCACCCTATAAAACCTATCAGGTTTCTTGGGAAGCAGGAGGCTGAGAGTTTGGATCTGTAGAGGCATTGGAAAATGGATCCAGCAAAGCAACCAAAACAGGAGGAACAGCAAAAGGTTTAGAAGATTCTAACTGCAGCAACTCATAGTACCTCTTATGAATCTCTGAGACCTGAGCACAATCACATTTAAATATCTCCATCATCCTGGAGTCTGTCTCTCCAAACAAAATCTCTTCAAAGGGATATAACCCTCTTCCTTTGACCCACAGTCCAAAGGAGAAGGAATCTGAAAAGAGTAAGCAAGGGATTCCTCATCAGAATCCAACTCCTCCTCCTCAGAGGAATCCTGTTCCCTGGGTTCGAGGAGTAGAAGACCAAGGGGGAACTGGAACAGAAACACCTTAAGGAGGTTTTGATACAATCAAAGCACTAAACAAACCCTGAGTGAAGGGGCAGAAAAAAACATGTTCAGTTTTCTGATTTTTTTCTTTAATGGGACATCTGCCTTATAAAACTTGGAAGTCTCTGACCTAGCATGGCATTCAATAATAGTAGTAGGGACTTCTTCTCTGACTAAAATCTGAGGAACACCCCTAGGCCCTCAGAAATTATCAACTGTGGTTCCCCCTGAATGTCCAAAATGGACATCTGCAAAGCATCCCTGGGCATGCTTAAAGCCAGATTCCCACCAGCCTCCAACCTGGTCGCAGAAGAGGAATCTGACAACAAAGGCAGGCAAACCTCCAGGCATTCACTCACCTCGGGACAAACATCCAGCGGAGGCTGAAGAGCAGAAGTTTCTGACCTAGGCTTCTTGACCTTTTTCTTCCCTGCTGGCTGTCCCTCAGGGCAGGAAGTTCCCTCCTTTGTATCTTTCATGAAAAGTTTAAGCCTTTGATTCTCAAGATAAAGCACCAAAGAAGAAAGTCTACTATGCAAAGTTTTAGGTACAAAAGCCTGACAGATAAAACAGGATGTATGGTCATGTGATTCATCAAGGCAAAACAGACAATGTTTGTGGCAGTCTTTATGGAGGATCTGTCTCCCACACTAGCATTTACCCTTCTTGGATGACATGAAACCCCACTAGCAACAAAAAGACAAGCAAAAACAAACCCCAATATGGCACTTATCTGCAATGGCTCAGTTAAACCAGCAAAGGAATATAGGCATTCGAACCAATGATAAAGAGATGGCATTTCAACTGGTGGCAAAGAAGTTCTGAGGATGGTACATCCGGACATCACCTCTATTCCCTATGCTACATGATGAGCCTATGTGTGATGTATGCTGTACCTTACAGCAATGTAAGGCTTTGGTATACTGGCCGAATGTCAGGCAGCCCTAAGCAGGGGATCACTAATGTTATGAATACTACAACAGTGAAATGGAAGGACATCAACCGTTATTGATTTAGGATGACAAGAAAAAGTATGCCAAAGATAATGAAAATAATACATGAGAGATTTGAAAATAAGATGTCATACATTATGGAGAAAAGTGTGTATGGTAAAAAAAGGAAAGAGATGTCAAGAATTACTAATTAAAGTGAGAGATGATATACATAAAAAGAAAGAGGATATAGAATTTATCTTAAGTGATATTAATAAAGCATTTGATTCAATACAACATGATACATTGTGAAAAATAATAGATATTTACAATATTAATAAAGTCAAGCAAGTATGTAAAACAGCTTATAAGAAAAATAAAGTGAGGATTTTAATTAATGGATAGATAAGTAAATAAATAGATTATGAATAATAGTATAAGGCAAGGGTGTCCTATGAGTGGTATTTTATTTGCTTTGGTCACGAATACAGTAGTTATAGGGGTAAATCAGAAAATAAAGAATGCAAATTTTAAAATTCAAATGGAAGTTGAAATTCCAGTTATGATGTCATATGTAGATGATATTATAACAACTAAAATAATGAGTGGATAAGAGAAGTTATCTGTTTACTTTAAAGTTTAAAAGAAGAGTTTTGATACTTAAAGAGTAAATGACTCAGTGATACAATAAAAGTAACAGGTATACAAATTTCTTGGATGGAAATAACTGATAGAATAAAAGTAACAGGTATACAAATTTCTTGGATGGAAATAACTGTCTTAGGGATACATTTTGATAAAGACGACTATAAGAAGGGATTGTAATTAATAATAAAGGAAATAATAGATATTTGTATATTATGGAATACATACAGATTAGCATATAAGAAAAAAGTGTATTTGATTAGTTCAGTATTGTTAGGAAAGGTAACATATTTGTCCAGTGTTATTATGATTCCTAGAGGATATTAAAAACTTTTATTAGAAGCACTTTTCTTCTTTATATGAGGATCAAGACTAAATCCTGTTAAAAGGGGTGTTTTATATATGAACAAGGAGGAAGGAGGATTAGGTACAACAAATCCAATAGTTTATGCCACTTCATTAAACTTATATAAGGTACTGAAATGATTAAATGAAAAGAATTAGAAATTAGTGACAAATATATTAAATATAAATATCAGGAATTTAAGGAAAATATATGAAATAACAAACACCAAAATAATATTTAAATGAAGAACTAGAGAACTATCAACAAAAGATAGGAATGAAAGAAGAAAGAAAGCAATTAAAGAAATAAACGATTTGTGTAAAAATAATGTTGAATGTCAAGATTTTTTGTGAAGATTGGGAATAAATAAATTACCCATTAAGGCAAATATGCCTTATAAAAAGAATATGCTTCCATTGTAGAGAAGAAAATACAATAAAGCATGTTTTCTTAAAATGTAAGAGAGTTAAAAAAATGTGGAATACATTATGAATACATTTTTGAGAATATCCAAAATTATGAAGATATAAAAATGGATATGATTGAAAATGGATATTATGCATAGACAAAAATTTGAAGATAGACTTAAATAAGAAAGCATTTTATGGAATTTGGATAATATGGAATTAAAGAATTAATGAAATCATGTTTGATGGAAAATGGGTATTGCCACTAATATTAAAGAAAATTAAAAAATTAAAGAAAATTAGGTTATGGTTATGGAAAAAGGAGTAGGTGTTGATAAAAAATATAGAATTTGCAAGTTTTGATGTGTAAAGTTTGAAAATGAACTAAAATGATACTTACATATACATGCAAAAATTACATATAAATAAAGGAAGGATCCCTACTCTTTTTGATAGCTACTGTGGGATCTCTTACATCCTCCTCAGCTACCACCAACTCAAGCAGATGGAGCCTCGGTTTAACATCTCATCTGAAGGATGGCACTCTCAGTAGTACTGCACTTCTGTTACACTGCAATGCAGTGTCAGCAATAAATATACCTGTGTGAGAATAGAACTCACAGCCTCTGCATCAACTGTTGAGCCACTGACACTAACTATTCAAATTAATCTAAGTGTGTCTTCTTCCAAGACACTGGATAGTGTTGCAGCAAACTAAGGTAGGTTCACACTTACTGTATATTCTCACTGTTGCCAGTATCCATCAGATTTATATCTTGTCCATATTGTCATGACAATTGCATTGTTAGTCAATGTTTATTCATTACTGATATTATTATTCTCTGTTCTGAATTTTTAATCTACAATTTGATGTAGAGTGCATGGTGTTTTGTTTTCGTATGAATACTGAATAAACGTCATTTTACTATTGACCCAGGTTTTGGCTGAAAAAGGGCAGGTGACCAGTCCACCTACCTGGTTATCAAACTGTAAAATAAAAAAATAAATAAATAGGAGGCAAGTAAGTAGTTTAGTCTAGTATAGGTAAGGGATATAAGGATAAGTTGGAAGGATACAGGAATTAATGGGCGAGGTAAAAGGTAAATTAAAATTAGATGATAGTTGGTTAGTGTAAGCCCCATGCAAGGAGGTTGGAAGAGTGAGACTACTGACACATTTAAATTCCAGAATGAAAATCTTTAATTTTAATCATTCATTAGTGCAGGTACAAGACCATGTAATCATTAAACAGTTCTTTAGATTCTTTTAGAAAATGTTTTTTTCTAATTTCCAAGTAAACAGAATTCCACAATTTGGCAATGCACACTGTATTCAATGAATTATCATGGTGATTAACAGCTTTATTGGCAGAAATAAAATGAAGGTTTTGAGATCTGAGTACTTTGCTTGGTCTGTATTTAATAATGATGGTATTGATAGCAGGGCATTTACTGGGATGGTATAATATATTTTTTATGCTTTCAGTTGTGCATGGTTCATGATATTACTTAGTTTTATGCACTGGAGTTATTTCACAGAGAAATAATGATGATTCTTAAAAGGCAAGCTTGTAGCATCACCCAACCTTCTTCATTGATGGCATTTGTAAATTAGCATTGAAGTGGCATAAAGTAGCCTTGCTAGTAATATGTTTGGGCAGCTTGTATCTAGACTTTTAGTAATAATTAAAGTGTGATTTTATAAAGTATGCCAAATGTTCAATTAGTTTATTGAGGTTGAGCTATTGACCAATAAGTACTCTGAGTAATTTTGTTTGGGTTACTTGTTCAAGCATAGTATTACTGGCAGCTACAGTAGTGATATATTTTGCAGGAAGAGTTGGTAGAATACCTGGAAAACAAGCATGTTTTAGGGAGATGGGAAGAAACTAAAATGCCTGGCAAATGCTAATACAGATATATGGAGAACATTCAGAATCTAGACACTTCAAGTAGAGATCAGGACTGAACCCAGGGGCTTTAATGCAAAAATCCTTGTAAATGATCTACCATATTACCCATGACTAAAATAAGAAAAAAAATGACAAAAAGGATGGTTTACTTTTCATATTACTGGTGTACTGGACATTGTAATTAGGATGGTGTGCAAGATATAAAAAGAAGTCTTTGTTTCCCCAAGAAAGAGTATAGTGTGCAGACATATTACAAAATGTCATACTTCAAAGAAAATAAAAATCACAGATTAGCCACTATTTTCCTTTCAGACAAATTACTGCAAGCTGTTGGCAAGTTCTTTTTTAAATGTGCCAACTTTGTGACCCACATGTTTTGCCCTGGCCGCAGCCCCACTGAACAGGGTGAAAGGTCCAGGTGCAGGAGAACCCAGCCAAGGAATCGGAAATGAGCATCCAGTGGTGACTCATCAGTTGGGGGGGGGGGGTCTTAGTGAAGTTCCACTACATGAGGTCCAGCTCAATTCACTTTACCTTCCCACTCACTGCACTTAACTAGATACGCAATTGCCTGAATGGCCAGCCCTTCATATTCTGTGTAAACAGCACCTTCTCTTATTCACAGCGTGTTAAAACTGCTGCTCCTCAGCACTCCATCCTGAGCCCATAGTTTTTCAATATTTTCATAACTGTCTTCACCATTACTCTTCTTAGCATACTAACCGCTATCTACATTGACACCTGGGTGATATGGGCATCTGACCTGATGCAACACTAGAAAACATCAGCTCATCTCTTATTGCCCACCTGAAAGCAATTCATGGTTGGTCCACTTCTATGGAACTTCATATTAATATAAAAATTATCCATTCTGTTGGAAAATGCCAAGCACCTCCCTCACAGGTGTTGCTTCTTTGTCTGTAACCTCCCCTCTGTTTGGTTCTCTACAATTTAAATACCTTTGCTTTAGGCCTAACTGACAGTTTTCCTTTAGAAACATACTGACGCCAAAGCGGATAACATTAAGGCTGAGCTAATGCTGTGTCACAAAACTGTACAACTGTTAACGCACAAAGCCAGATGGACTGCTGGCAAAGAAGTGTGGCACCCTATCATGGAGTACAGTATTCCACTTGTCACCTCTATCTGTTATATCATTTGTAGCGGAATTTTCTATTACTTGTTTTTTAACTGGATAAACCCACTGGACAGTGTCCTTTTTCAGGGGCAACCCAGAAGTATTGCATATTAAGTCACTTGCTCAGTCACACAGTAGGCAAAAGGAGATAGAACAGATCAAACCCCTTGAATACAGAATGCAGCTTAACAGCTTAGAGCCTTAATTACCAGCACTAACCAACAGGCAAAAGCTTCAAGACAGAGTCTTAAAGTCTGCTTGAATTAGGTTTGCAGGTTTATGGTGCAGCATTCTTGCTCAGAATACTACTCTTACTTTTACTTATAGTATTTAGAGGTAACTTTACTTTTACTTATAATATTTAGAGGTAACTTTACTTTTACTTATAGTATTTAGAGGTAACTTTACTTTTACTTATAGTATTTAGAGGTAACTTTACTTTTACTTATAGTATTTAGAGGTAACTTTACTTTTACTTATAGTATTTAGAGGTAACTCTCCTTCCTACTCTCGACTGTACAAATTTCTATCAGTGACCCACCTTGAGCTATTTCCAACAATGATGGCATACTCTCTGTTTCTAACTTTACTCAGATTATTAGCTTTTGCTGAGTTATATCCAGTCCAACCTCATGTCAGCACATAAATGTTAGGTGTATCAGTATGCCAAGGAGGTCCTTTGCATTTATGCAGTTGATTAAATTGTACAACCATTTGAAATTATAATTACATTAATCTAGGGGGTTGTTAACACTTAATTGTGGAATGTTTTTGTATATGTTACACTATGTCCTGTGCATATCCTTCTTCCAGTCATTGTAATTATTTTTCATGTAACGCTTTTGCAGCTGAAACAGGATCACTGAATGTTTAGAAGGCATTAGCTCTCACTATCTAGCCAACAAGAAGCAAGAAAATTTAGGTGCATACAAAAATAAATAATCCTCTGACCCACAAGTCAATAGTCTCTGGCATCTTAATAATGCTAAGGAAAAGGAGCCACAAAGGGGTCTTAATAAAAGAATAAAAGAGGTTAGCAAGTGTGGAATGGAATTAAAGTTTTTTTTTTTTTTTTGCTTTTTTTTTCACTGAATTACAGGCTGTTTCATCAGAGAAGAAATAACACATCACGGTTATCAAATAATTCCATTGGATAGAATGGAATGGGCTACCCGCCAGCTTCTCACTTAACACGTGCCTCTCCCTGCTCTTTATTCCTACACTATTACATTGTTCCTGCACATGTAAGATTAATAAAGATGAGTTAATGATGCATTAAGCATGCAGGCCTGAACTTGTCATACAAGGCACTGCTAATTTTAAAGAGTACTACTTAAAGATCAGTTAACCTTCTGCACATATCCTCCCAAAAATCACCCTTAGAATTAGAACAGCTTACTCTGCGTGCCGGAATATTCATTCTCTCCCTCATTCTTTTTTCCCCTGAGGAAACATGATTATTAAATATTTTATCTCTGTTATCTGAACACTACCTGAGGTAATTATCCTGTTGTTATGATAGTCTCTTGTAGAATAACTGCACTATTTTTTCTACCAGAGGATTATAACATTTGGTAAGGAATGCATTACAGAAGCTGGGCAAACTACAAACAAAAGAAACAAAAGCATGTAACATTATAAGTCTGGTAAGTTTTAAGCAAGGATATTTATGTATGGAATGCAAGCTGCATTACACCTATCATGTTTTCCAAATTGTTCTCATATATCAGAAGATTAATAAGTGCATAACATACAGAAGCAATTCTAAATCATAAAATGAGGTGATATTAACTTCTTCAGGTAAAAAAAAAATAAAACACTGACCAGCAAATTACATTCTTGCACTCTAGAATCTGTTCCAGCTATCACTTTTAATAACAAAATTACTAAGGGAAACTTTATATGCATGTTCCAGGAAGCTAATTAAAGCACATACAGAAGAACTCAGGGACAATTATGATATTTTGAATTCTGAAATGGAAGAAATAACAGTGTGATATTGATTTTATTATGTATTTTAATTAAGACAAAATTAAATAAAATACTGCAATTTCAAAATAAGCAGGCAAGGTGGAGACAAACAAATGCACCACAGTAATAGAAAATATGCTATTAGTAAATGTTGGTGCATTCTGCAACTTGAACACCAACATTCAGAATAACAATTATAATGCTGTTAAAGGTAGTCAAAGTAGAAATCTACATTTCTGTACCAAAAGAAGCAAATGCATCAGATAAAAAATGAATATATAAGGGACCGAGCTTATAGATAGCAAGCAGTTTGGTCAGATCCCTTCAAATATCTTTTATTTGTGTGAATATTGCATCAAATGAAGATTTATGTCCAAAACTTCAGCTGATGAGTTTAAGCTGGAATGCAACAGGGTTGCCAATGTGGCAAACCTAGATCCATCCACCCACCCCTATGCAAAATGGATGAATCTAAAACATTGGTTACAGTATGATCAGCATCTGATCACTTACAAATTACTGCATACTGCATAAGAACAAATGTCTTACCTTAGCAAATCTATTAAAGTAACACAATCCCCCAAGGAACTTTAAGTCTGCTAAAGGGAAAAAAAAACTTTGTTACATGTCACCAGAACTTGGTCATCTTCAACTTTCTGAAAGTGTCTGTAGCCAAGCACTGATCAAATCAATAGAGTAACACAGAAACAGTAAAACATGCCAATAAAGCAACGAGATAATGAATAAATAACGGTGAAGCCAGGTGAAGCAATTAAAACAACTGCTTAAATGAAAAATCCAACAAAGCATGAGTAAAATAAGTTAAAGGAACAGACTGAGTTGTTTGAGATTAGTAACAGAATAGCACAAATGATGAAAATATGCACTCATTGGTTATAGTCTAGATCAACTAGCAACAGTTGGACACACCCACAGCCAATGTTGTGTTGTGTCTTTTGGCTTTTCCCAGTTAGGGGTCACCACAGAGGAACTCCGGTCCGCTAATGATTGGCAGCTGATTTTTATGTGCCGAGTTGCCAGCCCTGACGCACAACCTTCAACGAAGGTACGCCCATTTACGCATGTCTCCACGCAGAAGACACTCTATCTGAGAATCGAACCGGTCAGCGTCTTACTGTGAGGTGACAATGATACCACAGCACCACCACCGCGGATACACACCCACAGCCAATGAGGTTGCCAATTCCAATGTTAAGGACCTTGACAGACAAAAAACAGACTCCCAGAGTACTCAAGGCATACTGAAGGAACTGCTGGCAACCCCTGGAAAGCAGGCCACAGGATTTGAATCAGACAATATCAGGTGAGACGATCCCTCCAATAAGAGGGAACCGAGGCATATAGAGCCTGATAAACCAGAAAGAGAAACTTAAACATAATCTCCTATCTACTGAGTAATCTGTCAAAGCTATCAGAAAATTGCCAGTATAATATGGTGGTACCAAAATACCCTCAGTGAGGAGTTAAGTAGCAAATGATCTGTACTAGTTGCAAGTAGTCATGTTCAATGTCAGGAACCCTTAGGTATACAGCATTGCAGTAACCCAGCCAAGAGAAGACATGTACATATACCACCACACAGAGATCAGAAGGTGCGATAAGATGTTCCCACCACATTGGGATGTAAATGTGGGGTAAGAAGTTACCACCACACAGAGATGAGAAGGTGGAGTAAGAGTTTACCACCACACAGAGCTTAGAAGGTGGAGTAAGAGTTTACCACCACACAGAGCTTAGAAGGTGGAATAAGATGTTACCACCACACAGAGATTAGAAGGTGGAGTAAGATGTTATCACCACACAGAGATTTGATGGTGTGGTAAGATGTTTAGTAAGAATAACAGTCCTAAGAAGGAAAAAGTAAAGATTTGATAATAGCTGAGATATGGTCATTTAATGTCAGTAAAGAACAGAATGATTTCCTGTACCAAACACTAACAAGAATCAAAACAGAATAATGTTTTAATTTCCTCACAATAAGGAGATTGTACAGACTCTAGTTAAAGCCAGACAGACTGTAAAGGATCATGGAAGTTATTATCTCACTAGCAGGATTCTAGGTACATTGACAACTTATTCAGGAGACTTTCCTACAAAAGGATAGTGTGAGACTGAATGATTATCAGACTGTCAAGATTTAAGGTTCCTTTCTGAGAAATGGAACAGCTAATACATCGTTTAGATATAATTAAAAAAAACTCCATCTGGAGTGAGGCCATGACAGTTGGGTAGAGAACAACACTTAACACATCCAGACATGACAGATTACGTCTGGTTGGTATGGATCCAGTGCATAGGTAATCATGCACATTCCAAAGAGAAATAAAATGATTATAGTCTGAACTGGTAAATTTACATTATTCAAGAGAGAGAGCATTAACAGTTGTCACCTTCAGTTGAGCCTATTTGGCAGAGAGAGAAATCAGTGTTGGGGCCAAGCTTGGTACCAAAGCATTAGGCTACCAATTCACACTCTCCAGAAATGGGAAACTAAGTTTCTACTGTTTTTCAAGTTGTTAAATGGAATGAACTTCACTACGATATTACACATTTGGGCAGCCTTAGAGAATTTAAATGTACAGTCCCAAGTCTTGGCCTACAAAATACTGTGTGTCCACATTGGAAGAAACCAGGTTAAATCACTGTTTATTTTATGTCAGGTTATGGAATGTATACCAGATAACAGAGTCTTATCTTTTGTTCTTGCTTGCTTATCTTGTACACTATTACTGCATTTTTCCCTTATTTTCTATATACCTTTTAATCATTGCACTAGTTCCAAAAGAAACAAATGTGCTGCTTGTTATTATTAACTATGAATTTGACTACTGTATTATGTTCATCCTTTAGGATTATACCATTGTTGGAGCTTTCCACCCCACGTTTTCTCTGTAAATAGGTTTTGACCAGTAGGGCTAAATTTACATACATAGTGTGTGTGTGTGTGTGTGTGTGTGTGTGTGTGTGTGTGTGTGTGTGTGTGTGTGTGTGTGTGTGTGTGTGTGTATATATATATATATATATATGTGTGTGTATGTCTAGGACAGCGCTTCCATTTATGTGTAGTTCAAAAAAAAAATCTACGTTTCTGCAGGGGGGGCTTCACCCCCCCTACTTTATTATTCTCACTCCAAGATCACACTACAGTGGGGAAAAGGGAATTTTCCCTTACCCGCACTGTAGTCCGATCTACAAAACAGCCACACATACACGGAAGCGCTTGTCGATGTTAAGCGCTTTCGTGTATGTGTGTTCAATGTTTTGTGATTCGGAAATATGCTAGTCGAGCATGTGTCTGGATCCCATGTATATATATATATATATATATATATATATATATATATATATATATATATACATTCTTTAATGACCAGTTTAGTCCCACTAGGCTTGTGGCTTCTTTTTAGGAGAGAACTGCAGTGTTATTTATACTGCTGGAACAAATTTGATCAGGGCATCTGGGAATGTCCCTTAATGTTTGGAGCTCCTAGATGGTGCTGGACGGCTCATACAGCAGCAAAGAAGAGGCCTAATGGAAGCAGCAACAGGAGGAGGAGAGAAAATTTATGGAGAGTTTGGAGGTGGAAACTGAGAATTTGGAGAAAAAATTGTTCAATATGGAGTATCAGAATGCAGATAAAGATTCCTGTGTGGTGGATGATACAAATGAGTAGTGTTTAGCTGTTTCAGTGGAAAATGAAGTAAGTTAATCTGTTAAGAGTGGTGCAGATATCATATATGAAGTCAGGAGGGCTTGCAGTTGATGTTCTGTTGAGAATAATAAAACAGAATGATCCAGGAGACAGTTCTGCTGTTTCATGGGTTGTCAGCTATCCATTTTTCCAGACTATCCGGAATTCAATTAGATTGTCTGATTAGTCTGAAAAGCACTGATCAAACTATTGGCAGATTTACTATGCTTTTTTTTACAGAAAAGGAGATTAAATCAGCAGATTTGATCTCCTTTTCTGTAAAGAAAAAAAAAAGGATCACAAACCAAGTAAAGAGAACATTCCTCCTCCCCCTGACGTGACTATAACGTCACAAAATGGACAACAATTAGGTGAGGACAGGAAGGAGATGGGTGTGGTTTCAGCCACTATGAAAGGCTGCAACCCTAGGTGTGGTAGCAGATAACTTTTTGGAAGTGCTGAGGATGGTAATATGGAGAAGGAACCAAGCAATGTTGCAGCAGGGAATGCAGCAGTCAACTTATGCAGCAGTGATAGCAGGCAAAAAAGGAATACAACTACAAACTGTAAATAAAACTGTTTTCAGGAAATAAGAACAACTGAGAATAAGAACAAAATATGTCACTGTAATAGACAGTATGTATGAGACAATTTGGTAACTGCTCTGGGTTTTAAAGCTCAAGAAATTCAGTCTTTTATACTTACACAGCAGAAACATTTTGTGACTTAACATTTGAAATTGATGTACTGATGGTAAAATTTCTGGAATGGTGAAACAAAAAGAAGGACATTTATTCATGGAACATTTTTTTTTCTGGTAGGAACTTAAATGTTACAAAAAATGTTAGTTTGCACTTTAGAACTGATGAACCGGAAGAAGAGGATGTTAAAAAAATCCATGCAGAGTTTCTGTAAAACTATCAATAACATTGTGAAAGTCAGAGATGGGAGAAACATAGGAAATGGAGGGTGGAGGTTGGAAGCTGTTTTGAAATATGAAAAAAACATGGTGGAACAATTGTTTTTTTTGTCTGGTCATAGAAGGACAAGAACATGTGTGACTGAATGCAGGTGGTATAAAAAGAGACACTTTTGGATGGATTGTCAAGAGCAGACAGTAAATAATGAAAAAGAAAAGGAAAAGGAAGCAAACACAAGGATGGACAACAAGAGGCAGGAAGAAAGTGTAAACTAGTCCAAGAAGAACAAATATGGGGGGAGGGCATGCAAGAAGAGAGGTCAGGAGAAGGGACATATACTAAAAATTTTGTTAAAGTTCTAGTTAATTAAAATAAAGAGTGAGAAGGTCACACTGAAAAACCACTCAGTAAAAACTAAATGAAAACTCGAGCCAAGCTAGAACTTCCAATGAGTGACCTCCCAAACCTCATGTAACAGAGGCACATGGGATATATGCAAATGACCCATATGAACATCAGGTGTTTCAGCTATATGGTGAGCCCTGCTATACCAGCTGATGTCCATTATCATTAGTGTGACTGCAAAATATCCCAGCTAACAAATTAAAACAAAGAGTGAAAAGGTCACACTGAACACCCAATCAGTAAAAACTAAATGAAAACTCCAACCAAGCTAGAACTTCCAGTGAGTGACCTCCCAAACCTCATGTAACAGAGGCACACCCTGTGCCTCTGTTACATGAGGTTTGGGAGGTCACTCACTGGAAGTTCTGGCTTGGCTGGAGTTTTCATTTAGTTTCCAAAGTTCTAGCCCACAAAAAAAATCTCATTTTGAGGACCAAGTATTATTTGTACATAAATTCAAGAAAAATATTCAACAGAGGAAAGATTACAAATAAGATAAAGAGAATTTAAAAATATTCCCCTAATTTTCAAAAAGAAGGAAAAGCAACACTTTTTAGAACTTTCAGCAAATGTGATCAGTATTATTAACACTGTAAGAAGGACAGGGATACTGAAACGATGTGCTAAATGTGATGTGGATGTTATTTTATTAGAGGATGCAAGATTCCTGATAAGTGAAGAAAGACTATAAGCAGAAAAATTCTGGGATGTAAATATAAACAGAGGTTAGGAAGTAAGTTGTTCTTGAGTAGCTGTGTTGTGTATAGAAACAGTGAAAATACTACATGTAAACTTGTAAGGATGTGAAGGTTAACTGTTGTGGATATGAGGTGGAAAGAACATGTTTACAAAATTATAGCATTATATGCATACATAGCTAGCAAGAAAGGAGAGGGAATTTGTTTCATCAAAACTATGTGGTGGGTAACATGAAAATTATAATTGCAGCGGACTTTGTGATTTAAGGGAAAGACTTAAAAAGAAAGGGAAAGAGGTCAAACATATAGGAAGTGAAATAATGTGATAAATTAGCTGTGTGGAACAAAAGTCAATGGACTTATAGTTATGCAATGACAGGTTTGATAAAAGAAATGACAGAAATCTGTCTTCTGTGGAAGATGTATAGATTACAATTCAGGAAAAAGATCTATCTGGTGAATATGGGATTAATGGGGAAAAAACTGTTTATATGTCAAATGTTTATATGATCCCAGTAAAATATGAAAAGGAAATTCTGCATTTAGTGGTTTCTTTCGTATGGGGTACAGTATTAAACCAAGTGAAAAGAAGTGTGTTGTATATGAGTGAAGATGAAGGATAAATGGGGTCACTAAATCCAGTTTATTCTGCTTCTTTACTTCTATAGAGCATTAAAGTGGATAAATGAACAGAACGAGAATTTAATAGTGAGAATGTTTTAATACAAGTACAAAAAATTTGGGGAGATAACAGCAATAAGCAAAAGAATCTGTAAATGAAGACATTCAAACTATCAAAAAATACTAACATGGAAAATAAAAATTAACGATATACAGAAAGATAGACAAATGTGACATAATAATGTGATGAAACAATATTACATAAATCCATGAGAAATTTTTACTACAGGAAGTGATTAAAACTATTAAAGTAAGGAAAAAGTAGTTTTCCAAGACAGTAGAGTGTCAGGATTCTTATGGAGACATGTAATAAATAAGTTACCAGTAAAGGGGGAATATACCATATAAAAAAAGTTGAAATAGTGTGTTTATTTTATAGGGAAGAAGAGACGACAAAGCATTTTTTTTTAAATGTTAAATAGTGGTGAAACTCTGGAAAAAGTTGTGTGAAGAAATTTGTTTTGAGAATATTAATGAAAATACAGATATGAATATGATTATGTATGATGTTATAAGAATAATAAGGCAGAATATGTGAGAAGAGTAGAGAAGGGTAGATAATTCATTTTATTTAATGTGGATTATTTGGAATTAAAGACTGAATAAAAATTGGATTAATAGGAAATGGATTTTGGCAGATATTTCGTGAAAAATCAGATTATAGTTGTGGAAGGAGGAGCAGGGGACAATTAAGAAAGAATAACAATGAAGATGTTATAAGTAAAAGTTCTAAATAGTAAGAAATAGAAATGTGTATATATGTGCCTATAGATACATACATTTTGTAAATATGTAAATAATGTTTTTATATTATGTTAAGTAAAAGATCCCTACTCCTTTCAAAAGGTGCAATGGGATCTTTTACATCTACCTGAGCTACCACCGACTCAAGCAGAGGGGACCTCGTTTTAACATCTCATCTGAAGGACAGATATATGTATGCATTAAATGTGTATATATTATATACAGTTTCAACTCATTAACCACTGGAGGCACAGCTACATAAAAAAATTGTTTTTAATGATGAAATGAAACAGACAACTTTGCCTTTGTACAGTTAATCTTAGAAATATTTACAAAGTATCTTAGATGGCAGTTCTCAGTATCTTAAAGCAACTTCAAAACTTTTATTCCACACAGGCTCAGTCAAACTCATTCTTACTAGCAACCAGGCTATGGGTTAAAGTTCACAGCTGAAAGCCTTAGCTAGGCCTTCATTCCAACCCAATACAGACCTTTTACCTGTTCTTCTTCCAGACCATATCCAATATACGCCCTGGAATGGATTATCCAACTCCAGGAATCGCAAATCTTCCTACAGAGCTCCTCCTCTAGCCCATGACAATCCTCCCAGTTGAAGAACTAACTTCCTGATTTCCTCATTCAGGATACAGTGTTTTATATGGTACTAACAGGCAACTCATTTTCCATTACTCTGTTTAATACAATAATTTATCTCACAAATTATTGTGAGAACTTTCACGACAGCTCTGCGGCATAGATGGAAGAAACCCTGACTATGACCTGGGAAGTGGGGTCTGTCTAGCGGCCCCAGCACTGCAGGATCCAATAAGCCTGGAGAGTAATGAAGTAGCTATTCCCACCAACTTTTCTTGTTGGGACGATATAGGATATATGCTGCCAGGTTGCCAGTCTATACCAGAGGTCAAGGACAAATGCACAGCAATAATCCTGATATAGGCACCAGAGACCAAGCGGATCCAACACACCAGTGCCTATATCTGTATTATTGGTTTTGTTTTTGGGCACATAAACCACCTTTTACAGTTTTTTACGAATGCACAGCAAGCAAAGGAAACAAAGGGCTACTGCAGATACAGGGCTTAACCTCTGGTTTCCCATCATGTGCCTGTTATGAGGGTGAGAATTAAGACAACCACATCACTACAGAGATGGGCCACTTGCCTCATTAGTCCCAGGCATCAAGTAGCAGGCCTGGAGCCAGCATGAATGAAGAGAGGCCTTAAAAAGGCCTTCATCTACAATGTGACAGTCTCTGCATAGATAATTGGCCCTTAATCCTGGCAGCTGAAAGAAAACAAGTATGACGATCGGATGTCTGAAGACAAGAGCTGATGGTTAACACAGGACATAAAGAAAAGCAAAACAAATTGTGACAGTTTTAAAGATAAGTTAGAGTGTGCACACATTTAAAAACCTAGTCCATATTTGCCATAGGCAAAATATCAAAACAATCACTTTCGATCACAAAATCCATTGTTTCTGGACTCACACAGATGGGAGTTTAGACCTACACATCAGTATTCCAATTAGCTGGTCCAGGTAGGCTATGACAGTATAATGAAAAGGCTGGAGTGATGATGTCTAGTAGCACAACTTTTTATTGCCATTCTGTTTACTCAATGCGATCTGTGACTAGGCTAAAGTGTCTGCCTAATATGTAGTACTTTAGAGATTAGTAGGCTCATTTTCCAGCCAATCAATCCCTTTTGATAGTGGAGTACGTTATATCACATTATTGAACTTTTGACTGTTGAATTACACAGGTTACTTCTCAATTTAATTATCCAGGGATAATATTACTCCCAAACCTACTTCTGATGTGTCAAGAAAATTCCTTTGAGAAAATCAGGAATCAAACACACAGGTTCAGGACATAACAGTCTTCTCGGTTCAGTAAATGCTTTATATGCCTCAATGGGTTTCTCCTTTAGTGAGATCTGTCAAAGGACAGCAACTAACTGCAAAATTAGATAAAAGAAATTCTGTAGCACCCAGCTGTCACCTGCTTTCTTATTGTAGGATATAGGACAGTTTTCATAGCCTCTGTTTTCTTTTTTTATCAAGTTACAGGTTTATCACACTTTTTCTTATAAGATTTTCTAAATATCTGACTTCCACCATGCCCAGTTTGCTTTTTTTTAGCATTCACGGTCAAGTTTGCATGACTTCTAGATTATAACACAGCCTGCAGATTTGGTCAGTAAAACTCACTGACTTCTGACTCAGTGACCACATCATGCAGGTATGCAGCAGCATAGCATGAGGGAGGCATCAGTATTTTATCCAACAGTCTCCGAAAGTGGGCTGGAGCTCCATGTAATCCATATGGTCGTACTGGCTATTGAAATAAACATTCAAGGGTTACAAAGGCTGTTTTGCTGGGTTTTGTTTGTTTTTAGCAGATAACCCTTTTGTCAAGACTATTCTTGCAGATCTTACTTTTCCTAGGTTTTCTACCAGCTTGTTAATTCTGGGCATGGAATGGCTATCAAACTTTGAAATGTGTTTATAAACTACTACTATTGGGCTGTCCCATTTACTCTGTAACTCCTAATTACAGCATCTTTTGAACTTCACTTTTATTAATGGCTTTTGTGCCTCTGGTACTCTTCAGAGGTTTTAGACTAACCTTCTCTCTAGGTGTTGTCTCTAAATTATGTTCTCCATTTTGTTTGCCCAGGCATTTCTGAAAACATTCCTTTCTTTATTAACAGAAATTCATTTATTTCTTGCTTTTGCAATTTTGACAAGGATTCCTCTAATTGCATTTCAGATAGAGATCCTCTGGTCTCTTTGTATGAATTTCAGCTTGCAAGCTAACCACATTACTTCTTTTCATAGACTTACTATATTAATGTAATAGATTTGCTCTTTCTCTTTCAAGGTTATCAAATATTGTAGTTCACTGTATTTCATCTTTCTGTTAGTTCAAATGACCTCTGTCATCAGCCAGATTTTTTTTCTCGGTCGACAATACCAGTACTACTAATACCTGATTAGAATGAATTGACTCTCATATCCAGGCTGAACTGCAGTTTATTGACATTGTGGAAAAAATACAAGCATTTTTCTATTTATTTTTCTTATATCTGGCCATTTAAAACGAACACTCTTCTCTTAGTTTTGTCCATCCCCAGGTGACCCCCAAATATGCAACTATGGATCAACTCCAGTACTCTTATCCTATAAGATTTTAACACCAACAACAGATATAGAATGTCCTACTTATCTTCACTTGATCTGTGTAAAAGATAATCATTTAACTTAGTAAAAAGTTAGTTGCAATACCTTGTTCATACCTCTCAAATGTCCAGATTTTTCACAGAATGTCCAGATTTTTGCCTTATATTTTTGGTTTATTCCTCATAAAATTTGTGGTTTTCTGGCAAATCAGTGGGACAATCTGAGGACTGAAGTCACTAAATAATAACATGTATTTGAGTTTCAGACTTTAAATCCTTCAGAAAAGGTATGTTAAAACAAATTATGTTGCTGTATCAACTTTCTAAGTTTATAAGAACAATATTTAAAATTTCTTCCTATTTTTGGGCCTTTGTTCCCCCTATTTTGTCAGGCTTTGTACAGATTTCTTGTACTACGAGGTTGAGAGGTATGAATTCTTGTTCACTATCTTCCTCTCTAACACTAGTAACATTTTGTTGTGCTTTTGTTGTTTTTTTTATTTTCCCACTGTGTATTTTAAAAGTTTATATGGGTTACATATAGATCTACTAATGTACAGTTACTTTCATCACTAGCTTATTTCAAGGTAGAAGGCATGGCTTACTCCCTTAAAAACAGCGCTGGAGTTTCTCATATGTATTCTTCTACATATGGTAGTACTAGTCAAAAATCCATTTCTGCTTTAATTTTTCTGCTATCTCTACAAGCCTTTTCTTGACAGTTCCCCTTTTCCTTAGCATTGTTACCCTTTGACAGAAGTGGGTTTTGAACTCTACATTTTCCTATGTAACTCATTTCAGTGCTCGCAAACATATCTTTGTTCTGAAGGTGCTCACTTAAGTGACATTCTTCTGTTTTTGTCCTCTTTCTGTGCTAACACTTACTGTAAGTCTTTCTGCAAATGTCTGCTTTGTACTAATTTTTTACTTCAGTGTTTTCTATCATTTTACTTTCTTTTCCTTTTCTAATGTTTCTTACACTATTTGGGTTTCTTTTAGTCCATCACTGGGACAAATTTCTAGTAACATCTAAGCATAGGCAAATTCGAGTCCCATTTGTAGCTTCTATACTAATTTCCTTCTCCTAATTTTGATTCTAGATTTCCATAAGTCTGTCATTGCCCTGTCACTACCTGGACCCCATTCCTATACTGGATGTGTACTTTAAGCGATCACTTCATTTTCTTATTAGGTGTATTGGCCTTCTACATCGCTTTATTTCCTTATTAGGTGTATTGGCCTTCTACATCGCTTTATTTCCTTATTAGGTGTATTGGCCTTCTACATCGCTTTATTTCCTTATTAGGTGTATTGGCCTTCTACATCGCTTTATTTCCTTATTAGGTGTATTGGCCTTCTACATCGCTTTATTTCCTTATTAGGTGTATTGGCCTTCTACATCGCTTTATTTCCTTATTAGGTGTATTGGCCTTCTACATAATGTTTACAGATGGGTCCTCTATCCACATCTCCATAATACTTTAAACTGGGAAAAATCACTTCTTATTTTAATTCCATGACTTGTTTCAGAAACTGCAGTTACTATGTACAAAAATTGTCCTATATCTGTTTAAAGTTTTACATCTGATTACACAGAGAAAGGTTAAGTTGCTGTACATATCATAGGTTAAATCATTATATCGAACAGTTACAAAATTAAAGTTAAATAATTTGCAGATGCTTCTTGTCAAGAGTTAACTAAAAGTCAAATGAATGTTCAGAAAACCAGAATGTCAAGTGATAATGGTAGGGTTTAAACGAAATTCAAAATAACAATTATTGCTTTCTTAATAATAGTATGGTAAGATAAGTGACAAACACTGACAATTTAAAAGAAACCACGGACAAACATCAGTGCATAAACCAAGTTAAAGAGGTAAGCAATGTGACTTCTTCTTAAGCAGAGGAGTATAGGTCAAACAATTGTCTTCTTAGGAACCTTTTAAAATCCAAAGTGAGAGATTTCCTAAGCAACTGTGGTAGTAGAGCCCAGAGGTGCAGCACCTGGTCTACAAGAGCTGAACATCCAATGTCTCTAAATGAGCCTCATGAACTACCAACAGCCCCTAAATGGCAGAATGCAGTAGTGATTAGGAACAATCGGCTTTTGAAACTATGAATGATTCAGGTAAGGCCAAAAACACTCATGCCAAATAAAAACGTGCCAGCCAGTGATACCCAGTGCGTGGTAGTAGTGTGATGCTGACAAGGGATACCAGTAAGTAACAATACCATGGAATTTTGCACCACCTGTATGCAGTCACTTTCAATGTGCTGAAAAACCAAGGTAAAGAGCATTACAGTAGTCAACATATGAAGTGACAAAGTCAAAAGCACCATAGAGAAGTCATCAGAATTAGTCAGGTACTGAATCAGGATGATATTCCTTAGATTGTAGCAAGAGAACTTGAGCAGCTCTGACACTTGGTCCACAAGTGTCAGAAAATTATTAACAAACACATATTTTATACTTTTTGCATAATGTAGAACTGACAGTCAAAAAAATCACTCTTGGATATGTGGAATTTCAACAAATCACAGATTAGATACTTATAAGTAACATCTAAGTCATCTGCATGGGAATTCATAGGTGCCCTGTTCTCTTGAGGGAAGGAAAGGAGCCTTTGTAGCAGTAATAATAAACATTTCCTTATAATGATATCCTCAATGGCACCATAGTTCAAGATGGAACCCAAGGCACCCCGCTCTCCCGAGAGTAAGATGGAGATCTGGTAGGACCAGAGACTAATCTCTGGGTAAGTCCTGAAATATAGGCTGCAAACAGTGACAGGACAGTAGAAGAGAAACTACAAAAGACTATGATGATACCTCAAAAAGCCAACTTCTGTCATGACAAATGCTGCCTAATAATCAGTAATAATTTAATCTTGAAATTAGGAGATCATTTACCCCCACAGTCTCACTGTTATGGTGAGTTAAAAAATAGAACCGATACCAATTCAAGAGAATGCAAGCTATTAAACATGATTCATGATAAGTATAAATTATATCCTCAATAACTTTACCAAGAAAATGTAAGTTAAAAATAGGTATGACATTGTCAAAACAGTGGAATCCGAAATAGATTTCTTAAAAATGGGGCTAATTAGTGCCCCCATAAAATAAAAAAAATTAAATATGGAAAGATCTTAGACCTCTAACAAGACCACAACATCTGATTAAAAACTGTGTTCAAAATACCCAGGCAGACAAATGACTACTTGCTGATGGAGATGAGGATATCACTTGTGGTTTGCCTAGTAAGCACTAGTTGGATGAAAGTCAGAGCTCACATATACTATAACTGAGTGATGTCACTGTATCTTTGTTCTAAGGAAGATAGACCATAACACCACCTCTGGTTGCCAATATATGGATAACCAAATCAGTCCACATTTGCTAAGGCTTCTGCTTTTGTAAATGGTGGAACCACTACACAAATTGCTTATGTTGGTGTACTACCCCCCTCCAAAACTAACTCAAGCTATCAAGCTAAGCATGTCAGCTGAGCTGTAAATAAAGTATCAGCATTCATTTATGAATCCACAATATCCTCAAGGTTTCATAAATCAGTGCTTATACTGCACTTCCACACCATCAGCACCAGCCAATCACACACCTGCCAGCTTGCACCCAGGGAAGCTACCCCCTTTGCTCCACCATAATTAAAGTTCTAGGAAGAATAAACAAACCAACAAGCCAAACAGAAAAGTAGTTGTGCCAGATGCCTTTCAGATAACCAGATTAATATTGCATAATGAGATTAATAATGCACTTTTAATTTTTTTAAATTGTCTTTTTCTTGACAATTGCAGTCTCGTTTGTATATCTGTTAAGCTTTAAAACTATTTAGATTTATCTTATAGTGATTATTGTGACCTGAATTTATAAAAATAAGACTTGAGCTGCTTATAAAATGACAACTACAAATTAGCAGAAATGAAAATGAAATCTATATTTTATGGCAGGTGGCATTGCCTCTTGTAAGTGAGCATTGAGCTTCACAAACTAAATTTCCTCTGTTCCTTTTATTCTTGTATACATTTTAAGAATTTGTTGATTTTGTTGTATCCATGGATATGTAATAGGTGTAAATATTATGTCATGCAATAATATGCTTTTATCATAGATTGCACATTTACTTAATGGTAAGATCTATGCCTCACTGCTTCAGCATCCATAACATCTGTCTCTTTCTGTGTGGAGCCTCTTATGTTCAACCCAAATCTGCATTTTTTCTAAGTAATTTGGTTAAATAAAATGGTCACAGATATTAACATATAGCTATGTCCATTACACTATAAATAAAATGGACATAGCTATTAGCATATTGAACTGACTGCTCTTGGAATGAAAAATATTGCTTTTGGGTGGGTTATAGGTTACCTAATGAAAATAATGCTCCAGGTCAGATGAGGTCATGAATAGTCTTCAGAACAGAAGAGTGATAATGGAATCTTGAGGGATTCAATCCTTAGATGCTTGCTCTTCAGCAGCTAAGTAAAATCATTACCAACTACCATGGAAAATGTCACAGTTTTTCTGTATCCTGATGATGTGGTCATATTGCATTAAACTAAAGGCTTGTCTATAACTCAAAAGAAACTCTAAGTGGGTTCCTCATGGTCTGGAACATCTACCTCCTCATACATACTAACATGAGTAACTTGGTTCTGTTTCTTGGTAACTATTATCACAGTATTTATTTTCCTGAACTCACTACTACTGGAGAGAGCATTCCATGCACTAGCAAAACTGAGTAGGTAGCCTGATACTGGATGGGGATTTTTCCTTTGGAAAACAAATTGGCTGAACTGTCAAAACATTCATTCAGTTACTTGGGACAATTTTTTGGGTCCCATTCTTCTGGCTTCTACCTCCAAGTGCAAGCTTATAACATAACATAACAAAACTGCTATGCACTGGTCTCTTCTTCTGCTGCATCTTCTATACAGAGTTATCATCAGGGTTCATGACCAGACTAGAGCATGTATGCATAATAGCACTGCAACTATAATCCATCACTTTGTTTTACACATATCCCCTTAGTTGGTCAATGAATTACACCAAGCAGTTCCTATACTGTATGCAAGTCCCCAGCTCATACTTTTTTCTAGATACCTGTTTTGGTAGGTAACCCCTTCATAAAGACTTCACAAAGAATTCATGAATGTACAGAGACGTGTACACCCCTGTGAACTTGTTGCGGTAGCCTTTTGGTACTCAGTAATTGCCCTATCATGGTGCTGAACAATGCTCTAGCACATAGATGTGCAGCACCACTTAGGGCTGGACATGTGGCCATGCTGGATGCTAAAGAGGCAGTCCAGGGAAGAGGCATATGCTAAGTAGCCATATGCTCTCTTCCCCAGAACTGCCTCCAGGAAGATGTCTACACACAGAGTGATTCAAGTCACTCGAGCCATGTAGATCAGCACTGCTATCCCCACCATGTTGCAGTAATGAACACAGCCAGAAGGCCATGGGTGATGGGGGAGCCACCAGACACCAGGGATCATGAATCCATAAAGTGCCTTCACTGCACTGGTATCAGTATGTGGATTGGGTGTGGAGGGAAACACTAGCCACCAGCAATATATTTAACTTAAGTGCCATAATGGCACAGATATCACTATGGGAATCTGGGGATGGAGTAATCACCCTTCACCAGGGATTCTACACATGCCATAATAGCACATGAACTGTTATGGTGATTGGTGCAGGGGATCTACAGGAGGGAAGACAAGTCAAGACAACAGGTATGGGAGGTGTTTGTGTGCTTGAATATGTGTGTGTGTGTGTGTGTGTGTGTGTGTGTGTGTGTGTGTGTGTGTGTGTGTGTGTGTGTGTGTGTGTGTGTGTGTGTATTACTCTAGGGGGAAATGCCAATGCCTACATGAGCAGCAGTTGAGTACCATGATGTGCACATCAGCAATGATCTGCATGTCTCTTAAGTAACTGCAATTCAAAACCATGCAAATTAGCTGATAGTGAGGTCTTACCTCATAGTGGCTAATATGTCTGAATTGCAAATTACCTCTTCATGGGAGTATGGCCTTTTCAGCGTGAGAGATATGGTTTACACCAGACCCTTTAATGAATTCCTGGGTACAAGTAAGAACTTAAAGTTTGTTATTTTTCCAGAAAATCTATAGACTGTACATGCAATCTGCTTGGCTATAACATTAATGAGACAAACGCCTTGTATAACTTCAAAACAAATCCCTTTTCCTTGAGCAAACAAAATACCACTGTAGATAAGTTATTACAAAAGAATGAAAATATTGGTCCAGAGACATATCATGGCACTGATAGCTGGGCTACAGCCCCCAATCCCCAACCCCCTTCAGTGTAAGTAACAAAGCAAAGCAAAAAATTAGCTTTAGTATATTTTTATTTACTTTTTCACTGTTTCCCCATTTACAGAGCTCACAACTTAATTCATATGTAGAGTTTCCAGAGCTTATGAGATGGAATAAACAATACAAAAAAAAAAAAGAAAGCAATCTTACATTAATTCCTAGGCTGAAAACAGCCTGGCAGTACATCTACTCAAATTTGAAAATAAGGTGATTACACCTTATTACAAGTCTTCCTGCCTTTATTTGAAAGCATAAAAGTCACCAAAAAGAGGCTCATTGGCCTGCTATATGAAGTAGCAAGGAGACATTTCTGTTGGCTCACACTGCTTCAGGTGACTGAGGTAGCCAGAGACAAAGTTAAAGAAAAAAGTAATGGACGTTTATGGAGATTCAAGCATGGGAGCAGGGTTCTATTCTCTGTATATGCATTTGTTACTAGTGCTATCCATGTCAGTTATCCCGGATGTAGAAACAAAACTATTTTACTTTTAAGAATGTGTGTGTTTGTGTATATATGAGTATATAACAAATAATCATCAATGGGATTTTTGTGAAACACAAACTTTGAATGACTTCATGGAGATTACATTACTCTCTGCCTCAAATGATTAACTAAAGTGATCGCTATTACATTTGTGATCACTAAAAAAAGAAAAAGAGATTTTACGTGTGTAAGTTCACCCCCAAACCCCCAGAAATTAAATATACTAACTCCAGGATCGCAGATCCACAAAGAAAGGAAAAGAAATCATGAATTGTAAGTTCAAGTTCAGTCTGTACATTAACTAATATTTCCAAAATTTAAACACCTGCTAATTGCATGAAATTACATGTCATACAACACACGCATTATTTATATTTGTGTATGTGTTGCGTATGTATATATGTGTGTATACAAAAATAGTATATATATGCATGTATGGGGGAAAGATATAGATCCTCTGAGCTATCCCTGATTTCACAGAATGTTTATGATTTTGCCTCATACTTTGGTCTATTCATTACAAAGTTTCTGGTAAGGCATTAAGGACTGCGGTCTGTAATTATTGAGAGTTTCAGACTAAATAGCTGTAAGTTTTGAGAAAAAGCAAACTAATACAAAACCTGTTATTCTAGCAACTTTGTAAGTAAATAATAATGACAATGTATATCCTAAATTTTGCCCTTTTTATCTCATTAGTTTTTATTTTTCTTCTTGATTATTGAGTTTAAAGGTTGCAAGCTGGGTTGGGAGGTTGTTCAAAGGCTTGAATAGTATATTTTGACAGCAGTGAACTCAGACGGTACATTACTACATGGCAGTTTTTTATGTATTTATTTATTTATTCATTCAATTGAAATCAATCACAATCAAAATAATGGCTGTCACGTGTGTGTGTGTGTGTGTGTGTGTGTGTGTGTGTGTGTGTGTGTGTGTGTGTGTGTGTGTGTGTGTGTGTGTGTAAATGGTCTCTTATTTTTCCATCATATTTTGATCTGTTCCTTGTAACACATGTGTGCGTGGGTATTTTTGGCAGACTGTATTTAACAAAATAATGGCAGACTAATTCATGAATTAAGATTTTAAGAAGTACTGGGGAGGGATTACATTGGGATACACACTGCATTCTAATGTTAGTGGGCTGCAAAGATAAATTCCTGTGTGACAATTATTTGTGTATTTATTCATTTATTTGATGCAACCACCTAAGGTATACAGACATAGTCATACACGTGGATTTAATTGACGGTCACATCTGTAGTATTGTGTATGTGTGCACCTGTTTGTATGTGTTGGAGATGTAGATGTTCTCAGCTGTCCCTCATTTTGTGGAATTTCTGGGTTTTGTCTCATATTTTGGTCTGCTCCTAGTAAAGTCTGAGTTTTTTTTCTTTTATCTTCTGGCAATCAATGAGGATTGTAGTCAGTAAATAATGATGACAACCACTGGAGATTCAGAATTAAAAGACTTCAAGAATAGCAAGTTTCTAAATATACAAAGGTAATAGCTGTTCCTGAGTCTGGCCATTCTTCACCATTATTTTTAGTTTTCACCTTCTTTCTTGAGATAAGAGGTTGAGACATGGGGGGGTGTTACACACTAGTCTGACAAATGTGAGTTGAAATAATAAATTCCTGTGTGGCAGTTTTTATGTAGTTATTCATTCATTTGAGACAAACAGATGCCGAAGGACTATAGTCATGCAAATGCCTGTAATTGATGGTTACACACTGTGTGTGTGTGTGTGTGTGTGTGTGTGTGTGTGTGTGTGTGTGTGTGTGTGTGTGTGTGTGTGTGTGTGTGTGTATATACATGTGGGTGTGTTATGTGTATGGCACAGGACATAGCTGCTCTGAAGTGCTCCTGATTTTTGCAAACTGCCTGATTGCTTGCATCATATTTTGGTTTGTTCCTTATAAAGTTTGTGGTTTACTGGCAAATCAATGAGGACTGCAGTCAGTAAATAATGACAACAGATAAGCAAGTTTCAGACTTAATAGGCTTCAAAAATGCATAGTAATGCAAAACCTGTTACTCTAGCAAGTTTGTAAGGATATAAGGGTATATGTTGTCCCTGATTTTGGTCATTTGTCCACCATTATTTTTTGCTTTATCCTTAATTCTTGAGATAAAAGATTGAAATGTAGATGGGCTGGTGGGTTGCACACTGTATTCTGACAGCAATGAGCTGAGAAGATAAATGATTGTGTATCAAAACGTAGCAAGTTGGCCATAAATGTTTTCACTTTTCCACCCAGTCAGACGTCAGTAATGTACACAATAAATGGCTGTCTGTGGCAGTCTGGGCAGGATGTGTGTGTGTGTGTGTGTGTGTGTGTGATAGCAGCTGATCACTGGCACAATGTCACTTTGAGCACTGTTGCCATTGAACAGCACTTGGTTCTTTGGTTGAGTTTTTGGCTGTGATTACCTCTGTGTGCAGTCTGTATGTACTTCTTGTCTCTGTGTGAGTTTTACCCATGTGCTTCTTTTTCTCCCTGAGCCTATTTTGCAGAAAATATGCCCCTAGCTATTTGTACTTTGACTTTTGTCCCAGTCTAACATCAGAGGGATACACAGAGGTTAACCACTTCTCTCTTTGCAGGGGTAAAAAGGCAGGCACTATTCCCAGACAGGATTTTGTATATCTTTGCATTGTCTTCTCAGTATTTTAGGGGGAACTGCTGTTTTGTTAGCTTAGAAAACTAAGCTTGAATGAAAAAGAAAACTGAATTCCTTTCCTTATTCATGATTTTTGTTCAGGCCATCATTAAATCAAAATGTTGTAAAAAATAAAAAGCTGTAAGATGACATCTGATCGTTTAGAGTCCTATGACTTAGGCCCCTGCCCCCCCCAGCTTAATTCACATACATCCTTAAGACTTATTAAAGTAGAATCTGGGCCTGTTAGGGTATGTTAAAAGCATGAGTGGTGGCTTTAAAGTAAGACAAGGTGTGAAAAAAAGCAAGGCAAAAGTAATCTGTATAGATGGCATGAGGCTTGGATGAGGGCAAAATGTGGGGGGTACTGTGGAACTACAGTGGAGATTATTGTGCCACAGTGGGGTTCTCGGATTTCTTTGTCTAGGGCTCCATTTCATCTAAGGCTGCCTTTGTTAAAGTCAGACATTTGAGGTGTATTTTTATATATATATTTATATATACATATATATATATATATATATATATATATATATATATATATATAGTCAGTAAAATGGCTATAATGAGTGGGCCCATATTGAGGCAGTCTGTGGCTGAAAATAAATGATCACGAGTAAAGATCACTGACCTGCTACAATAAAGTCCCACCCCATTCCAGTTAAACGCATCTACTGCCACCCCATTACTTTGAAGTTACCAGCCACCACTGAATTGGTCACTTAAACAGCAAGAATAAAAATAGAAACTGCACACAACCTACAAAGCAGAAACTTTAATATGTACCAAAATAAAAATAAGGTAAGCACTTTCACGACTCACAGGCTGCTTGGCCTGTGAGTCGTGAAAGTGCTTACCTTATTTTTATTTTGTTACATATTAAAGTTTCTGCTTTGTAGGTTGTGTGCAGTTTCTATTTTTATTCTTACTTTATATTTTACTGCACCCAACTGCACTCTGTACTCGTATTTTTCCCACTTAAAGAGCAAATTAAATATAATTTTAAGATAAGGTATTACTAACTGATATACTATATCTTGCCTTGTTATACAGTCTGCTATCATCAACACACCATCTTTACTCTGAACAAGCATCCATATATCAACTCATTCTCATGCACAGTAAACAATCTGTTATACAAGGCAGGGATGTTCTTTTTCTTACATCTGATCTACATTACATTTATCTGCCCTATTCCTATTGTGTCTGTGTTAAAGTTTTTGAAACAATGCAACTGAACCATTTTTCTGTTTGAAAGTATTTAAATCAATTTCAATTTGATGACTGTGGCTTTCTGTGTGGTGGTTCCCCTGGGTTGCCAATGAAAATAGGCCTCAGCCTAACTTATAACCTGGCAAAAGCATAAGTAATTAATTAACAAGTGTTCAAGTGTTATCAAAATGCCAGTGCTGACACTTGCTATCTTTCCTCCCATTTCTTCTGCATTAGTAATGTTGTTTTATACTGTATTAATTCTACTCATGTGACTTATATATCCTCTGCTAATGACCAACACCATTACCTTACCTAATATTAAGGAAATGGCTGGCTAATGATCCCCACAACTTCAAATGAAAAGGAGCTAGAAAGAGGAATTCATGAATCTCACTTTCTTTTTCTTATTTGATTTCTTGCTGAGAAGGACCACAATGTTTGCTGACAAAAAAAAAATATTTTTTTCGGCTATAAGCTTTCTGCTTTAGTTAGTAATTTCTTGCCAACCCCATTCATTACTTGATGCATTTGTCTGCTCAGCACTTTGCAGCATCTTACACTTTAATGTTTTGTAGGCAGTATGTGCCTTTAGTTGCGCTACCAATAAATAAATATCAAGCAGAGAACTAACTCAGCACGATACAAATGTGTTAGAAGACTGAGGATGGCAACTTGTTCAGGTTTTTTACATTAATAATACAGATACTTAAGACTTGCATTTTAAAAATCTTCAGAAATATGTTAGTTCAAAATTGCAAAATTGCATTATTTCACTTTGGAGAACTTCACAAGTAAAATGAAATGTAAATAAGGCAGTAACTGTATGTGTCATGTAAATGAGAACTATACAATGATTTTTAAGGAATACAGTGCAGACTAAAAAGTTAAATTTAGTTTACTTATCCTTATAGCTTTCTTTAGTACACATATTGTCTAATGACTATTTAACAGAGACCATTTCAGGACTGTCACAGGATGACCTTTACTTTTAAAAGATTATCCATTTATAGAACAGTCTGGCATTAGTGAAATGACAAATGAACTGAAACAATACCCATTTTAAAAAGTCCAGTGCCCGTTTTCCAATAAAAGAGGAATCACCTACCCTGACATGGCACTCTTATTAGTAGATATATCCAGTTCAGTTTATAAGTAAGTAGATCTGACTGTTGCAATTACCTGACATTTACTCTGTAAGTAGTTTTCTCTGACTGTTATAACATATGTTTAATACAATATTTGAGATTTACTACTTTACGTAAAGACAGCTGTGAAGAAAATGAAAACACTGTGATCTGTGTTAGCATGTCTGGCAGGAGATTTGTGTATATTCTCAGATTAACTTGTATTGTATGCCAGCATGTGTAATTGTGAAAATGTAAATAAGTGTTTTAAATGTTGAGTATTTCCCTGTTTAGACAGAACGTTTAAAGAATCTGGCAGTGTTTAGATATATTTCTAATTGCACATGTTTGTGAGGGACATTCTAAAGTACTGTAGTGTATCAGCTGAACAGTAGGTGATGTAATTGGAATGTTACTGGTTGCTAGGTGAAAGTTCTTTTTCCTGTCAATCAGCTGTTCAAACAGCTGACTGTTATTTTTAAAAATAAGACAGTTGAGACTGTTAAGCTGTGCAGTTAGTCAAGTGCCGAGTAGTTTGTGAAGAGTTGCAGTCAGTTACAGTGTTGTGCAGTGATGCCCAAAGAAAAGAAAACTCTCAAAAAAACTGCAAGCCTGCCTTTGCCTTGCTGTTATACTCTAGAGTAGATCAGGGACAGTATTCTTGCTATATTAGGAAATTTTAATTACTCAGTTTTTCTAGAATGATAGACTTCTATCCTACAGTTTAATTTTACATTTCTTGTGATTGAAATTCTGGTGTTTATTGAAAGCTATTGATTTGCATTCATGTAATTATTTTACTTATTATTAAATGTTTCATTACTTTACATTGTGGCTGGAAATCAGTGTTTTTCTTTAGATATTACAGAGTGTTTATACTTAATTGATACTCCCTAGGTCCCCTCAAAAGCCTCGCTGCTCTGGTCATAGCTATCATTTACTTTGATATGTAATTTTCATAATTGGACACCCCTTTAGAAGGGCATGAAGACACTCTGATTGGTGGCAGCATTACCATAGTATTTTGGGGAAGGGACACAGCTGGAAATCCATGTCAGGCTTTCCCAAACGTGTTTGGATGTCTGAGATTTAAATTTACTTTTAGTGTGAGTGTATCAGAGATCTTAAACTGGGACACATTGCTCTGAAGTGTGTAATAAGGAGCTACATTAGGGGTGGACAGAAGTATACAGTCCAGTCCCACATTATTGAACATGCTTCTGTTGTGCTCTTAGGGGAAAATTATAAAATATTACTTCTGTTTAAGTGGCAGTCTCATTCTACCATCAGTAGTGAGGATTGAAGCTCCTTAGTTACCCACCCAGGATAGTAAGGGATGCCACATTAATTGCTGGCAGTCCGGTGGGGTATTGGATGACATCACATTTAATTGGTGGGAGTCTGGTGGGATATAGCCAGATGTCACAACAGCCACTGGCTTTGAATATTCTTTTTGTTTAGTTTACATTTGTAACCTCAGTTTGAGCCTGCAAGTTATAGATGGAGATCAGTATTCTATCCCGTTTAACACATTAAACAATATCAGATATAATTTGTACTTTTGCCTTATGGCTAAGAGATTATAAGTGGTTTAATAAAAATGTCTGAATTAAGCCTTGCCTATGTACCAGATGATCTGAGCTTGCTTAGCCATCTGAGCATTGAAGTAGCCAGGTGAGAGTGGGTAGGAGTGAGTAATTACCCAAGACTGAATAGTGGCTTAAAAATTAGAGAAGCTGGGTGATGGAGAGTGTGAGTGAATGAAGGGCTGATGCCAGCTTGCCCACCCTTGTGGGAAGGGAGCCTGTCCAGCTTGCTGCAATCCTGGCACCTACTGGACAAAGTGCATAACATGCAACCTATGGACTAGGGATGTGCACTTGGCCCTGCCAAGCCATGTTTGCATAGTAAGCTTCATGGGGACTTGTTGCCACAAAGGCACACAGAGTAATAGCCATGGAATGCAATCTGGTCACCATGCAGTATGTGCTGCCTTAGCTGCATTTCACATGAACGTGGAAGCACTTGTACATCACTGGGCCTGTATTGCAGACTCCACTTTGCCAGTGTTTAAGATAAGTTGCTAGGAGACATCATTAGGACTAAAATATACAAATCTGCTTGGATGACAGACTCTGTGTTAACTAGTTCTAGTCCCTACCAATGTCTAAATGGTCATAAGGTGAAAAAAAGGTACATATTAGTTGATAAGAAGACTAGTGGTTAGTAGGAGTGAGCAGATAAAAAATATTTAAAAAAAAAAAGGACAGATTGATAGTTAATTTAATAAAATCTCTCTGTAACCTCACTTTTCAGACAGGGTGTTGAAGATGGATACAAGCAATCAAAAACATTTTATCATCTAACCTAGTTACCACCATGGGATTCACTGCTTTAAAACAGAGGGGATGAACAAATATTCCTTGTATTACTGTGGTCTGTTGGCCACAAATAAATTGACATTACTGTGTATAAAAGTGAAAGCTTAAATATTTTCTGAGTACAGTCAACATGTATGTAAAAAGGTCATATTCAGTACAGAAAACCAAAGTGTACCTATACAAATTGAATGATTTTAGGTCTCTTATTTCTTTGAGGGTGCTGATGAAGGAGTCATACTAACAGAAAGGAGAATCATGGATATATTAAATTCCTAGGAGGCAATCATGTTTTAACAAATTTCCATGTATATACTGTACTTATCTGAATCTGAGTGATAACCATTTCCTACTTTAGCAATGTTCAGAGCTAAGGAGCTGAATAAGAAATGCATAAAAATATAAAAGTCCAGCCTAATGTATCATCATCACTACTGGGCATATTCAGGGAGTGCAATACCGGGCAAAAACACCATGCAGTCTCCATATTTGCAGCTAAGCAATAGTAGTCAGGTAACATTTATTTGACATTCATGGTCAAGATATCAGACATTCATGGTCAAGATATCAGTCCTGTAGTGAATTTAAGGGGAAGGGGATAAATCAACATGTTGAGAAGGGCACAGAACCACTTTATAATAATACAGAGACAGCAGGGTCTGCTTTGTATTATGGTTTATTACTCAAGTCTTGTTAATGACAGTGATGGGCAGACCATGTAAATCTCACAGTTTGAAGCACTTAGAGTTCAGTATTCCTTTGTTTTTATTTTAATGTACCAGATAGAATACCTTTATAAAATACTTCTTGCAGAATTCATGACACAACACAGGTCATGTTGAAATGTCCCTTTCCAGGGCTGTCAGGCTAACTATTAGAAGACAATATTATCAGGTAAATTAAATGCTGAAGGCTTCCTCATATTTTTGCTTATAAGTTCAGGTTCACAGTCAGAAACTGGAGGTGTATCGGAAGTGTGGCAATCTTGTTTTATCAACACATATGCCTATGAAACTGTCCGCAGATTATGTGTTACAGAATAGTGATAGTTATATCAAATGAAATCAGGTGTTATTTTGGACTGATGAGTTTAGTAAGTCCCTACACTTCTACACATTGTACATACTGCTCCACATTAATACCAAGAAGGGCTGCATGAGTTGGTGAGCCCCCTTTGAGTCAGTACTTGAAACCACTATTACAAAGGCAATATTTTTTTCTAGCAGATGCAGTGTATAACTCTTCGATTTTTCTGTGACTGCTTTTCCAGTGTGCAAAAAGCAATTAAAGGCTTGTTTTGGATTAATAAATGTAATGGCTTAAGTCTGAGTAAGCAAGCAGTGTACAACTGATACCTACCAGCAGTCCTGAGAGAAGGAAGGCAGTATACAACTGATACCTTCCCAGCAATCTTGGCGGGGGGGAGTATACAACTGATACCTACCCAGCAATCCTGGGGGAGGGAAGACGGCATACAATTGATACCTACCAGTAATCCTGGGAGGAGGGAGACAGGGTATAAAACTGATATCTACCCAGCAATCCTGGGGGGAGGCATTATGCAACTGACACCTACCCAGCAGTCCTGTGGGAAGGGAGGCAACATCTTGTAGCATGTAAACTCATAGCAGATGACCAGAAGTAGATTGGACCATACATACTGAGTGCTATGCTTGTGGAGGAGTGCATAGCACTTCACATAGGAAGTGTAAGTTGTAAGCTTATAAATATGTTGGGTGCTTTGGACCTAGCAGAGTAGGCACTGACTTGTGCATACTAACTGCTAAGAGGGGAAGGATATAGGGTACAAGGAAAAAAGTCAGTCCTGCAGTTTGTGAAGAACGCCCACCTCCTCAGAAGGCATCACTCCAAATTATAAACAGATAACAATAACACATAATACTTTAGTTGGTTCAATTCTGTTAGTTTGGTATATATCAAATATGTAAATTATATATGTTAAAGCTTTCAGGTTACAGTTTTTACTATGATTTCATGTGATTGTTTATAATTTTGAAATTATTAAAATCAATAAAGTTGTTTTGAAAAAAAAAAAAAAAAAGAAGGCATCACTCCAAGACTACCCATGGGGTGATATGAGGTACTCACAACTAGCATAATGGCAAGAAGAAAGAAACATAATGAGACAAAATGGTTAGTTAGTCAGAAGGGACTGGGCAAAACCTTCAAAATACAGTTCTGAGGCAAGATTCTCACTTTACGACAAGATTGTCTGCAACATTTGTTGTTATTTAAAAAGCATGTGGACTGGAGGTGACTTGAGGTGCAGAATGCCAATAGCCATCTTTGTCGTTATTGCTATTAGCATGCAGAAGTCACAAATCCTGTAATTTTCAATGAAATGGCTTACCTAAAAATAAGAGACAGTCATGATTACCTAACTTTACTATGCTTTGAACATAAGATGACAAAAAACTGCTGAACATTTATTAGAGCGAAATCCATGTTAATAAATATTTTAATTTATTGTATTTGTTTATCAGGAAGTGAGCTGACCCTTCTCAGATATCATAAGCCACAACCTTTGCAAAAAGGCCAAAAATTAATACACTATGGAAACAGTAACACCTGTTGATGATAATAATAATAACATCTATTTGTTAACCAGGTAGGCCCACTGGACACACAATCCCTTTTCAGGAGTGACCCAGGAGCAAGGTCTGGTTAAGTGACTTGTTTAAGGTCACACACTAGGCAAGTGAAGGTTCTGGGAATCAAACCCTATACCACAGAATCTACAGCTCACAGTCTTAACTCTTTGTGCCAAATGCCAGTATTTGTGCATTACGTTATTACCTATATATGGGCAATTTAGATTAGTTAGTCAACAGTGTGTTTTTTATAATGAGAGGAATGTAATCATATCAAAATCAAATTAGTTTTACTCAACTGTTTAAATAATTATAAGTGTAAACTTAACAGTTAAATACATAAACCAGAGAAGATAAACACTAAGTCATAAAACAGTACATTTTAAATGTTTTAAAATATCATTATACTGGTGGTGAACTTAAGTTTATAAAATTTGTCGGTACAATTATTATTGATCATTCTAAAGATTTTGACGCTGCACCACACAATAATCTCATAATATCCCTAGAGCAGACCAGCCTATCAGCAAATACAACTAAATGGTTCACGATTAATCTCAATGAGAGGACCCAGCATGTAAATGTAACAATGCCACATCCTGTCAGCATTCAGTCACTGTCCAAATCCTACAAGGTTCTGTCCAAGCTCCACTTCAGTTCATCATATTCATAAATAAGCTGTGTAAAAATATCAGAAATGTCACATTCATTGGTATAGTGAATTCATCTACATTGGTATTGCCACAGAATCTCTAAATTATCTCAATTCTTTCTGCAAAATTATTTCTGTTTCCTGAAGGCCTGCTTAAACAGCATGGGTCTACTTTTCAATACTTTCAACAACAAATCTGTAATTTGTTTCTCCTAAACATCAGTTTGCAATTTCATAAAACTATTAGTATTTCCTCAACTGACTCCTTAGCCATTAATGAAGCTGACTCAGCCATGGTAATTAATTCATCAACCGCTTAAATTACTGCTCTCATATAGAGAATGCAATCCAAAATACTACAAGGCAAACTATAAAGAACAAAATCATTCTTTACAGACAAAACTAGAGTCTCTAGAACGAGCCTTCTTCTGTCCCTTTTGTATGCCTCCAGTCTTTTAAGATATAATTAATTACAGCACCAATCAGCTTGTGTGTGTGTGTGTGTGTGTGTGTGTGTGTGTGTGTGTGTGTGTGTGTGTGTGTGTGTGTGTGTATATACTTTATATGATCGCGATTCTAGAACATCGAATCTCTGATCATTGAAGTTCTGAAATATTGAAACTACAAAAAATAAAAAAATAAAAAAACCTGCAGCCCCCACACCCTCTGCTATTAAATATACCAACTCCGAGATCGCACTACAGTAAAGAGAATGGTAAAGCTCCCATTCTGCACTGTACACGATCTCCATTCCCAAGGTTCGATATTTCAGAACTTCGATCCTCTGGTCTTCAATGATCAGAGATTCGATGTTCCAGAATCTTGATCATATGAAGGGGATCCGTGTGTATATATGTATATATAGACAGATAGACTATGAATGTATGTATAGATTTATATATCCTACCATTCTTGTATACTCAGAATCCCTTATTTCTTTTATTTTATTTATTTATTTATTTATTTTATTTTACAATTGTTGACCAGGAGAGTCCAACTGGATTACAAGTTCATTTTCAGTGGAGGCCCGGGCAGAAATGCTCCAAGAGAACAATTTTTTTACAAAACATAGCTTTAAGGACAGACTTTTGACATACAATTTCCATAGAAGAGACTTTGACATACATATTAACTAACAGATAGGATACATTCATTCTCTACAATATTATATTAAATTTTTGAAAATATTCCTAAGTTTAGGATTCATGTGATAGATTTACTATCAAAGTAAAAGCAGAGAGACGTAGAATAAGGCTCCGAGAGAGCAGATGATGCTCACTATAGTTGAGAAAGATAACAAATTGATTCACTATATGTCTTTGCCTAATTTTAGTTGAGAAGGATAACAAATTGATTTACAATATGTCTTCTCCTGGTTTTAGCTGCTTATGGAGAGCACAACATTGCTGGGGTAGTTTTCCCTAACTCCTGGGGACATGGGATGAGCAGTAGATTAACAGTCCTAAGTGGGTACAGTACTATGATTGGTTGGCTTAGCAGAGTTACTTAAGTTAGGTGAAGTGTTCTAATGAGACCTTAGCAAGGGGGGATACAGGAGCACAGTCGATTATTCAAAAAGTGAGTTTTAACAAGTTTCTTGAACTGTGATGGGGGTTTGTTGTCAGTTATGTGGGCAGGAAGGGAGGCTGTAGACAGACTTACCAGCTTCATTGTTATATTTGGTTACTTTGAGGAGGTTTTGTGTGCTAGACCTCAAGGGCCTGGCGGTTGTATAGGGTTGCAAAAGATTTTGTAGGGCTGGGGTGTTTTCAAAGATATGTATTATTTTGTGGGCTAGTGATAGTTGATTGAGTTGAAGTAATAGTGGTAGTTCTAGCCAAGTGAGTTTTTTTAGGCATTCACAGTGATGTGTTCTGATGGGAGAGGTTGTAGCAAATTTGGCTATCTTATTATAACAACTATCAAGTTTGTTAAGTCAGATTTGCAGAGATTTGTAAGCACTGGGGAGGCATAAAGTAGGGAGAATAGTAGGTGAGTCCTCGCTATTGTAGTTTTGGAGTGGTCAGTGAGGAATTATTTATTGCGATACAGTAGGCCAAATTTTTTATGTACTATTTTTATGGTTATAGAAATATGTAGGTCAAATCTAAGGTGATTATCTATTTCAACCCCTAAGAGTTTGGTATGATTTGTGGGGGTAACTGTGGTCTTGTTAAAGGAGGAGATGAAGAAAGAATCAGTGGGAGGTGTGGCTCGGTGGGTGCTAAAAAGTACTAGCTTTGTTTTACTTGGGTTCAGAATGAGCCTTTGGTTTGTAAGCCATGTTTCTGCTAGGGAAAAGCATTCTTGTGTTAGGGAGTGAAGGATGACAATTGATTTGGCTGCGCATATTATGGTGGTATCATCTGCATATTGCACTATTGAGGCTTTAGGAATACTGTTTGGGAGCTGATTAGTGAAGAGATTAAAAATAAGTGGCCCCAGGATGGAGCCTTGGGGTACTCCTAGGGAGACTGGTAGGGAGGGAGAGAGTTGGTTTTGCCACATAGCTTGTTTCCTTCCCTCTAGATAGTTTTTGAACCAGGAGATGGCAGGGGTGGCAAGGTTTAGAGTTGCTAGTGAAAGAAGGAGTTTATTGTGGTTAACCATATTGAATGCTTTGGACAAGTCAAGAAAGGTGGCAGATACAAGGAGTCCATTGTTTCTGTAAGTATTGACAATGTTGGTGAATTCTGTGCAGTGGAGGTGCTATGGAAGGGTCTAAAGCCATGTTGTTGTGTTGCTATTAGATTATTTTCTAGGAGATATTTCATTAGTTGCTTGTGTATTACCCTCTCTAAAATTTTAGATAAAGGGGGTAGTATGGCTATATGGCGGTAGTTATTGAGTCCCAGGGAGGTTCCCCCTTTATGTAGAGGGATGATATGTGATATTTTCCATAGCTTGGGTACTATACACTCGTCGATGGATCTGTTATTTAGGATGGAGACAGAATATGATATGGCTTCTGCAGCCAGGTGGAGGTATTCAGCGGGTAATTTATCTGCAGCTAGAGATGTTGATTTGAGCTTGCGGAGTAGTTTTTCAATGGATTTGGTTGGTTCTGGGTGGAGGCTGAACTTGGGGCAATTGTTAGTTGGGGAGGGGGGTGGAGTTGCAGGGGTGGGGATGATGTCATAGGGTTGGTTGTTTGCAAGGGGGGTTTTTTACATGTATATTCTGTGTGTTATCTTGTTATTTGTCTCTTAATGTTTATTTGAAGGTGTCTCATTGGGATTCCACTGCTGAAATTTCCTAGTTAACCAATGTAAGTAAACAAATAAACAAACAAATAAATAAATATGTGGATTTCATTTAAAAAAGACAACACCACTTTCTATACAGTCACTGCATAAGCAACAGGATGGTTTAAAATCACAACTGAGTAGTTGATGTCTCATTTTCAAGAGCCAGTAGACAAACCAGATGTTTTAATTAAATTGCCCACTACCTCTTGAAAAGTGGATTATAAAAGCATGAACTCAAGTGCAAGATAAGTTAAAATCAGCAGGCAAAGATCAATCCCTCTAATGAGCACATATCCATATCTAGCATTTCAGTGGAGAAGCTCATATTAACAGATAATAGTCTAAAAACAGCAGAATGGGTACTACCTACTACTATGTCTCAAAAGTTGACTCAGTCCCTCCAGTCCATAAGCACATTCAGGGGCAGATCCAATGCATTTAGAATTCCAGAATATAGTACCCCTCTTCCATGGGTGCACTTCCCCTAAACCTCTCGACTATGTATATTTTGGAGGTACATACATTCTTTTACGCTTGACTGATGATGTATCTATGGATATACTTTTGGATGATGTACCTGTTTTTGTAGAAGTATGTACCCATTTTCACACTTGATTTATCCATTCATATGATTGTCTCACCATCTCCACCAAACACATATGATTTTAAGGGTCTACCTGACACCATCGAAACCCCACATCATTGAATACGAGATCATCGAGATAAGAATATCAAAATCCCATTTCAAAGAACCCGTGAAAGAATGAAGATCTTCCTAGGGTAAGTAACCTGTTGTGCAAGACGGTGAACTTTGCCCTCTACCCAACTGTAGTGTGATCTCAGAGTTGGTATATTTAGTTAGGGGGTGTGGCGGGAACAGCCCCCCACATTGGGAGGTGTGGTGGTGTAGCTCCCCACCTGAGTGGGTTAGGGATGTTGTGGTTTAGGTTTTATTTCTTTTTTGGATTAGTGGTTACTTACCCTGGGAAGATCTTCATTGTTCCGCTGGTTTGCAAATGAGATTTTGGTATTCACGTATTGATGATCTCATATTCGATAATATGGGGTTTCGACAATGTGAAGCAGACCCGATTTTAAAGCTAATTAGTACAGAGGAAACCAGGCTACATGACCAACTGGTGGCACCAATAATTTAAAGGAAGAAGAAGATCCGCATTTTACATGTCCCCTTTTCAGAAGCAAAAAAAATTACTTTATGAGGCAGGTCTTTGCAGTATCTTTTATTAAAACATTCAGATTGTACGTATTCAGACTGTACACTGTGTTTTTCTTAATATGCTTACATTTTTGTCACTCACTGTTTTTTAACCTTCTGTTTCCGAATAGCATCCCATAATACTACTTAAAGTAGGAAGAGTTATGTGCTATTAAGTATTCAAATAGTATGCTATTCAGGTGTCCATACTTTTGGCCTAATGTACCTACTGTACTTCTAAACAGTACCCTGTACTTGTTTTCAACGTCTGCAGGTTATGAGGTATAGCCTCCCCAACACGCACACACGCGCACACACACACGCACACACACGCACACACACGCACACACACGCACACACACGCACACACCAGAAAATGAGGGCTTAAGCATAAAACTCACTTAGGTAACTGGTGTACATTATGTATACCTGGCTACTGCTTTATACACATCCAAAGTAAAGCTAAAAGATGTATAATGTAGAATGAAAACATTCCATGAGTCTAAACTAAGTTTATATTGGTAAGCAGTAAAACATTATGAGAGTTGTCAGACAGACGGATCAGTTCTGATAAATATCTACAATACAACCAATAGATGTATACTCCAAACAATATAAATATCGGGTCTATATTAGAACCGCAAAAGACCTAGTCAGCGAATAGGTAATCATCAACACCTATTATGCGAACCGCGAATACACTGAACGTCCTAAACCGCGAAATTCAAAATCTCGAACCGTCATAGTTGTCCAACCCCACTGCACGCTACATACTACCTAGCCAAACAAAATAAATAAACCACATACGTACACTAACCAAAACCCTACTTCTAACCCTACATTAAACCTTACATACATTACTATCTATGCACTTACCTTAACCCGAACCCTAACCCTAAGGTCTGTGACTATTGCATACTTACCTTACGGAGCTATACCCAAACAAAATAAGTAACCCACACACATACACTTAACAAAACCCTACTTCTATCCCTACACTAAACCTTACATACATTACTATCTATGCACTTACCTTAACCCACACTGTAACCCTAAGGTCCGTAACTATCGCACACTTACCTTACGGAGCTATACCGCAGAAGGGCCAACCATGACAATTTGACATTTCGGATTTCGCACTTCAGGACGATCGGTGTTTTCGCGATTCGACGTATACTTGTCGACGTTTCCATATTCAGGTAAGTGGACCTTCACGATTTTAATAGGGAACCTAAATATCACAGGACTACACCAGAAAAGGTCATAACTTCTACATCACTAAACCAAATGATACTAAGATAGTAAAACTAGTCCGTCAAATTACGACCCAAAGATGAATGATAAACAATGACCCAATGATGAATATCAAATGATGTCCCAATGATGAATGACAGGGTAGATTTCTGGCTGCAGATTCTGTCAAGCAGCCTTGTCTTTTCTACAAGTCCCATTTCCAGGAAGTAGTAGTAATCCTAAATCATATGTTCAGTAATCAAAGCAACAAAAATGCAATGAGGGTAAATAACATGAAGTCCTAACAGACCAAGAAAGTTGACAAAGCCAATAAAATTGGCATACAAATCCTCTGTGTCACTTAGAAATACAGCTCCATTAGTCATCAAGTATGATTGTATTAAAATCATAAATAAAAATACACAGAGTAACCAAAGAGACCAGGCAAACTGCACAGTTAGTGATTGGAGATCAGGATCAAATTCTGCAGCAGTAAGGCCAAAACCTTACCCTCTGAACTGCTGTTTTCCAAGATTACAGTTCTTCCCTATTTCATTTTTTAGATTCTCATAAAGAATGCCATGTTGTGTATATTCTAATATTTTAATAAAAGATTACCATAGTTTCTTGAGAAATATATAAATAAATAAGCCAAGGTCACGGTAGAGCTCCAGCAGAGATTTACAATTTACTTTTTGAACTTTGCTTTAATTCCATAGAAGGGAAGCTCATTTGCCACATAGCATGACATTAGCATTGCAACACTATAAGAGGCAGACAATGGATTCTCTACTCACATCACTTCCTGTTCATGGTTAAGTTTTGACTCTAATAATAATGAGATCTAAGAAACAAAACAAATGCCACATGGGAGCACAGTGCATCACTCTCAACTGAGTAACTTTAAGTATGAAGCAGTATACATATTTTGCCATGTTACAGACATTTATAGTCTATCAGTTTCTTTTGTTTTAGTTACATTTGATGGAGGAACTGTTTCCTAAGGGCATCATTGGTTTTCATGCCATATCACCAAGTGTAGTACTTATTTCAATCTGTCTCAGAAAGGAGGTTAGGATTCCCCTTTTTGTTACTGTTTTCTTTAAGTAGCTATCCCCCACCTGAAAAGATCCCTGGATACAACAAGAGACTGCCATAACACAGGACACAGAAAAGGTCCCTGGATACAACAAGAGACTGCCATAACACAGGACACACAAAACATCCAATTATCTCTCATGTTTTTCCTGTCTTCATATTTGTATCTTAGTTTATTTGCATTTGTTTTAGTCTACTTATTTTCCAAATACGTCTAGCCTTACATGTTTTAATATTTTCCAACAATGGTCCTTGACTGGTAAACATAGTAAGTGATGCTCCCATACTTTGCAGTCTCTTGTATTCAGGGACCTGCCTTCATTTGTGATGTATTGAGCTTTACTGTTAAAAAGAGGTGCAACTGCGAGCGATAGTGAAAAGTGTAAAGGAATTCCACCCTTTGTGTTACTTTCACAACTTGTAATGAAAATATTTTTTTGGTAAATACCTACATGAAAAAAATGAAAATGTGTATAACATGCCTAATTTTGGGCACACATATTCAAATAGGATGGCACGCATTTCTTTACATCAGGGAAAATAATTTTTGCTGCAGATATTTTGCAATATTTGACAAACACAAGGTAGGATTTTTGCCAGGTAGAACATCTAACAGTTAATAGACAGCAACATCTAATGCATCTCTGATGGTTGTTAATGCTAGAAGCATTAATAATAATTTTTTTATTGGAAAATTTGCTATTCCCACATGACTGATGTCATTATTGTTTTAAAGAACAATGACTGGAAACTAGTTCTATCAGGGTAGGAATGTTTTTACTGTAATAGACATTCTAAAAAAAATCAGGTGGAGGTGTTATGATAGGGATTAAAGATAGTTATGAGACCTGTGATTATTACATGTTCAGTGATAATGCCAATACTATAGATTGTGTAACTGTAACAATAAAGACAACTCTGGAACATATAACAATTATTGGAGTGTAGAGACCACCAAAATCAAGTGCTGATGACCTAGAGGAATTCATGCGTTTATTGCATGAAACACAACATGGAAGAATAATAGTGGTTATGGAGTTAAATTTACCAAAACACAATGGATTCAACAACATTAGTAAGGAAATTATTCACAACATACATTCAGTACCAACATTTGCTTCAGATTGTGAAAAAAACCTACCAGGGAATGGAACATACTAGACATTGTCTGTGTTCCTAAATAAGCTACTGTTACTTCGTTTGCCATCATTGGTGTTCAGTGATTCTGAGGATATAAAGATTAATTTGTTGATAGATAATTCTGCCAAACTGAAATCTTAACCAGTGCACAGAAGATTAACAGCAGATTATATGGAAGCAAAAATAGTCACTATGTAAAATTAATTGGAATGATGTATTCAGTGGAAAAACTGCAAAAGGAATATGGAAAGTTTTGCAAGAGAAATTGTTTGAATGCAAAAAATAAAATAAAAAAATGTTTAATATCAAGATCTAGGTGCACAACATCAGGAGGATATATTTCCATAAGAACAAGACACTTGATTAATTGAAAGCCAATAAATACAACAAATGGGAAAAAATTGATCTACAATTTTAAACACTGAAATAAACAATCTGGGCAAACAAATTAAGCATAGTGTGAGACAAGATAAAGAAAAAAATGAAGAAAAAATATATAGATAGACAGATATTGAGCTTACTAGGAAACCATTTTATACATACATAATATGTGGAAGGAGTATAGACATACAAATATATAAACTGTGTATATCAGAATCTAAAATTTATTCTCAGACACAACCGAATATAAATATATTTACAAAATCTTATGCAAAACAGTTTAGATCTACAAAGGGGGTGATGAGTTGTCCTAGTGACATCCAGGTAACCTCAGATACTGAAATCAAATTAGATTATACTGAAAAAGAACTATGCAAATTGGATCCTAACAGAGCACTGGGAGATGACAGAATTAGTTATAATGACCTGAGAATACTTCCGCAAGAACTTACAGTACTCATATCTATTATTTACTAGGTTGTATAAATATGGGGAGATTCCTCAAACTTGCAGACATGCTCTTATTAAACCTGAAGTAGGACAAAGGCAGAGTCATATAGACCCTTCTGTCTACTTCCATGTTGTGAAATAATAATGGAGATGGTAATATTGGAGAAGTTACTGTCAGAACTGGAAAGGTTGGGACTTGAAACCATATACCAGCATGCATACGTTTAAAATAGCTCTAATACTACCTGCAACATCATGTTCTATAACAATTTTATAACAGCAGTGAATGAAAAATTATGCTGTGATGTAATTTATACAGATTTAACTTCAGCATTTGACAGGGTCACATACAAAACACTGATCAATAAATAAGAAAAACTAGGTATTGATGTACTCTTGATAAGATGGATAGCTGCATGGTTTACAAATAGGGCATGGCAAGTATCATACAGCAGTTGGACAGGTTGGAAATTCTTGGTTACAGTCAGGGTGTCCCGTAGGGCTCTGTCCTAGGCCCTTACTTGTTTAGATTGTATCTTTCAGACCTAACTTTAACCAAAGTGTTCTACACTCTGAATGCAGATGACTTAAAATTGGTTAAGTTGATTACATGTGTTACACACAGGGTGTGTCTGCAAAAGACCTTGACTAAACTGACCATTTGCGTACAGGAGAATAACATGCTAATAAATGCATTAAAAACTAAGAATATAAGATTTGGGAGACAATTAGATTCATTTAAGGACCTGGGTATATGGGTAGATCCAGCTCTGAGTTTTTCTAATCATATCAACCAATTGGTTAATGATAGTTATAGAACTATAGGTTGTATAAAAAGATTTATAAAGTCTAGGAAATCAGAAATTATGAAGTCATTGTTTGTTAGTTACATTAGACCCAAACTTGAGTATGGAATAACAATATAGAAACCTTATAAAAAAACAAGCATGAGCAAACTGGAAAGAGTACAGTGGAAATATACCAAGGGCATTAACGGATGTGAAATTATTATGAAAGACTAAAATATCTGAACTTGTACAGTGTCTCATATAGATATTTAAGAGGAGACCTTATTCAGGTATATAGGGCATTTAGAGACAACTTCCTCTGGGAATGTTTGGGGTTATCAAAATGTAGTCGAGAATCATCAGACAACCCATGTAGAAGATTCTACTGGAATGAGCAGTGTACTCACTGGTTCTCTCAGACATCAGCTGATGAATGGATTGACTTTCAAGTTACATTAGATATTTTTAAGAACAGCCTGGACACTTATTATGGGAACAACTGTTTTGGTAAATTGGCAGGCTAGAAGGGCATTAACGCCCATGCTTGAAATATTTGTATTATGTATGTATGTATGCAAAATAAAATGTCATGAACAAGACATCTGGCCTACAAATAGGCACATTTCTCAGTCTAAACGTGGGAGCCCTTGGCACCCACTGAGCTGCCATTTTGAACTGTATGATTGATGCCCATATTTGGATAGTGCTGCTGTCATTGTGTGGCCTCCCCTTCAGTCACAACAATGTGGATGCAGGAAGAGTGACAGGGCACCATTAAGCACTCAGTGATGTGCAACTAGACTTGCACAATTATTTAGTCTAGACCAACTATCAGGGATGTATGCCATCATGTAACCGTGCATGCTTCTTGCTGCATACATGCACTCTCATGGTCTCTGCACAGTGACTTCCATTGTATTATGTAAACATACTGTAACTCATAACTGCACGTGCACCCTCACCTCTCAGATTGTACTCGTATTTCATTTGCATGTTGCTCTGTGTCTGCATTAGACTGTATAATGCAGTGATGCTCAAATTAGTAATGTGCAAACACCAATGCAGCATGGAAGACTATGGTAAGTACACAAAGCAGTATATTAGACTGTGAAATCTACATAGCTGCACTTATACTAGCTCTCATCATTGTGTTGTATGAGAGTTACCTAGTGCCCATGCTCAGTGTGTGTGTGTGCTTTTTTTTTGCAACTCCCTACTATATGGAAGGTAAATTTTACCAAACTGAAGACATGGTTCCTTGTGGATGCCCTCTGAAGAGATGACATAATTCTCCTAGGTGATGGTGAGAACCATGAGGAGAGGCAGAGGCACTGGGAAGACACAGTGGCTGATGTGAATGCAGTAGTTGGCTGGGGGGAGAGGGGGACAAGTGCCATTGGAAGATCACAGATATCAGGCTTCACACCAAGAACAGGTCTGCTCTGTTACAAGCCACACTTGACTGTAGATGCACATCTACACCGGATATGCTCCTGACCCATCAAGAGGAGCTATTCCTGGTCACCATCCCAAACTTCTCTATTTCCAGTATCCCAGGTAGGCAGTAAGTAGGACCTCCTCCCCAGAACTGCAGACAGTTGCTCAATTGTACTGTGTTTCCCAACAGCATTGCTTGACCTCCAGTCTGATATGTAGTAGTCCCTTTGAATTTACATTTTTCTTTGAAGAAACTTTATTCCCATGACCTACCTATTAATGTTCCAGTTATGCAAATTCTCCCCTGAAGCTTTTTAAAGGGTAGATCTATTGTTTCTTTTCTAAGCCATTTCTTGGGATCCATACATATGTTCACCTTAGGCCGGTAATGTGTTCCAATGGACTGGAGGTCAAGTAAATACACAGCATTGCACACTAGTTTATCACATGGGAATCCATCACATACTACAAATATTGATACTCTGACTGATATGGGTTTTCCATTAACAGCAGAACAACTTGAAATACTGCTATTACTATAACCCAAAAAAAAAATTTGAGGAAAAAGGAAAAGGTGGTCATTATCATGGCTCCATAACTCACAAAAGATCTTGCAGCAAGACCAGGTAGATGATTCATTTTACATTATACACAATATCATGAATTACGTTTTAATGAATGAGAGACTCAGTTGTTAAAGGTATGCCTTTTATGGGTCCCTATCAAAACTTCATAACACAAACTCATAACGTTGAACCCATTTCACTGAAAACTCATAACATTGAAAACTCATTTTATTGAAAAGTATAGAGCTGTATAGAATCACGTAAAATGTATGCAGTGGTGTCCTTTCTTATCATAGCAGTTATTAGGGAAGTGATCCTAGAACAGTATGTGTGAATTGTGATGCTCACCATCATGTTGTCCCCCCAGATTTGCAGAAGTCTATGTTTGCTCTTGTGCACCGATTCAGTGTGTGTGTTTTTTTCTTTTCTTCATGGCTGTGCAATCATGGAGTTAGGATATATATATGTAAGGGGAGGAAGATGCTCAGAGGGGGCTTGCCCCCTGCAAAATCTTGGTTTTAGGTTATATTTCTTGTAGAGAATGTTTTCACCATTATGAGTTTTCAGTGTTACGAGTTTTTAGTGAAATGGGTTCAAAGTTATGAGTTTCAGCATTATGAGGTTTCAGTATTATGACAGACCCATCTTTTATACCTGCTTCTTATGAGAAACTGGAAAAATTTTAACAGATTTCAGACTGTTTATTTAAGCTTAAAACTCATGTTTTCTAATGTGGATTGTGAAACTGAACATCTTAAGAAGCCTAGTTAGTCGTCCTATTGAGAAAGCGTGCAAGCAAGGTATATAGTCTTCAGACAGTACAGATGTACCTTTCAGTTTTAATAATCTAACCACTGAAGAACATGAAGTACTTTAATAAAAGGAATGATGATATTCTAATAAAAATTGCAGATAAAATAGGGACAATTGTTTTGATAAATACAACTGATTATTTAATGGCACATGAACAATTGTTAGATGATGCTATGGGAAATAAAAAGATATACACATTTAAAGTGGATATAATTGTGATGAAGTTGAAAACAAGTATCTCTAATATATATGTCGACTTGATACTTTGACAATGCCCTGTTCCTGTTTTTTTCCACTTTGAACATCTGTGTATTCCTTGTTTTTAATGGGTTGTCAAAAATACACAAGGATGTTAAGCATTCGCCACTGCAACCATTTGTTTCATCTAGGGGAGGATAATGGAACCCATTTTGTTATACTTGGAAGCTGTTCTGAAGGAATATGTGAATGTTACAGACAGCTATATTAAGGACAGTGGCCATCTTACCGTATGGAATCACAATAATGAAGATACAGATGTGGTTTTAGTCACATTAGATGTAGAGCTGTCTGTTCCTGTCTGGGCACAAGCAATCTCATATTTGCTGTCTCTAGAGACAGACAGCTGCACATTAACCCCATACATCCAGTGTGACTGTGGTGATCCATTCACATACTCCAATGTCTTACCCTTATACACAGGTGGTTACTGTGAATGCACTACATAAGGGATGACTATGAATACACTATATCCCCAGATGGCAAGACATATCACACATATGTCTCAGTCACATCTGACACTAGGTGTAGTACACATTTGACACCTGGAAGGGATGGGTATATCGTGTGTGTGTGTGTGTGTGTGTGTGTGTGTGTGTGTGTGTGTGTGTGTGTGTGTGTGTGTGTAGTAGGGGCAGGCAACACAGGTGAGGACATCTATCTCTGGCGATGGCTGGGATAGAGCATACTGGTTACTATCTCACATGGGAGTCATTGGGGTCCTTGCCACTATGTGTTTGTGGGCCCTGTTGCAGTCTACAGCATGAATGTGGCATGATAAATGATGATACTGAAGTATGATCCTTTGCTAACAAGTGCACTGCTTTATGTGACAGCCCTATGCAGCTGTATCATACATTATAGGGGATGATGCACACATTCATGTACCTACGTTAGTATGGGTCCTGATGTCCCACTCACCAAACTGAGTAAGGAGAAAGTTACGGTCGGTTGCTTATCAGGGACTATTATCCGCCACATTATGCATGCACTCAGGTCACTGGATCACAGTTACCAATATGACTCACTCATAGTCCATGTGGGAGTAAATGACCGGAGATGTACCTCCCTAAACTATATGAAGAGAGTCATCATGGAGCTCTCAGAATATGTGTCTCAGGCTGGGATGAGCTTAGCATTGAGTAGCATTTTGCCTTCTCCAAGGATGATGCCACAATTCGAACAAAAGATGATTAAGCCAATTATTAAAGTCAGTTTCTGGTATCATTCTAAGGGCATGCAATATTTGGTAGCATGGAAGGAGATGCTGCTTTCCCAGGGATGGTCTACACCTTTCCCCTCTAGGCTTTCGAATATTAGCTAAAACATTGTCTTCCCTCATAGTGCCTTTTTTGGGCAATGCCAAACTGAAAGTACTTCCAAAATACCAAATCAAAACCAAGAAAATCTAATGGTATTGCTGCTCAGTGCTAGGAGCCTAAACAAAAAACTCCACTCCCTAGAAGTTCTCTTTACCCTAGAGAATGCTGATGTCTGTGCAGTCTCTGAGATGTGACTTAAAGCTGTGAACAGCACACCAACACTACAAGGTTATAATGCCTTCCACACATTTAGAGCAGCTACTTCACAGGCAGGGACTGTAGGTGGAGGTGTCTCTATTTACATAAAAAATAAATATACTTCAAGGCTGGTCAAACAGGACAATGCACTTGAGCTGTTCCATGTTCAAATCACCATAGGTAAAAATCCAATACCACTTCCTTGCAAGCTATAGGTTCCCCTCTATGACCAAAGAAACCCATACCATGTACTTAAATTTATTAGAAACACTAATCCATCCAACCCAACACCATATTCATGGGTGACTTTAATTACCCCACACAAGGCCATGTCAAACCCAGAGCTGTTGAACATGCTACACTTAAAGAAATCCCAATCCCTCAGAGACACACACTCCAGGGATCTAAACCCTGTCATCACAATGAACAAAACATGCTGGAGGGATAGGTTCCTGACCCAGAGACTCCCCAGACTCTGGAATAGACTGCCCATACATGTCAAGCAGAGCACCTCTTTGGCCCTCTTCAAAAGGAAACTTGATGACTGGATTGGAGATAGGAAATTCGGATCTATATTAGCATATCAAATGGACTAAATAGCAAAAGCTATTTAGTCGATCCAATACTGTCGAAATAGCAAAATAGCGAAGACACGGAACATCGAATTTTTTCCCAGGGAAAAAATTTGGTGGGCCGTCTTCGGGACTTTGCTATTGCCTCCACTATGGTGTGATCTCGGAGTTGGTATATTTAAGTAGGGGATGGGGGCAAAGCCCCCCACTTATCTTTGTGTTTAAGTTTTTTTTTTTTTTTTTTTTTTTATCTACCACCGGGAATTACTACACTGACAATATGCCCCTAGGAGTTGACCAATTTGATCAATGTGTGTCTATTGTTATAAGAAAGTCCTTCTATATTGCATAGCCTGTAAACAAATGGATTATATCTTGATCTAGGGATGTTATTGTCCCCACTTTTCTCATCCCTCATTATGTCAGTCATTAAATATAATGCCCTCTTTGGCATGTATCTGTCCAGAAATGTGCTACAACTGGAACACCCACAGAGATACCTTACAAAAAAGGATGTAAGGCCTAAACAACAAGTGTTACATGGGCCAAATTACAGCCCTGTTACTATACTCTATATCCTATAGACTGCTAAGAGGTGACCTGTGTCTGGCATACAAAGCATCCTCCAACCCATTACTGATAGCTGTAGTCAAATGCTATATGGATAGACTATTGGACAATGTATGTTTGTTTGAAAAGAAGTTGTTTAAACAGAAGTGAAGTAAAATACAGAGGGACACAAATGACTTCAGAAACAGCCATGTCTTCACTTGGCTGAGGACTGATTTCCATAGACTTAATGGACAAGGAAGACAGGGCATTAATGCTCGTTATGCATATACCAACAATAGGGCTGTGAATTAAATTTCACATGTCACCAATGTCAATAATATATCACCTGCTGTTAATATAAATGCAGAACCTCAGGGAAATGTTGATGCACAAAATGAAAATGTGAATATACAAAATGTTAATGAGAATATTTCACCTCATGCTAACACAACAGTTACTGAAAATATTGAGAATGTGAATTTAACTGGTGATGCTTTAGATTTGGGAAATGTTATCAACCCAAACTTTTTTGTTAATAATGCTACATTGCAGAACACCTCAGATGAGGTGGCTGCTTCTAAGAACTGTAGAAATGGAGTAGATTTAGGTCCTTCAGTTAGAAGGAACATTCCTGCTGTTGATAAACCTACTAGTTCCACTGACCAGATCCCTTTCCCCATCAGCGATTTTCGCAAAGGAGGGAGAACCAGATCTATGAGCAGAGGGAGACAAAAACGCAAAGTATCAGGGGAAGAACATGTTAGCCCAACCCTGAAGAAAATGTGGGAATGGGTTCCCACACGTTAGTATGGAATATATCTAGTAAGGAATTGTCTTTAGATGAACTAGAAGTGCTGAATAAAGGCCTATCATTTATACCATCAGTGAAGAGTAATTTGGTAGACACAGTTGCTGACGTTAGATTGTTTAGTCGCAATGTGCAACTGAAATTGGATTTTGGTAATTCAACTATAGTGAGAGAATATTCGAGTTATAGGAAACCTAGTTGTTATACACCCAATCTACATCCCTTACTTGATGCATTTGTTAAATTGGTTGAAGAAGATCTTCATAAATTAAATAATGACAATATTCAGAAAAAATGGTATGGTAACTTAATTAAATTAAGGACAGCTCTCAACAGGTTAAGAAATGATGACACAATTGTGATAAGACCTGCAGACAAGGGTGGACCGGTAGTGGTAATGGACAGGACTACCATGAAAGTATGATGTGTATGTTAAGCAATGATACATTTTATTTTAATATTTCTATAGATGAAATACAATCACGTGTTATTAGAATCCTACACATGCTGGAAGATTTATGTAAGAGTAGAATTATTAATCTAGAGTTTTTTTCAATTTTTGAATGTTGAAAATCCTTTGTTACCAGTCATTCAAGGATTACCGAAGGTCCATAAGGACCCTATGCAACCCCCTATGAGGCCTATTGTTGCCTCTAGGGGTTAGGTAACAGAACCATTATCACTATATTTGGAGAAATCTTTAAGACCTGTCCTAGATAAATTCCCATACATTTTAAAAGACACAAAACAATTCCTGTTAACATTGTATAGTGAGACGGCTAAGTGACTTATATTTTAAAATGGTTACACTTGATGTACAATCACTCTTCACTGTTATACCAAACAGTGAAGGAGTGGAAAGTATACAAAGATGTTTAAAGGAGAATACAAGTCACAGTTTATCACATATTGATTTACTAGGTTCTTTGTTGGAAGTTATTTTAGAAAATAATGTTTTTCTCTTTAATGATGTCACTTACATTCAGAAAGATGGTGTAGCTACGGGCACTTCATGTACCAATAGCTACACCAATCTTGTTATGGCTGTTTGGGAGAAAGAGAAACTTTTTCCTTTAGTTAACTTCAATAGACATGTAATTTTTTACACTCGTTTTTGTGGATGACCTGTTCCTTCCATGGACAGGTGATGACACAGAGCTACAACAATTTTTTGATTAAATTAATTTACTCGCAGAATATTTGAAGTTCACTATAGACAAAAATATGACTCCAGAATTTGGTTTCTGGATGTATATATTGGGAGATTGGATAATGGGCTATTAAATACAGGTGCACATAGGAAATCTTGCCATAAGAATGTTTTGTTACATAGAGAGAGCATGCACCCTACTTTTGTTTTTAGAAATATTATTAAGGGTCAAGCTATGCGTGCCTCACGACTTAATCCTACTAATGAGGGATTTGAATATGGATTATCGAATTTAAGGAATAGGTTAACAGATAGAACTTATAAAATAGATGAAGTACAAAGAGGTTTTGAGGGTGTGCATTCACTATGGAGAAATGTTGCCTATCCATATTTTGCTAAGAAAGTATACCCATGAGAAACTCAGAAGTCAAAATGTCTCTCTGTTATACACAGGATATTCATAATATTAGAGACATTTTCTATAAAAACTGGGGAGTACTTACAGTGGTCCCCAGTCTTAAGGAAGTCGTAGGTGAGAAACCATAATTCCTGTATAGGAATAGGATGAATTTATGTAGATTACTGTGTTATCCAAAGGACACTAAAAATCATACAAAGGACCACTTACATGGTGGCAGTATACCCTGTAATCAGTGTAATTTCTGTAGTTTCTTAGATAGTAATATAAGTTTTACACATCCTGTCACATCAGAACAATATGATATTAAGGCCAGAGTGAACTGTTAGACTGAACATGTTGTATATTTAGCTAGGTGTATAGCCTGTACTGCATTCTATGTAGGTAAGACAGATAGACGATTAAAAGAAAGAATTAGGAAACATATTTATAACATACTCATTAAATCTACTACAAATGCATTATCTAAACATGTTCTTCAAACCAATGTACAACATAGTTTTAGAATTTTGGTGTTACAGGCTAATACACCTAGCATGAGGGGTGGAGACATTAGGAACTTCACCGAGAGATGTGAGCGGAAATGGATAATTAAGTTAAGAGCTGACCATAAACCAGATCTAAATGATAAGATATCCATTAGACCTGTTTTAAAGAATAGGAGGCTAACTGTTACTTAATCATGTAATTTGTATTTTAATATGTCATTCATAGAACAATGTTACTTGAATGTTATTTATTTGTGATTATGTGATGAATATGAAATAGTATTTAATGAAAGATATATTTATATATACATAATTTCTTATATGCATATAATTTATACATTTTTATTTTTTCTATTTGATTTTTTCTGTGCCTGATTTTTATAATACTTAATATTTAATTATTTATGAATGATTGATAGATGTGCATTTTTTATCTATTAGTAGTTTGTATGAGATTATGTTTGACAGGATGTGATGTCATTATGACTCATTCCATAGGTGTATAAATTTCAGTGTTTTAAAATGATTAGTTTTTGGTCTGAAGAAGCCCACATGGATGAAAGCGCTAACTGATTTTGTTAATAGAATAAATTGACTCTTCCTAATACCTTGTTTCATTCGATGTCTACCTTTGAAGCAGAGGGATTCGTACATGAGAACTGCTTTGTTTAGCTGTGGACTGCTCCTGTGCTTCTTGCTGTGTTATTATATTTTTTGTTGGAGCTTGAGGAGCATTCATCCCCTGGCAACATTCATTGTTGTTCTATATTTATTTTTTATGTAAATAGAGACACCTCCACCTATAGTCCCTGCCTGTGAAGTAGCTGCTCTAAATGTGTGGAAGGCATTATAACATTGCACTGTTGGTGTGCTGTTCGTGGCTTTAAACCACGTCTCAGAGACCACACAGACATCAGCATTCTCTAGGGTAAAGAGAGCTTCTAGGGAGTGGAGTTTTTTGTTTAGGCCTGGGAAAAAATTTGCTGTTCCGTATGTTCGATATTTTGTGGTTTAGACATTATCGGTACGATGAAATAGCGCTCGCTATTTTCATCCTACGATAAGGTAATATAGATGCAGGAAATTCACCCCGGGGATCACATTAGTTGCCCTGCTAGACAGGGGTCCAGGGAAATAAATACTGAGGGAAGAAATAGCCAGGGAATTGTTATGGCTAGGCTTGTATAGGCCCTAGGGCCAGTAGCCTAGTAACAACCTATGAACCTATGAACTATTAACTGGGAATCCTGTACGACTCCAAATGTACATGCACAGAGATTCCTGCATTTTGTAAACACAAACTCCCTGGACCAGATAGTCAATACATCAACCAGGGATGCAACCATATTTGATCCGGTCCTCACACTAATGTGGGAGACTGCTTCACATCCCCTACTATAATGCCTTCCCTGGTAAGGTCATACCAGAAAATGGTCTCCTTTGAAGTAAAAATAAAACCTGAGCCCCCAGATAAACCTGAAATATTCAGGAAGTATTCTAAGGCTTACTTCCTGCTATTAAGTGATAACCTGGCAAAATTTCAAGCCCCCATAAACCCTGAGAACACTTCTGCCTATGCAGAACTCTTCACAGAAACCCTGTACAAGAATGTTAATAGCTGTATAGAGGCAGCTGTACCCACCGGGAAGAAGTACAGAACTAATTCAAAAAACAAGCCACCCTGGTGGAATCACAAAATCAATCTTCTGTATAACAGGAGGAAGAAAATCATGGCAAAAATTAGGAGGTGCAGCACCCAGCAGGATAAAAGCACACTCATCAAACTACAACAACTCAGAGGACAAATAAAGTCTACCAAAGCCAAGGTTGAGGGAAGTTTGGCATCCAAGGCCAATGACAACCACAAAACATTCTCTAGCTATGTCCGCAACCTCAAAGGCAATACACAATTGTGTGCAGAGCTCATTGTAAATGGAGCACCTATACTAAGCCAGTAGATATAGCAAACCTCCTGGCTGATAAATTCAGCTCTAACTTTACTTCTCCCCCTCAACCTTCCCTCAGGAAATATCATCAAATACAACTCCCCTTACAATCACTAGGGAACAGGTCCTTAATGCTCTCTATAAGACCAAGAACACAGCATCATTAGGCCCAAACAATATCCCAGGATGTTTACTAAATAGCATGAAATATGACCTATCAGGGCCCCTGGAATTACTATTTAACTGTGGCCTCCAAACAGGCTTTGTGCCTCATGAATGCAGAAAGGCAGTAGTCATCCCTCTGCACAAAGGTGGGCCATCTACAGACCCTGGAAACTACAGACCCATATGTCTCACTAGTCTTATATGTAAAGCCATAGAAAGAATTATCATGGAGATGATCAGTAGAGATATAGTAAACCTCCAGACACTGGACCCAACCCAGTCTGGTTTCATCAAGGGCAGATCATGCCTACTCAACCTGGTGGAATTCTTTGAGAAAATCACCAAAGCAATGGATGAGGACAAAATTGTTCACACTGCCTACCTTGCCTGGCCAAGGCATTTGACACAATACCCCACTCAGGCATTCTTGACAAACTCAAGATGTTAGGTACAAACCCATATGTCACCCGGAGGATAGCTAACTGGCACACAGACAGGACCCAGGAAGTTATAACTGGGGAGTCCACCTCTACAAAGAGGCCAGTCACAAGTGGAATCTCTCAGGGATCAATCCTTGGACCACTCCTTTTTGTAATTTACTTCTCTGAAGTCAAAGCCAATGCCAGTGGTCTCTGGCTGACTAAATTTGCAGATGATTGCAAATTAGGATTTGTCATTGAATCTCACACTGACTCAAATGTTCTACAGGAGGGGCTGACACAGAAACAACTGGTGTCAGAGCCATGGACTAAAACTAAATGCCAAGAAATGCATAATAGTATCCTTTGGGAAGTCATCCATTCCTGGTAACTATCATATTGACAACACACCCCTTAGAGCTGGCCCAGTAGTCAGGGCTTAGGGACACACACAGATAATAATCTAGCCTTTGATCATCAGGTGTCTACAGTGGTGAGGAAATCGTTCTATGTTGCGCAACTTATAAACAAACGTATGACATCTAAGTCCAAGGAAGTCATTATTCCACTGTATTTGGCATTCATCAGACCTATTATTGAGTACAGTGCCCCCTTTGGTATGCACCTAACCAGGCATATCCAACAATTGGAATGTCCACAGAGATTCCTCACTAAAAGAATACAGGGTGTTAAGTAATATGTCCTATGCAGACTACCTCAAGGCCCTATCCCTGTATTCTGTTTCCTACAGGCTTTTGAGGGGAGATCTATGCCTGGCATACAGGGCATTGTCAAACCCCACTGTGATGGACCTCCTGCATATCCACAAAACAAACAGCACCAGAATTACCTATTCTAAAGACTTTAACCTTGCCTGTGATATAAATAGGACCTGCTGGACAGATAGGCATGTATCCCATAGACTACCCCGTCTATGGAACAGGCTCCCCATCCATGTGAAGAATATTTTGTCCCTAACCCAATTCAAGTGCAACTTGGACAACTGGATGGGAAGCCGGAAAGTCATCCCTAGTTTAGCACCTATGTCTCTAATGGACACAGGTAACCTGTAAATGGTTCATCTCCCAGGCCCATGCTTACACTTATCATGGGTAGCAGAACCTGTCAGAGATATGGGATGCATGGCTAGGCTTAAAAGGCTCTTGTTGTCGTTAGCCTAGTAAATGCCCATGAACCTATGAGTGCAGAATCTTAGTAAGTATTTTAGCAGGTGAGAGGCAAACAAGAAAATGATATGCATTAGGAAGGATAATAACAGAAGTCTGGGCAGAAAGGAGGGGGAGGATAAGCAGTAGGTGTGAGAGAGGTAGCAGGTGGGGTTGAAAGTAGAAAGACATTCAGTAAGAAGAGATACAAGCAGAGATTGTACTAGTAAGAGATGTGCAGAGTGTGGGAGCAGGAAGTAGAATGTAGGAAGAGCTACGCTAGTGTGAAAGTGACAGTGGGAGAGAGTGAGGGGTGGAGTGTATCTGGATTGGGGGTAAAATGGACACATTGTGGGTTATGTAAACAGAGTTATACTACTGATGAGACCAGTCTGCAGTAAAAAGTAGATGGAAGTTGCAGAGCTAGCCTGTGGGAATGCAGCAACAGAGCCATTTGTCCAACAGATGAAAATGTATTTGTTTTTTTGAAAGAGCTCCGCTCTTGGAGGAACTCCAGTGTTAACAGGATGTGATCCAGGCTTTGAAAATATTAGTTAATACAGGGAGTCCCCTGACTATTTCATGGTTTGGTGATACGACTTTACATTATAGAGATACATTGCTTTGCACTATCTGGGGAGTATAGCTGAATGATGTTTGTTAGGGATGGGCAGTTTTCAGGCTTATGGAGAAGTCAGTATATTTCTGAGAGCTGGGTATGTGTTAAGAAGTGTGTACGTTCTAAGCAATTTACCTCTTTAACAGCCAGACAGCTGTATCCTATAAAATACAGGCTGGGGAAAAATGTTGCTATTTTACTTAACGTTGCTCCAGTTTGTGTAACAGTATGACTTCAAGGTTAGTAAAAATGGGTGCAGTATATGGGAGAGATGGTAGTAGTATAGTGGTGTTTATACATTTTCTGGCTGTGTCAGGGAGGTATGCTTTAGATCTGTATAGGGATCAGTGTTTTTGATTTTTTTCCTTTATAACTTGAAATATGTAGAAGTCTAGCTTTAGCTGCTCATTTATGATCATGCCTAGTAGTTTTGCCTGTGCTACCATTCAATCCTGGCTTTGTTGTCAAAGGTTAAAAAAAGTGTCTTTTGTGTAGACAGTTTTTTGGGGAGGGTTAGTAGGTGTGAATTACCTGAACATGAATATAATGTTCCGCTTGCAGCAATGGACACAACTATAGGACTCACAGGCATGTGTCTGTGGGGAGTGTATTGGTATTATCAGTCATGACTCCAGTGGATATCCAGTATCAATTAATAAACCTCCACAGGGTATGAGACCTGACTAGTGCATGGTACATGGCAGTGGAATGTCAGTCACTGATACTGATAACCCCTGTATTCTGAGCTTACATCTATGATGTGACCTCTGTGGTCATATAACAACTGCTAATATGCCTATTTGAGATATGTGTGTGCATCATTTGTAGCTGGTTTCTGTATGACTACATGTATGCTATCCACTGTATGTAGGATGTTAGGTAGGTGACATACTGTGCGGAAGCTTTGAATTATTAGGGTTAACTCTTCTTGTTTGTTTGAGGACCATATATGCTGGATTGTATGTACCAGCAAGGAATCTAAAAGTGCTGCAGTATGTGATGGGCAGCTGCCTGAAAGAGATAATTACTGTATCCCCTGTAGATCTCTGGAATGTCCCTATGGTTATATGGGCAGAATCAGTCAGTATGACCCTAGTTCATAGGATCATAGGAGATTGTTTTTTAAAGGTATAGGTGTACTGATGCAATTTGCCTGTTGTATGTGATGGTGTACTATGTTTATTATCACATGGAATATGTCTTTCCTAAGGGTCAGCACATCCTAGAAGCTTTAGTTTAAATAGTTCAATACAATAATCATGTGGACAAGCTAGCCTAGTGTTTTGCCTATTTCTAATCCTTTCTTTGCATCACAAGGAACATGAAGTAATGATATTCCCCTCATCAGTACTGTCTGAAACACACATATGAGTACTGTTTCTTTGTCACTGGTTACATTCATCAAAAATCTTTTCATAGCATTATTGGTTGAGTGAAGGTTTTGTTGAGTGGTGGAATCATAAATTGTATGTTATCAACTGCTAGGTAAGTAGAAATGGGGAGTTTTGCAAAATCTTCAGCAGCGAAGTTTGGTGTGTCTGAGCAACTTTTTGTGTGTTAAGTTTAGAGTTATGGCTAGGAAAAGGGATAGATGTGTCTTGAGTTAGAGCAGTGGTGAATTTTATGCATGCATTACTATGTGTGTCTGTCTGGTGTAGTGATACTGTTACGAAAAGGGTGTTTAGTGCCCTAATGTGAAGTCAGGGGTAGGGGTTGGGTTAGCACACATGAGTAAGATGGTGCAGGGGAGCATTTTCCTTTATCGACTGGTTTCAGCAATCAATAACATTTCTTTTAGATGAAAAGTAACTTCGATTTTTTTTTAGATAAATGTGCTTTGGTGATTTGTGTGTGCAGCATTTTATTATATACTCAGATTAGGATTAAATGCATTTCAAAGATTTAAGGGTTCAAGATGTCATAATGCATGCATGTACATATAAAAACACGTACACACATTATCTATATACATTATATTATATATAAACATATACACATACATACAAAATTGCTTGGTCATTGGTGTGAGGCATTATATGCATTATTATTGCTAATACATAAAACTGTATAGTTTATTATTCATTTTCTGGAGGTAGTATGATTTCCTGACTGTGCTTTTGCTCAAGAATGTTGAGAAGTTTAAGTTTTGATTGTTGCCCAAATAAAACTGTATAACTTATAATTATTTTTCTGTAAGAAGTTTGATTTCCTGACTTTGCTTTAGCTTGTGAATGTTAAAAGCTTAGTTTTGAACTGTATCAAAATACCTCTCAAATTAAAATGCATAGCTGAGTATTTATTAATGAACTAACACTATGTATTTACTTAGACTTTGTCCAATATCAGACACAAGTCAATACTAGCAGTGCAACTTTTCTGCTTTGGAGACAACAATCAGCAACCGCTAAAGGCAGACCAAAGTCTACTTCACCTCTGTACTATATAAATTGGTTATTTTATGGTACTGTCAAGTGGTGCTTTCTGCTGAATGACTTACTGACTGTTGTGACTGAAATGACAGAATGAGAATCAGAAAACAAGTTTCTACTGATAAATGGGTGGTAAAAATTTGACTTTTTTAATGTCATCTTAATGCCATAGTCTTTGCCGTTTACTGCAAGGCTGACCTATTCAATGGAGCATGTGTGCTGCTCCTTAACACCATGTGGAATTTACCACAATGAGAAATTGAAAGTGCTAGGCAACGCCAAGAGATCCCATCCCAATGAATGATGGGAAACACATACCTGACAGCATCTACTACAGAAGAATCTCGGGAAACTACATGCAAAATCCTGTCACTTCTTTTCATTTGGAAGGGGTCATTTTATATAGCAGCAGTCTTGTTTTATGTTGCTCATGGAAGTCAGAATTAAAATTTTCCACATGTACTTCTGGGACAATAAAAATATCTCTCCATTAATAATTCAGGATACTATATCTATGTTCCTAACCTCAATCTAACACTAGCAGTTAATGCAAACATTATTTTCCTATCTGCTATGAGGCAGGAAAGATGTGTATTCCATGCTCACCTAAGCTTACGTCATTTTCCATATACCTATAGTACAAAATATCCGGGATGGTAGTACTCAGATTTTCTGTGCTGCTGCACAATACTGTAAATTGCTGTGCTAGCACTTGATGCATTTTTAAGGTAATTGTGAATCCAAAGTTGGCATAATGGTTAAGGTGCTCACCGCACAGAGACACAAGATTCAGGGTTTAAATTTCACTTTTGAAAGAGATAGAGACAGTTCTGAAATCTTGGGGGGGGTAGCATAATAATTAAGGTGTTTACCAAACAGACACAAAGTTGGCTAGGATTAAAATTACCCACAAAGGGCAGCTAACCTAATACTTAGCTATGAACCAAGTACTGTCATGTAGTTTCAATACTGAAACAACTTCTTGCACAGACACCCTGACATCTTCATATCATAGATGCAGTGGAAATATGTTGAATGATGTAAACATGTCACTGGGATCGCTTGAACAGGAACACAATGGATTAATTCATATAGGTTCCAGACCCTTGTTTTGTTAATGTACTAACTACAAAAAATAGTAGAGGTACACTGAATGTGTATACTAACTGGGAAGTACCTGTTACCTCAAAGAAAATAATGTAAAAATCAATATTATGATGAGCTAAAAAAAAGGTCAGTGTGTGTCATGTTCTACACAAAGATACTAGCTGACCATTTTCAGTAGTCACACTTTCACAGTCTATTATACTGATTGGTAAGCAAATTAATTAAAAAATAGGCCATTTTTATACAGCTTGACAGTGTGAATATTATTTAAATTATAAAAGAAGGTTCATTGGCTCATTTGTCCTCACAGTAGAGAATATTAGGACAAAAATCAGACATAGAAGATACTACAGTGCAACATTCTTACCAAAGCACAAGAATATTTGTTTTGGGTGTGGGCGCAGGCAGAGAAGAAGTTAATAAAGCCCATATTCCCCAGAAGACCACTCCTCTGGTCCTATATGCTGTAATTGGCATGCACTTGTGCTGTACTCCATTAACTTACACGTAGATTTATGTACATGCCATTATTGCTGTCTGCCAATTGCCTTACGAGTCTGTTTTATTTACTTTTATTTTATGGTCAGCCAGTCAGGGTTACTTCATGGAAATTTGCTTATGGTTTTCAAAGTAACTTGGTTACTAGCAGGCACATACTGATGTCATTCAATGAAGTTTGTCAATATGGCCAACATCTTTTGCATGAACTGTTGCCTCGTGATCTTTGCACTGAAATATAAATGCAGCAAGTTAAAGAAAACTTTAGCTGGTTTACAATCTAATCTGAACAGTCTCCAAGATTTTTTTCCAATTGCATTTTGAAAACTCACACCTATTCTGCTGGGGATAATATACATTTATCACAAACATCCCTAAACACCAGACTTGTTCTTAATGCTCAACTGATTATTCCTACCCATTTAAACAAGAATTTCTCTATCTGTCATACTTTCGATACAGCAAAAAAATTTAATGTACTGCCATGTCCGTTTTGTTTTCTATTCACAACTAACTTAGGATAATTGTTGAAAGCAGGGCATGAAGGACATAAAACAGACCCCAGACCTAGACAATACATAAACGCTTACATCTTACAGGCCAAGAGTCAGGTTTATGTTGGAGTGTACAGGTACAGATGCTCACGGTATAGTCTAGAGGGGATAAATGAATATTGGACACGTGGTTCTAGGGGACATTAGCATATTGTGCAGTAACGCAGGTAATAAGCATGTGCATTGTGACAGTGACATTATCTGAAGTATATGACATGCAGCGAACTGTAGTGCAGGTACAGCAGCAGGAGTCGGGCAGGTACCAGAGCTCTGGTACTGCCCACCTCAAGGGGGGGAACAGGAATATGCATTTTCATACATACATGCTGCCAGCACAATATAAATGGTTATTCTAGTCTTCCTGGTCATCCCACCCATCTCACCTGCCATCTACACCGTTTTCTATTTTTTTTTTATTTTTTATTCTTGGACCACATTCATTCCATTTGTCTACTAACATTTCTTACAAATAAGTCAATGGCTTTGATTACCTATCACATGCTCCCTTGTTTAATCCTTAACCAATGCAGAAATGCATATTTTACTACAAGTATTTAAGCACAGCAGCCAAATGCAAGCAAATAGCTTCAGTACTACTACTACCCAAAACTGAATAGCACTGGCACAGTGAGAAATGTATTATAAATTCATTTTAAAGAAGGTCTTGGGAAAAACAGTCTATCCCCGGGATTCATGAACCTTGCGCCAGGCGCACGCATAGCATAGGCGTTATAATGCCAAATATGGCCGCCGAGCGATTCAGGTACGATCCAATTCCATGTGCACTACCGGCATGTGCCAGATCTGCGCAGCCCCCGGCGTAGGTATGCTAAACACCCTATGTGCAGTGTGTCACCATGCAAATGAAGGCATATAGCAATTCACGAAGTGGTGCAGGCGTAGCATAAGCCCACGGCAATGTAAACCAAAAAAAAACGGTTTACATTTTCCCAAACATAACATCGGAGTAATGGAAGAGTGTCAGACCCAGGTATCACACTGTTAACATATGCCAATGGCGAAATACACAGACAATGGCAAAAGAAAATATGCACAACACGTAAATAACAACTTAAATGGCATGTCCACAGTAACTCACATCAGAACCGCAGGACGTGTGCGGAAGGTGCAACATAATGAAATAATATAACAATGTTATAAAACAGCATCGTAATAGACACCAGGTTCACAGCATAATACACCATGGTATGCATGGAACGCCACAACCACGGTGCAAGGGTTGCCAAGGACTTGCGGCAGTCTTCGGCGTGGTAACTATGAATTAGTAGTCAATGCCATGCAAATGAGGCAGATAATACTGAATCGCAAATGCCCCACCGGAGTAAGGTTGTACCAAACGGCGCAGTGGTAAAACACCGAGGAGTGGCTCAGAGGGAATACATGACATCTGCAGAGGGGTGTGCCACCGTAGCAGTAAGCACATTGGAGCACAGCAAACCTGGGCTGTACATCGCAAATCAAAGCTGCAGAACCGGGGTGTGGGGTAATAGTTTAGCTGAGAGCACACAATGCGCGCAAAAGTGCATGTGTACGAGGATGACAACGTTCCCGGAACCTAGTAATGTGACGCACGCCCCGCAAACAATATCGGAAACAGGAAGGTGATGTGAAGAATATAAGGAAATGCGGAAGAAGTGTAATTGGAGTACTAATGAGCAATCAACACTAATCAACCCACGAAGGCCAATCGACGGCAGCTGACAACTCTGCATGCAGAAACCTGCAAAACGGGATAGGGGAGGCATATGAATGCAAAGAAAGTAGGGGAGGTAGCAGATTGCAAAGATAGAAGACCTGACACAGCAGAGCAAAGCAGACTGGCAGCACAACGGCAGTAGCACACAAAACGCATGATATGCCATGTCCATGCAAGTACAAATGACAGTGCTCTGCAGGATGCATGCCAGAAAATGGTAGGTGCAACGTGCAGAAATAGTAAGGGAAGGTCGAAAGGTAATCCATGGCAGGCAAAAGTAATTCAACACCAAAGGCAACACCGTTGTAGTTCCATCGGTAAAACATGGAAGATAACCCTTAGATACGGCCGTACAAACACACCCTATGACATCATCGGTGTGCACAGCACAATAGTATAAAGTGTGAATGCACACAACACACAGCCGTGTATTCCCAAATGCGGCACCATAGGTGTAAACACACGGGGAACTTTTAAAATGTACATGTTGGGTGCTGCCATAGCTGTGATCCATCAGCATGTGTTAGAGACAGACGGTGTTGTGGAGGAGGATGCCGACAACCACCACAGGCCTCGGAGGAGAAGGAGAGTGTTCAGACCAAGGGTAAACTACCAGGGGCTACATGACCTGGAGATAGTAGAGCGTTACAGGGTGGACAGGGACATGTTACAGCAAATAGTGGAGCTGTGCCGGCCACGCCTGAGAACAAGAAACAACAGAGGGGAACCCATCCCAGTGGACATAAAGGTATGTGTAAGCTTGCGAATACTGGCCACAGGTACCTTTCAAAGGCCAACTGGAGATATAATGGGCATCTCACAGGCATCAGCATCCAGGGTACTACACCAGTTCCTGGATGCCATGTTACCACATGCCAATGAGCATATATACTTCCCCAGATCTCAGGAGGATTTGGCTAGCAATATGCACCACTTCCACCGTGTGGCACAATACCCGGAGGTACTGGGTGCGATAGACTGTACGCACATAAAAGTCAAGTCACCACCTGGCGAGCAGGGTAGACGCTACATAAACCACAAGGGATTCCACTCCATCAATTGCCAGGTCATGTGCAATGCCCAGGGCATTATCATGGATGTGTGTGCTGGCAGCCCTGGAAGTTACCATGACTCCCATATCTGGCATGCCTCACAGCTGTATCAGGTGTTTGTCAGGGGGCACATCCCACAAGGCCATCTCGTGGGGGAAGCTGGCTATGCACTGGAGTCGTGGATGATGACTCCCATCAGAAATGCACACACACACACATGCAAAAATGCCATAATGAGGCACACGCACAAACCAGAATAATCATAGAGCGTGTGTTCGGGATGCTGAAATCACAGTTCCGGTGCTTGGATACATCTGGTGGAGCCTTGCAGTACTCTCCAGGCACATGTGCCCACATATTCATAGTATGTGCCATGCTACATAATATGATCCTGCAGAAGCAGCTGCTGCAGGGACATAATGGTGAAGGGCCACAAAGCCCACCACAATTGCCAAGGCCAGTCCAGGCACAGAGGGTACCAGACCATGAACACACTGTGCCAGCCCCAGTAGGCAGATGGAGGCGTACCCAATATGCCTACACCTTGGCAAAGAGGGAAAGTATAGCACATACTCTGACAGCATAGGCCCCATGGACTGACACCTCCCCACCTGCACACACAGTGAAATGGACGGCACACAAACATGACCACCTGTAAAGTGTAATGTATGGGTGGCCTTATGTGTGACTCCAACATAGGCAGCCCCCAAACACTGTAAACCCAACAGCCAGTGGAACATGTAACGCCAACACCTGAACAGTACGTGAGTCCTACAGCATATGGCATTGCTGTGTGCCTGCCACGTTTGCCGCAAGATGTATACATATATATATATATATATATATATATATATATATATATATATATATATATATATATATATATATATATATATATATATATATATATATATATATATATATATATATATATATAGATAAATATGTACACATATACATATATATAATACAGATAAGAAAGGGAAGCAGAGGGATATAAGGTGACTGAGATGTATCCAGCGATATCTGTACATAGTATAGATAGTGCAACGACATTCTCAACATCCGGGAGGTTCACAATAATAGGATACCGCCAACCATGGAACGTGTAACATACCGATATGCATAACCGCGAGGCTGAAAGACCGACAGAACACAGTACTGTAACAGTACATGCTCGTGTAATAGTATGATGATATGAAGGGAGAGGTAGTCACCGCTGCCGGTGTTGCGGTCCACGTAGGTACTGTGTGCAACTGTCCCCGTGAGTGCCATAGTATGTGTACGTGTGCGTTGAGGGTGCCGTGTGCGTCGCTGTGTGAGTGTAATGTGTGTGTGTCTGCAACATGTGTATGTTGGTGCCAAGGTAGAGGCAGAGCAGAATATTAGGTGTAGGCATATGGTACACTAGTCTCAGGCATATGTTCACTACTAGTCCCAGAGTAGTAGTGACAGCCCCACCCTGGCTAGGTGTGTCCTGACATAGAACGATACAAAGTGAATATGTTCCAGATGGTAGCACAGGAATATTCACCATAAGAAATGGAAAGGATGTATGTAATAGTCATTCCTGTATGTACGACACTGATATGTTACATGCAATATGATACATTGGCAAAGTCACACAGCAATAGGTATGTTCCACGGAAAAAAGTATGTGCTACCCCAGTACTGACCGTGGCCACGTGTTGGCCCGTAAACACCGCTGTGTGTTCCACAAGTGTCAAACAATCAATTCCCATTTGAATATGTGGCAACCACTGGCAAACAGGCTATGCCAACAACAGGACCACAATGACTGCAAATATCTGGGACAGAATGACAAGGGATAGTTGTCACGTACACATAACCGCTGATATACCACATATGTTACGGAGGTATACATGCATCGAGCTCACCTGCAGATGATATCGAAACCACATAACAACAGCCCAACCTACAATCCCATAACAAAAGACTATTAACTGTTAACTCTCCAAGTAGGGATGGAGCACACAGACAACTATACTGTTTATGTAGAGATGCAAGGCCCACAAACCGTATCCGTGATGTACAACCACCGATATCCCCCACTGTAGATAATAAAGGAATAGAAACTGTAATAGCAGCACAAACATACAGTCAGTCAATGACATCTGCATAACCACAACATATTGCATGGGAGACACAATGAAAGGCGGATGCATAATTGCATGCGTTGTATAAAGGAAAACAACAGCCATGTTACAGTTTTGAATGCAATACCCCATTATCATTCGTCGGCAGGACAGGTACACCCACATGTTGAATCAAATACTACACCTGTCACACACAATCCATGGGTGACATGAATTCAAAATATACTTGTCCTTATGCATAGCAGATGCAGTTACACATAACATAACACAATACAGACCATCTCCACGAAGGTAGGGCAAATAGCCAATGCCCAGGTGGAGAATCGAATTATACCCCAGTATCGACGCGTACCTTCCGAATGGAGTAGATGCACAGGTGATATGCACGTAATTACTCACGTACACATAGCCGCTGATATACCACAGAAGTTACGGAGGTATACATGCAGCACGCTCACCTGCAGACGATATCGGAACCAATTAACAACAGCCCAACCTACACTCCCATAACAAAAGACTATTAACTGTTAACTCTCCAAGTAGGGATGGAGCACACAGACAACTATACTGTCTATGTAGAGATGCAAGGCCCACAAACTGTATCCGTTACGTACAACCACCGATATCCCCCACCGTAGATATTAAAGGAATACAAACCGTAATAGCAGCACAAACATACAGTCAGTCAATGACATCTGCATAACCACAACATATCGCGTGGGAGACACAATTAAAGGCGGATGCATAATTGCATGCGTTGTATAAAGGAAAACAACAGCCATGTTACAGTTTGGAATGCAATACACCATTATCATTCGTCGGCAGGACAGGTACACCCACATGTTGAACCAAATACTACACCTGTCACACACAATCCACGGGTGACATATATTCAAAATATACTTGTCCCTATGCATAGCAGTTGCAGTTACACATAACATAACACAATACAGACCATCTCCACGAAGGTAGGGCAAATAGCCAATGCCCAGGTGGAGAATCCAATTATACCCCAGTATCGACGCGTAATTTCCGAATGGAGTAGATGCACAGGTGATATGCATGTAATTACTCACTGAGGAACAGCAATTGGTGGGATGGACGTATATAAGGATGACTCTCAGGATATTCAAACCGTATGCTCATACTGAAACAGCGTTGTACTACCGAAAACGAAAGGAAACGGGAAAACAATAAACGGAACGAAACACCAACAAGGTATGTAGAACACACGATATGTAAGGTTGTGTAACGCATGATCTGTATTAATAAGCTGTACTGTATGTGAATGGTGGTTGTAATTAATTACACTTGTCCATAATGCAGAAAGTGGTGAAAGGTAGTTATGTAGTGATGTCTTGCTGAGCATACCAATGCTTGTAGACACCATGTGTACAGCAGTGAGACATCATGTACACAGCAGAGACACCACAAGGGATGCTACAGGAGGGCATTAAAGAGAACAATGCCATACCACATGCTGTTGCTGGCAGTGGATGTCCAACAAGGAAGTGCCATAGCAGGGGATAGTACATGTATGTATACTGTCACAGCACGCATGTGTATGAGCATATACCATTGATGACATATGTAAGGTGGTGGCGTGCAAGTATGCTCTGCATTAGGGGATACTATGTGAAATATGTGTAATGTATAGTTGTCTAGGTAGATATGACAGATATCATACACAGTATCACAGGCATATCATGCATAACACAGGTATCGCCTATTGGTATGTACAATAACAGGATACATATGGCCTGTAGGTATGGGACATAGTAGTAGCATGATAGCTACTCTAAATGGAAGGGACACCAAGTAACCATGCACAAAGGACTTGTAGTATCTGCACAGGTGCACAGTGGGCTACAATGCAGTCTGGCACGTCCATGTGTAAGCACATGTGCAGTGTACACAGTAGTGTCACCTCTCCATGGTAGTGTCCTGTGAACAGCAGAGGCAGGTGTCAACTGCACCTCTACACAGTACAGCTGCTGTGGTGATACCAGGACTACATGTGTCACTCAAACAGCAAGGGAGGTATCACATGAACAGTGCTACTGTGTGTCCCTGCAGGATGTACACAGGACCTATGTGCCACAGCATGGTGTGTGTTAGGTTTGTGGAAGTAACACAGAAGCACAGCCCATGCAGTGTGGTGTGTGTGCACATATCCAGGAGTATTTCATTCACAGTGCCCACCGCAGATGTCATGTATGAGGAGTATATGCATCAATAATGTGGTGGACATGGGCCGTGTCAGAGCAGAAGACACCCCTGAGTATGTGGTATGCAGATGTGTACAGATGTGTTGTCCGTATTACAGCCGCATATGTAAACTGTCTGAGCCCAGTAAACATCATGGCATGTCAATGTTGTGCCATGTAAAGCTGTAGCTGTTGTGGAAGGTACACCATAAATGTGGTATTGTACCCTTGACTGTGTGTAGATGTGTGTAGTTCACAGGTACAATGCCCACCTATGTACCAGCATCACACACAGTACAGATAGGTGTGGCCTTGCAGAAGGATATCCATGCCACAGTGGAATACGGTAACCACAGGACTGTGTGTGGCGTATGTGTGTACTGCAACCATGTACAATGTGATATGTATGTAGGGAACCACTATCCATGTGATAGTCAGTGGGTGAATGATGTTATGCAAAGGTGATGTGCATGCACCGTGTGTCATGCATCTTGATGCCATGATACTCATATGAAGTATCCATCACACTGACACCCGTATGGTTGGTATCGGTATGAGCTGGTGGAGAAATAATGGCATTTGGTATGTAGGTGTGGGAAATCTAGGCATGGACAGTACTCTGTGATAGCATGTACCGTATGTAAGCATATAGTGAACATGAGTGGCCCTATGACTGAGGACTGTGTAATGCAATATGTACCTGACATGTAGTAGGTACTATGGTATGCTGGCACCACTGTGTGTACTGTCCATGAGCCACATAGCATAACATCCTGAGACACAGGGTATGATGTGCAGGTGGATGTGTATGTTGTCAATACCAGAATGTGGAATGGTGCAGAAAGGCAATGTGAGGACAACGTATGATGTGTTGGCCTCCGTACCATCCTCAACTGCCCTAGCAACTGTATGACAGGTGCCCAGCATGTGTATGTGCCTTGCCATGGCATTCCCAAGCCCAACCCGGGTGCCCAACCCGGGTGCTAGGAAAGGACTGGAGGCCATCAATGTGTGTGGGAATCACGTTCCTGATGATGTGCCCCATTGCCATGCAGAATGGTCCAGTCAGGAGTGTATGACTATAGTCCCACTCGTGCAATGCAGTGCCACCCGTGTGTAGTGCGAGAAATGCCACTGTGCAGCAGTCAGGGTCCACAATGTCCGACAAAAGGCTAGCAGTGAATATAGTGGTCTGGTGTGGTGACATATACCGAACAGGTTGGTGGGACATTACAGCCAGGGACATTGGAAGGTGACATTGGGCCAGTGTCCCAGGACATATCGTGTGTATGTCAGTACTGTGTATGTGACCACAGGGACACTACGATGTTCATGTACGGATTGCGACCCTGTAGTGAGTGAGAGGGTGTACTGTCGGTAAGTACGCCATCGCCTGGCACGTTGCCAACATTACCTCGGTCTGCAATGCTTGGTTGACTATTGTATGTGACATCAGTTGTGGATGTTGCCAAAGAATACTGACATACCACCACAATGCCTGAGGCCCCACACCGCCATGTGCGGCAGTCATGTGTAGGTAGCTAGCCTTGGAGTATGTGATGATGGACCTTGAGGACCCACCATGGCTGACAAGTGATGCACCCACACATGTGAATGTACACCACTGTGCAACAGCCTGTACTTGTGGTTGTACATCATATGTGCATGGAACATGACCACCACAGTGGCGTCTGTGAACTGGTCAGTACCGCCATGTCTCTGTGTGGAATAGCATGATTCCTACAATTGTGTACATGCTACTGAAGCGCACAGTGGTATGTGTCAGCATATGTATGTGTAGTGTCCATCTGCTTGGGTGTCATGATGTTAACAACTGCTGTCAGCAGACATCTGTAGTAGTTGTTGTAGTACACATATTCCGCGTATGCTGTGATGGGTGTGTTTCCAGGGTGTGGCTAGCAAGGCCGTGTAGCATATGTGTGGAACCCACCAAAGAGGGGATAACCCCAGGTGTGACACACCAGTCACATGGAGGTAGTGTTCATGCTAAGGGTAGTGTAGGTATGGTATGTGTTGTGTATTGTGTCATCCAGCTGAGCGGAGTGCATGACTCAAGCATGTGTAGGTACATGGGTGTCTATCCCAGGGAAGTGTGGGTTACTGTCAGCACACAGCAGTAGTAGCTGTCTGAGGCCCAATGTACACTATAACATCACAGACGGTATGTAACCTGTGGTGTACAATGTCGACTCTGTCGCGTGTTACAATGTGTATAGCGGTCACAAACACGGTTATCTGCACATGGAGCACCAATGATGCATTGTGCTAAGCAACTATCCAGGATGTGTGCAAAACACTGTGTGATGTGTGAACCCCTCATCTGTGGGTGTTCGGTCCAGGTATGTGCCTGGAAGGTACGGTCCGTGTACAATCCGTAATCGCAGGTGTTCTGTGCAGACCATGGAGGCAGGTCCCAGTCACCGCAGAGATATGTGAGCAGTGCAATAGTGTGTGTGCCTTGCATGTGTGCATCACAGTGGAAGATGCAAGCATTGTTCCACATGACCCCATGCCATGCCTGCCAGTTACAGCCCTGCCGGTGACAGTTATGTGAAACTGCCAGAGAGGCAGTATAGCATGTGAAGATGTACATGTGTGCTCTACACCCCAGGCCGATGGCTGCAGGTCATGCATGCCACAGCATTGTGTTTGACCTGGACTGTCATAGCGGGCAGATACCACATGCCTGTACAATAACAGCAGGAGCATAGGCAACTGTTGCAGTGACACAGTAGGTCAATGTACAGTGTTCCTGTGTCCAGACCACTGCCGAATGTACACCATGGCTAGACACACACCCAGAGGGCTATAACACCAGGGAGCCATTGCATGTCCCAGTACACGTAGTCTGTGTATTGCCATCACAGGGCAGTCACAATAACATGATGTATGAGAGATATATTGTACCAGGTGATGTGTCATGTGTGCGTATGTTGAGTTGCAGAGGTGTTCACCCGTCCGCAACATCTCAGTGCATGATGCCTTGTGTAACATGATGTGTGGAACTGCATTGTGATTCACAACAGAGTCATCCGTGACTGGTGTGTTGTGAATGTTGTAACCCATGAGTCTGCGGGATATACACTGGTGATGTTGGCTGCCATGCTGGGGCCACCAGTGGTGCCTACAGTGGTTATACAGACATATTGCATACGTTGTTCTTGCAGGAATGTCCATTGTTGTAGACGATGTGGTACTACGTGATGGTAGGTGTGTGATGTGAATGTTACACATCCAGACGTGACCGTCAGGTGCAGTCATGGTTGTCGACAGCATCACCCCCATCCACAGCTGTCAGCACCCTGTCCCCAGAATGGGTAACAGTAGCCCTCGTACTGTGTGACTAATGTGCAGATCGTAGAACACCTACTACTGGCTGACTAACAGTGTCAACTAGGAAGGGTATATGATGGCTGAAATACGCTGCTCTAATGTATAAATATGATATCCCAATGAATTACTATGATTCCCATCTAGTAAGCCATGGCTGGCATGTAAACCATGTACAACAATGAATGTGTGACAGACCCTTCCAATGTGGAACCTTGATGAACATGCACCTGTTAGAACACCAAATGAGGTGCACTGCACGTAATGTTGTACAACTGACAGCTACGGGCACAGCATGGATGCAGAAGCACATCTCCCACAGGCAGTACCGCTGTACGGTGGTAGGGGAGCATTGCACAAGTACATGTGACAGTTGCTGTATTGCCACATGTACGACATATCCGTCATATAGGGGTAGCACTGGCATGTGACGGTTGGACATGCCTGTACATATGACCATGTCCCACAGGATATGTGTGTTAAGTGTGTACAACACCTGATGTACCTTGAGCAAGCTGCAAAGTGTATGACTGCCAGCGTACCTGTGTGACATGTTGTGCAATGGGTGCAAAGGTAATCAGTAGCGCATTACATGCTCACATGTCCTGCACAGGTGCATAGCTTGACCGTACAATACAAATAGGGTGTTGGATAATAGCAACCCACAAGCGGTGATGAGTAAGGGTGGCAATGAACTATCACCTTTCTGGGTAAGGTGTGCATGTCCATGACACATTAGCACCTGAGATGTTAGCAGTACAGCTGTACAGGGCGGCATGTATATTTGATTACAAATACCTTTGCGTGTTCCACCAGTGGCCTGTTGACAGACAGACATCAACACAATGTGCAGCATTGACATGTGCACAGCACATCACCGCTGGCTACAGTAGAACAGGGTTAATGTGTTGACATGTGCACAGAACATCAGCGCCAGCTACAGTCGAACACGGTATGTGTTGAACACCACCGTCATTGTAGCCCATGCCACAGAGAGAAATGTTATGCATCTGTGTATGTACGGCTGGGAATGGACCTGACCTAGCAGTATAGCTGTGTCAGTGTTGCGAACAACATACTGAATGGGCTGTGTGTGAGGTGTGTGTCATAAGTGTACGGTCTGATGGATGATACCAGCATTGCCACCGCTATGTGAACATCCCTGTCCCCATAAATGAATACCTAGGCTGTGCCCAACACCATGGTCACTGTGGAAGGGATGGTGCTGTGCGGTGCACCCACCGACATGGTGGTGACAGCAGGCACTGGATGTAGACATATGAGGTACCCATGTCAGGTCGGGGTACCATCCATGTGCATGGGATATCACCGTGCGGGCATATACAGCACTGTGTTGAACAATAGTACAGCACATAGCACCTGTCAGGGGTAATGTTTATGCATGGATGTGCGATACCAGCATGCACAATACACACCCCACCATGCAGCATGCTGCCTACCTTGCAGAAGGACATTGTCCACACCATGATGATGGACATGCGACATGTCCATATACCCATATAAATGACATATGGAATGGACAGCCACCATCCTAATACTGGTATTCCACAGGCTGGACACATCCCTGTGCCATATATGTGATATACCCTGCCATACCATGCAACCCTATCCATCAAGGCTGCACGTGTTGTCACAGTCATACATGGTGCGATGGCCACATGGTACATGCACTATCAACTGACTGGATCAGTAATGTGTTACTGATGCACCCTGTGGTGTCACAATTGCTGTGTGACAGTGTACATGCGTCTTGCGCACATGCTATGTTTGCCCATCCCTGCAAATGTCATATGAATAGACATTGTCCCATGTGTATCACAATGTGCAATACAGGTGAGCCGTGGCAGGATGTTCAACACCCGTACAGTGCTGAGTAGATGTATATGGCAAAACACATGCATGTACAGGTGTCCATGTGTATGTGTGCAGTGTCACTGCTGACATCCATAACGGCTGTGTCTGATGCTATGTGACATATACACAGCATCCAGGTGAACAGTAGTACTGTGGACACATTGGGCCAAGTGCAGATTGGTAAGAACACAGGTGCAGGCAAGTACACATGTCCACAGCAAGTTACCATCTACATGGAGTATGTACACTGTGATGAGTTGACACAGAGATATGATATCCACTGCATAACGGTGTGACAGGTGTGACAGCAACACATCAGCTGTGTCAGTGTCATGATGCTTCTCAAAGATTACTGTGCAGATGTCGTACATGTCCTAGCAATGTATGTTCAGCGGTATACCAGTACATCAGTGTGAATGTGACCTGTCACCATCATTATGTCTTACAGATAATGCCACGTTCACGGCCCCAGCCTTCAGCCGCCAGGAGGATGATGTCATCATACCATTGCTCCATGACAACTATGACGTGCTGTTCAGCCATGTGCCACAGCATGATCAGCAGCGGGATGACCTGTGGCAGGATATACGCGGGAGGGTGAATGACGTGGGTGGCAACAACCGCACCTACCAGCAGGTACGCAGTCACTGCATGGACCTGATACGGCATGCGAAACAGCATGCCACTGCAATCGCCAGAGAACAAGGTGGAACAGGTGGTGGGCCACCAACCCAGCCCCCACTCACACACAGAGGAGCTACTGGCCAGTCTGGGGACACCCAGGGAACAGCATGCGGAAACACTAGCCACCAATGTGGAGGTGGGTGTCTCCCAACCAATGAGCCTGGAGTTGCCTGGTAAGTCAGTCCTGCATATGAGTATGATATCCACTGTAGTTGCAGGTGTCACTGTACATCATGTAAAGTAACAACACATGCCAGGTATATGGGCACACAAGCTGCATACTACAGTATGCTACGTTGTGTATGCAGACATGTGCATACCATATGCTATCACACAGGTACATGTGTTCACATGCACAGTGCGAACTGTGGCTGTCATACAGTCATGGATAATGTTTATACTGTTGTGTTGCCCCTATACAGGTACCTCTGGCGTGTCGCACAGACATGGGTCCGTCGCAGGTGAGACTGTTGTCAGTATCAGGCATGTTACAGTGTAGAGTTATTTGCCATGTGGCCAGGTATAACATGCACACCGGGTTTTGTTCCAGTCACGTTATACAGGTTGCACCACCAGACACACACACATGCCACCCATGTGCAATAGATACACCGTTAGTATACACCGGCATGAAACCACAGTACCTGTCAATGTGATATGTGCAGTCAGCTATGCATACAACGGTGGAGGTGTTCTACAATGGATGCATATGTAGTATGCATTGGAACAACATTTGTGGTACGCACAGTACCACACAGTGAGCAGTGATCTGGGCAGCACACAGGTGTCACCATTGTGACATATGCCCCTGCATTGTGTGCACACATTGTGACACACCACCTAACATGTCCCAAGCTTGTGGTGTTCTGTCCGCAATATTGTCACACCATCACATGACCTACACCCGACATAACACACATCCACACTGTTGTCTGCATAGCCCTGTGGATTGTGACACCTCTGACATGTATGGGTGTATGTCACATGGGACACCACAGACATGTGTACAAGATGCCCATCACACACAATTGTCCAACAACCGTTCACACATGGCCATGGGTGATAGCCTCAGGCATGTTGCCACACAGTACGTCTGATGTGGATAGACCCCGTTGCACATTGTCCACACATAGTGCAATCATAGCCGTAGTGGACCACTTGTACATTTGATGTGTTACACCGGACAACCGGAATGCCTGTCTGCAGCCACAGGATGTCTACCATATACGATCTGTGGAACAGCATGACTGTGTTGCAGTCATGGCAATGCAATGCATCCATGTTATGCATTGCACAGCAACATACATGCGTCATGTTGCCATGCAATGGCACAGTGCCTGTACTCCACACTGTATAGCTATGTACATGGCTCACACTAACCACACCTGCACATACACATTTGCTAAACATGCATTCTATCTGTAGGCTGTACACACAACACTGCACTGTGAGACCCATTATGATGCTGTGCATGTGTCAGGACACCATTGTGTCAAACATGTATACATGTTACTGCACATGTCAGCGGATTACATGTCAAGGTAACGTCAGCCATGTGTACTGTTAACCTGTTTGTGGCCACATGGTGTATCACGGTGATGCATGCAAATTACCATGATTGTGTGTACTGCATGCCTACTGATATGACACCTGCTTGATGTAGTGTGCACCCCAGGGTGGTATGCATACTAACACTATTAATGTCTGAGCTGCATTCCCTGTGCTGTAGTGCAGGAATGCTGCATGCCATCTGAAATATCACATGCATGGTGTGTCTGTGTGTGTCTGTGTGTGTGTGTGTCTGTGTGTAATGTACCTTACAGTATGTCTTTGCATTCACAGGTGGTGTAGGTGCGTTACCCTCCTGCGGTCCATCTGATGTTAGTGTCCCCACAGATACTAGCAGTGATGACCATATGCATGAGGTACAGGCAGGGTTATCAGGGGCGGAATCTGTGCCATTGGTTACCATCCCACCTATGTCCCCCTCTTCCCTGCACACGGTTCTGATGCCAACACATACCACATCACCGTTGCCCATAGAGGAAGGACAGTCAGCATCTGTTGGCATTGAACAGGAATGTGTGGTGGCTACAGAAGGTGTGACTACACAACATGTTGCCAGTGTAATGACTGGTGATGTGCCACACAGGCATGTGGCTGGTGCTGCTCGTAGGAGGACCTCTGGCAGACATGCACCTGCAGCACAGGGCGCAGCAGCTGGTATCACCAGACGCATGTTCCAGACTGTAATGGCGGCACAGGCACGTGCAGAACGGCAGAACCAAGAAGGGCAGAGGCCTGCAGAGGGCTGCAATCCATACCCTGAATGACAACATCCAGTCATTGGCAAATGCTCAACAGCAGATTGCTAATGTACTGGATAGGCGATTAGGTGAAATGGTTGGAATCCGCGAGCGTGAGCTGTCTGTGCTGGAACACCTGGTAGGGGTGAGGCGTAGGACACGTGGGCGTAGGCCAGCAACACCACCTAGTGTAGGTCGACGTGTGCGTGCCACCTCTCATGCCCACTCACATAGTGCCGGTAGCAGTAGCAGTGCAGCTGGTGCTGCACTGTCCACACCAGGACACAGCAGGCCACGTGGACGTGGCCCTGGCTGGTCCCATCGTGGACACGGTTCCAGCGGACATGTGTCATCGGACAGTAGCCACTCTGTACCTCCACCCGGTAGTGCCTGTGCAACCCCAGGCAGGCACAGGTCACGTGGCCATGGACGGACACAGTGAGCTGTACAACCTGCACTGTACAGTCTGGGGCTGTCAATTATACCCCGTGTAGGCATCACATATGGCTGAACTGTGTACACACATACCCACACACAGCAGACACAACTGTAGGGCTCCACCACATCCACATGCATTCTGCACAGACATGTCCAGTAAACCCACAGCCCTTACACACACACATGATGTTATCCATTGGTGCAGCCTATGCCCCTGGCAAACATATCACCCTGTGCATATGATGAAGCCTCTGCTGCATCCCTGTCATCCACACCATCGGTGCAGGGTTATGCAAATATATTCTGATGCACAGGGTGGACAGGATAGTGAGAGGTGTATGTGATACCTGTGTATGCATAGCGTGGGATGTGTATGTTGCAGTGGTTGTGTATGAATACTGACAGATGCGTATGTGATACCTGTGTATGCATAGCGTGGGATGTGTATGTTGCAGTGGTTGTGTATGAATACTGACAGATGCGTATGTGATACCTGTGTATGCATAGCGTGGGATGTGTATGTTGCAGTGGTTGTGTATGAATACTGACAGATGCGTATGTGATACCTGTGTATGCATAGCGTGGGATGTGTATGTTGCAGTGGTTGTGTATGAATACTGACAGATGCGTATGTGATGTGGGTTGTGTACTGTCAACATGCAGCAGACATACCATGTAGTGCAGGTGCAGCATGCATTGTGATGTGTTCACGGTATGTGTGACGGTTACATGTGTAGCACCATGTTGGTTCTGATACCCTGAATCCCTCCTATGGTGTACTCGCATGTGCCTACAGGGAGCACCGTTATCGGTCACCCACGTGTAGCTGTGGATTACTCACAGGCACATCTGGCAATATCAGCATACTACATGTACCCGCAACCTGCCTGGACACCTACATGACACACATGTCCGCACATATACTGCACCTGACGCATGTGGTCGGTGCCACAGGCTACAGTGGACAGAGACGTCACATACATAGCAGGACACACTACAGGTATGGTGACATGGTGCAGGTGTCATACACAGCGTGATGGCCACTGACTTCAGGTGTCACCTGTCAGCTGTGGGGCATGCTGTGCAGCAGTAGGACCCTGTAACAGTACAGGAACATGGTCTCAATCACGGGGTGTACACCACTATGACGCACACCCCATAGTGTGCAGATGGGGACACCTGCCTGTGTGGTCAGCACACTCACAATACTATGCACCCACACGCCATGTCACAGGGAGCGGACTTGCACAGGTAGACAGTATGGCTCACACCTATGGCATCGACAGGGTTGTGCAATGCAGCACCATTACGGGATAGTCACCATGTGTGGTACGTGTTCGTTCACAACAGTATATTAGCATACACCCTCACACCAAGCAGCAGACATACAAACATGTAGACACACACACATTGTGGTGACCACACATGTGTACACAGAGAGACAACGTGTTGCATGTACTGCACCATCCAAATGCATGCTCCCCACACTGAGGTATGTACAGATCTCTACTATGGTGTACAGGGATGTGTAGCACGTGGGACATATTCCCCCCGATATGTGGCATACATGGGCACACAGTCATGCACACATGTCAGTGCTGGGAATACTACACCCGCCATATGATACGTGTGCAGGCATGCAGCGGTATGTAGTGCATTATGTGTACCAACACTGTATCCGGCAGATGTGCTGATATATGCACTTGGGGGTGGTAGGTGTTACAGTTGCCATGTGACATACAGTCGATAACACCTGACCGCTGGGTATGCATTATGTCAGCACTGTCATGTAACAGCGACATAGCATACTGTATGCACATGGCAGGGTAGGATGGTGTGTGACACAACTGTGAGCCACCACCTGCACACATGCATGCAGACAGGTGTTTAAACACATTATGTACACACATACCTCCATACGTGCTGTTTCTATGCCACCGTATAACAGCCCCTATGATGGGTATGCATGTGGTAGGTTGTTGCAACTATGTTATGGACATCGGCCACTGCTCATGCATGGCTGCTCCATGCACAGTACACATGTCACATGTGTCTCCTGTTGCCATGTGTGTATGCATTGCTACTTTTTGACATGTGTGTTGACATACATACAACATGGACTGTGGTATGGTATCACAGCTGTCACAGGCGAACAATACAAGGGTATGTGTCCCAGTCAACACTGCTACACCCTGTAGTGGGAGCATTCCACAGACATGGGTCCACCTTCCATTCGTGTGTAGCACTGCGTACGCCAGTGTTATGCATGTGGTACATCACAGGCTTTGTATGTGTCATGTGTGCAGTCCATGCACACATCCAGACAATCACATGTATGACATATCCAGACGTTTGTTCATTGTGGTACAGCAGCAGTCATGTATCACAGCTGTGTCAGGGCCGTGGTATGTGTGGAGCCGACCTGTCCATGTATACTGATATGGGTGGACTACATCACACATGTTGGATCATTGTTAGTACATGTGTACTCTGCACAACTGGTGTACACTGCTATACAGACCTGTGGACATATGTCACATGCTGTTGGACCATGAGGCTTACTGCTGCACCGATGACATGGTGCTGGCATGACAGCTAAGGTGTTCACTGCAGTGTGTACATGTTTGACCTGCACCAGTGACACCTGTGATGTCATCTGTGTGTGTACGAGTAACTGCATGTGTGACCACCCTGTGCGTGTGGACAGGTTTACCTTACTGTGACCTGCTGTGTGTACACTCCGTCTGCATGCTGGACGGCGCGTAGCAAATGCTAAGTGTGTGAGCATGCCCAGTAAGCAGTTGTGTAGATGGACACACTGTACATTGCACACTGTGCCCTTCTGTGATTATACCCAGTGTGCATGCATGTTTCCCCTTTGCAACTGCTAAGTGTGTGAGCATGCCCAGTTTGCTGTTGTGTAGGTGGACACACAGTACATTCCACACTCTGCCCTTCCATGATTACACTCCATGTGTATGCCTTCTGTGTGTACACTCCGTCTGCATGCTGGATGGCCCTTCTGTGATTATACCCCGTGTGCATGCATGTTTCCCCCTTTGCAACTGCTAAGTGTGTGAGCATGCCCAGTTTGCTGTTGTGTAGGTGGACACACAGTACATTCCACACTCTGCCCTTCCATGATTACACTCCATGTGTATGCCTTCTGTGTGTACACTCCGTCTGCATGCTGGACGGCGTAGCAAATGCTAAGTGTGTGAGCATGCCCAGTAAGCAGTTGTGTAGATGGACACACAGTACATTGCACACTGCGCCCTTCTGTGATTATACCACATGTGCATGTATGTTTCCCCTTAGCAAACGCTGTGTGTGAGCATGCCTGTTTTGCTGTTGTGTGGGTGGACACACAGTACGTTCCACACTCTGCCCTTTCATGATTACACTCCATGTGTATGCATGTTTGCACTTTGCAAAGGCTAAGTGTGTGAGCATGCCCAGTATGCCAGTCATGGACACACAGTACATTCGGCACCGACATCTGATACTAGGCGTGTAGCCATGGCCATTGACATCCTGCATAGCCATGGTGGCCATCCAGGCGAATTATATGTAGTTGCTATGCCACAATGGATGCCTACATCAAACACACTGGTTGCTCTCTCAAAGGGTGTACTGTCTGTGGTGCAGCCCGTATCCATTTCGTGATGTAGTGCTCCGTAGATAGTTAGTATTCCCGAGTGCAGCACTGCCGTGTTACTGTACGTCCACCTTGGGATAGTAACATGCTGTGTGACTGCTCACTCTGTATTCATTCCCTATCGGCATCCTTGCCTTTGCGGATGATATCACCCACCTAGGAGTATGCCTCTGACAGTGCTGTGCTCAGTAATCTCGGTAGCGCGTTCTGTAAATGCATCATGCTGTAGTGTGTTCATGTAGGTAGGTGTAGGTTCAACTCCCGGCCCTTCCAAGTGCGTGTGTGTGTGTGTTTCCAGCTGCCTCTGGAGACAGTGATGCTTTTAGATGTTTCACAACACATACATTTGCTATCGGAGTCTATTCCTTTGCGGATGATGTCACCCACCTAGAAGTATGCCTCAGACAGTGCTGTGCTCAGTAATCTCGGTAGCACGTTCTGTAAATGCATCATGCTGTAGTGTGTTCATGTAGGTAGGTGTAGGTTCAACTCCCGGCCCTTCCAAGTGTGTGTGTGTGTGTGTGTGTGTGTGTGTGTGTGTGTGTGTTTCCAGCTGCCTCTAGAGACAGTGATGCTTTTAGACGCCTCACAACACATACATTTGCTATCGGCGTCTATTCCTTTGCGGATGATGTCACCCACCTAGAAGTATGCCTCTGACAGTGCTGTGCTCAGTAATCTCGGTAGCGCGTTCTGTAAATGCATCATGCTGTAGTGTGTTCATGTAGGTAGGTGTAGGTTCAACTCCCGGCCCTTCCAAGTGTGTGTGTGTGTGTGTGTTTCCAGCTGCCTCCAGAGACAGTGATGCTTTTAGATGCCTCACAACACATACATTTGCTATCGGTGTCTATTCCTTTGCGGATGATGTCACCCACCTAGAAGTATGCCTCTGACAGTGCTCTGTTCAGTAATCCCGGTAGTGCGTTCTGTAAATGCATCATGCTGTAGTGTGTTCATGTAGGTAGGTGTAGGTTCAACTCCCGGCCCTTCCAAGTGCGTGTGTGTGTTTCCAGCTGCCTTTGGAGACAGTGATGCTTTTAGATGCTTCACAACACATACATTTGCTATCAGCGTCTATTCCTTTGCGGATGATGTCACCCACCTAGACGTATGCCTCTGACAGTGCTGTGTTCAGTAATCTGAGTAGCGCATTCTGTAATTGTGTCATACTGTCGTGCGATAGGGTAGGTAGGTGTAAGGTCAATTCCCATGCCTGCCAGATGTGTGTGTGTGTCTATGCTCCCAGCCGCATGGGTTCGTAGGTTATGGTTTTAGGCGCTTCGCAACACACATATATCCTGCTGACGTCTCTGTGTTTGCGGATGTTGAGACGCACCTAGTGGACTGCCTGTGTGTCTGCTGTGGTTAGCGACCTCCGTAGCATGTTCTCTACATGCGTCATGCTGTGGTGTGATAGGGTAGTGATGTGTAGGTTCCACTACCGGCCTTGCCACATGTGTCTGTCTGTATCTCTCTCGATGTATGTATATATACATATTTTATGCCCATAGCGCTGCTCTTGCATGGACAGCTGTCTGTCCCATGTATCGCATATTTGCACAGCTTACACATAGCAATGTGGTACGATGCAAATCCGAACATTGTCCATGCAACGTCCGTGTTCCGGGAGGTGTTACATGCCTTTACAGACATCCGCTGTATATCTTGGCAGACAGCTATCCTTGCTGTACTGTCACTGTACTGCATTACGCCATAGACTTTGTGTATCATTGCCTGTTTATGATGTGTGTATGTCTATCTGAGCTGTGTGCATGGTCGTGTGTATGTCCCACTATAATCATCTGTGCAGGTGTCGCCAATATAGGTAATTCATGTAGACTGCTGTTTAATTTGCATTTCAGCACATACCTGCGGACAGTACTGCAGTTCCTACTGCAGCACATTTCATCATCATGCAGTGGATAATAATGTTTCCACACACATGTATCTGTTTCTGTTCATAACATTCCACCTCAAGGAGCATATATCTGGACAAGGCCTTATGTGATAGTGGGACACTCAGGGCCAGTAATGACATGTTGCTCTTAGAAACATTGCTAGTGAGCACAGTGATATGTTATGCATGAGTATGGCATTTCTGTCTGATTTGGTGTCTTCATCACATGTTTGTCGTTGTTTCCTGTCGTCAGTTATCATGAGGGTGTCGGACTGTTACTGTTACGTGGAACACAGCAAACATATGAGGCATACCTCTACACAGTCTGCGTACATCTGTACAGTTGCAGAGTATGTGTCTGATACAACATACCTACTGTCTGACTACAATACACACACAGTGTATGGCGGCATGACAGCCCACGTGGCATTACTTTGTATTTGCACGACACACCCACACAGACAGCTGTATTCCTCACACAGGTCTACATCTGCTTATCCACACTAATTGTTCTTTCATGTACCATATGTGTGCATTGTATTTGCACTTTCCGTCAGTGGCGGGGCTCATGTACGACTATGGGGGTCTGGTAATTGTTATGTTGACACTTCATGACACCCTGGGGGACACTTTACCTTTGTGTCTAATTACCTTCCACATTGACCTTCGCAGGGCATACGTTGTCATTCACATTTTCCAGGGTATGACTTATACATGTTTGCCCATTTGTCCTGCTGTCTTTCTTCTCACCTGTCCACCTAATATCACCAGTTCAGTACATGTATTTTGGACAGGTTAGCTCCTTCATACCCTTGACCTGTTGTCATTATGTGTACACGCTCTGACGTTTGGCCTTTGCCCTTGTTACATTTCACATAGTGATGTGCTTTCTAGCTGATTGCTGTCTAGGCATTACGGACTGTGCGGTAGGTGATAGTGACCGCTATTTCCATTGCATGATTAGTGACACTCATAACATCCATATTCATGGCTACGCCAGTATTCGCACAACGGTCTGAGTTTGTATGGGGTATTTATAATGTAGTCCCTATCTGTATTTCCTGTACTATGCCTTACTGCAGCTGTGTTATTCTGACAGTTTTCCAGTTATGGGTACCATCTTGGTCGTACGCATGTCCATCCATGGGAATCGCCTACAGGACACTGATATAGGGCTGTACATATTTCCAACTTGCTTTCCGCACTATCCAGTGGATGCTTTGCACCATTATTGAGAATAAAGGCATGTGCTATACCCACATCCCTCCCACGGGGCGGGCCTACGAAATCTCTGCCAAACAACACCTAGGCCCATTTCTGCATACCCAGGTTTCCATGCCTGCAACCCTCTACGGTACACATTACACATGGTTAATGTGTGTGGTACTGCAATGTGGATGCACTTTTATGCACTCCCCACTCTAGGGATATCTGTGCATACGACCTGCATTTCATGGACACGTGCCATCACCCTTGCACCTGCTTTTAGTGCATATACAGCTGATTCGTATATGCAGCTGTCACTTCCATTGCGTCAATCTTTGCAGGTACTGAGAATGGATAACTTGTTGGAGTCCTACAATGGACACCAATATGCATGTTTAAAGTGTAGAACTTGCTGGACTGTCACTTTCTGGCCAATGATTTTGACTGCTGCTGTATATTCCCCATTCGTGGATGTCTGTTTGACTACCCATATTAGCTATTACTTGGCATATTTATATCCATGTGTCATATATACGGGACATAGGTCTGTTGTGTGTACATATATACATGTAAACTCCTCGTTTCATACCTTGCTTTGTTAATGTCTGTGGATTACCTGTGTACACACATCTATACCCATACCATACCTTCCCACTGTACAGCTACTGGCAGAGTGTACGGATGGTTGACCCTTTATCTTAGGTGTGTTTTACATTGACCGGTGTCTATCTGGCAATTTGCTGGCATTTCATTTGAGACTTACGGTGGCACCTTCTGACAAGTAGTTCAGGTTATGGATGCATACCCTTCGTCAATCCCTGCTACTAACACACCCGTTATTCTATCCACTTTCTATGTTTGTTTTAGTACATATCTTGTGTTTCTCACTATTTGTACCAGTACTTTGCATGGCATTGTCCGGTTCCATACTTTCAGAGGCTGACAGTTTTGAGACATGTATAACTAACGTGGGGGAAACAGCATTAATTTACTCTGCTGTGAGCGGATCACACACGCACAGGCGCACTTGCATTTCCTTATTGTGGGTTACGCGCAGGCGCACATGCATATCCATATTCTGGGTTACATATGTTTACTGTGTCTTTGTGCTTACGTGGCCTGTATTAGTTGTGACAGTACCAGTAACATATCTCTGATCCGGTTAACGGACGTATGCGAAACACACTTTCACCTTTACATATGTAACTGTCTTTGCGGCACAGACGCATTAGTTACACATTCACATTTATATGTTCTATACTCGTAATTCAAATGGGACTGCATTCACGTTGGCCGGTTGCTGTGACCACTACACGTTTGGTGTTCTGTCTCATTTATATGCATACCCATGGTACATAGCTACATTAACATATCCCCCCCGCACTCACGTCACAGGCATCCATTCTCCTGCTGGGAAAAGTGTGGTACTACATGTTACACATTCCCTATTCCCTAATGCTCTTGACCCAGGATGCATATGGCATAACCGCAGGGATATTCAGAACACAAAGGCTTATAGTCCCAACGCATACAGGTCTTTAATTGTCAGGGTGTTCCTGTGGTGCTCTGGGATTGGTCTTGTCCACCTAGTGTACAGCACTGCCCTGACCATGTACGAATGTCAGACGAGGCACATGGGCGCGGTTTGTCCATGTTTATTATACCATGACCCCCCATTATTCCATACCGTGCACGCTGATTGGCCAGCGTGCCCGTTGTAAATCGAGTTATACTAATGGAAGATGGTCCGGTCACCCGGACCTTTTTCCATTAGTATAACTCAGTATTTAAAACCTGTCTCGCTATGTTAGGTGGGTTTAACATAGTGAGACAGCTTTAAATAAGCAATGGAGATGTCCGTTGCTTACTTTAAAGCTGTCTCGCTATGCTAAACACATTTAACATAGCGAGACAGGTTTTAAAAGAAAGCAACGGGGAAATCAAGCTCTCCATTTCTTTTTTGTGGTTTTTTGCTATGTTAACTGGGTTTAACATAGCGAGACAGTTTTAAAATTAGCAACGGACATCTCCGTTGCTTATTTTAAAGCTGTCTCGCTATGTTAAACCCATGTAACATAGCGCAACACTACAACTAAGCGACGGAGATCTTGCTTTCTCCCATTGCTTTTGCCCACAGCTGTGATGTACTGCGCAGGCGCGCAGTACATCAGCACTGCCGCGGATGCCAGACATCTGCGGAAGGGCAGCAGACAGGCATTATACTATGCCATTATGTAAGGGAATTAATAGTTTATGTTCTTACATGATGTCATGGTATGATAGCAATAACCCACTTCTGGGTGTAGGTGATGCTGTATTTACCCACGGTTGGCTTTGTTTGGTCCCGAGGGCGACACCATGGGTATATCCAGCATTACCCACACCCAGGCATGGGTTATTGCTATAATATTCAATCTGTGTTTACAGACACGGGTGTTTGGACAACCGACAATAGCTTATGCTGTTGGCATACAATGATGTGGGTGGTGCTGTTGGCATACAATGATGTGGGTGGTGCTGGTTATCATACATATTCCATGTTGTGCATTGTTCCCATTCACAATTGTCTATTCCCTGTAGTCATTCATACGTGGATAGTTATGTAGCACATGACTGAACTATGTATTACCTGCAGGTATGCTGTGTTACAGTGAACATATGTGACGGTTGGTTACAGTGTATATGTGTACGTACCTCTGTGATACTGGGGACTACCACACATCCATCGCAGCATTTCATGCGTATGTACATACTATTATTCGGTGGCCTGTAGAAGCTTGTGAGAGCACTGATTACATGTGTCCCTATTTGTGCACGCATCATGTTAGTCTTTGTCCAGCTTTTGTTGCTGTCATGGGTTGGACGGTGGTGTTGGTGTGTCATTGGGTTGTATTTATACTGCCGATACTTCAGTGGGGGGTAGGGTTAGCACTTGTTCCTCTTTGCGGGGGAGGCCCCATTATGGACATTTGTGTCCTGCGTCAACACTTGACACGTGCCATATGTCCTGTGATATTAACACAGTAGTGTATTTCTTACCTTCATTACTACTTGCATGTTACAGGCATTTTGTATCTGGTACACATGACTATTATATTGGATAGCTTAAGCTATTCACATGCTATGCAATAACCTTTCATTCTGGCATATACGTGTTATTCTATCCTTTGCATTGGCCGTGGGTGTTTTACCATGCAAATCCACACATATCTACTTGTGATGTCCCACCTTGACAATCTGTACATGTGGCAACCCTGCTGGGGTGGCCTGCTTGGTGGACAGCTGTTCCACCCTGTGTATTATGTTTGGCATGTCTGCATAGCTACTCATCAGTACCGTGGCTACACATACTGCTTTGTCCGGATGTGTACAGTTATGGACACCGTGGCATGTGAACACCTATGGGGTTTCGACAGGTCAGTAACCACACGCGGGATGTACACATTCTGCCGACACATTCACATGCAGCCATTTGGATTTCAGTACCTGGGATGGGATGTTGACATATGTGGGGTACATATTTGCAAGCCTGTCACTGCCTAGGACAATACTTCCTACTACATATGGGGTATACCCGCTCTGTGTAGGTGTGCAGCTGCACATGGCTGCTAGCTGGATTAGGTGGACATTCAGACATGGGTGCGGGTTACGTGCTATGAAGGGGTTGTTGTGTATTACATTTGCATGCATGGGTTCTGCTTCTGGATATTCCGATTCGGCATATGCCATCCTATGTGTATGTGACAGTTACGTTGCTGTGTATAGCACATTTTACTATACATATGTTTGTGTGTGTTTGGGATATCTAGTTTCTTTATGGTTGTTATATGGCCATGACTGTCCACTGTGTACTATCACTACCACTGTGGGACTGCTGGTGACCATGCCCATGGGGCTGGTCGTGTGTATTTGTGGCGCACTGACATGATGCAGTACACCTCCACTGGGTATGACTGCTGACAGTGCAATATGTAATGGACACAGTATTCTAAGTATCATGTGTTCCATGAACGGGAACATTTTGTATGTCGTGCATTTATGTTTTGGTTCTCCATTTTGTGTGGACGGGTACTATGTAGCATACTTTGCATATGTTTCATTATCCACGGACACTGGTAGGTGCGGTTACTATTGCAGGCGGCCTGTAAGAGTCAGCACTTTAGGTTGCTCATCGCCTGCCGACTTGGCCACGCCTCTGAGCGCAACCTAGTTAGGCTCCCTGGACTCGCGCACGTGCCCTATGCACGTGGTTGTGGTTGCAGCGCACACTCATTACTATGCATGTGGCGCTGCTATGCCATTTGTACGCTGCACGGCCGGCACAAGCCTTACACCGGCCTTGCGCCGAGCTTCATGAATCCGGGGGTATGTTATATTACTGTAACAGTTTACTGAAGATAGTGCTCTCAGGAAAGGTGAAATATAACTTGACTGGTTGTGCCTGGTTTTACTGAAGCATGTCTGGGTGGCAGTTTTTCATACAGTCTTAGCTGCCACTATAGAGAGCATAGCAGGAGGAAATCTGTGCTATAATCTAAAAGTTACTGTAACAAATCTGTCGCAAAAGTTAAAGTTACGCATTTCATCAACTGTCAACTGGCCACTATCTTGGCAAATCTTCAGTGGTACATATTTTGGCTGGACCCTATCTGGGCTTTAGTCCAACATATACAAGACTAGGTATGATTCTCACCCTGCTTGACTGCACTTTAACATGGGAATCAAGGCATATATATGATTTAACAAGTAAAATATCCTAGTTAACCCAGCTAAAACTGGTACCCTCAGCCTACCTCAGAATGCTGATAGGAGCTTCCATCCCAATAGGTACCAGTGATTTGATGCAGCATAAGGCTCGAGGCTACTTGAAGCATGATAACAACTGTGCCACGTACTTTATAAACAAACAAGTAAACTGATATTAAAAAATGAGACATGACCCTCTCGTATATAAATAATTGGTATGCTGGTCTAAAGACACTTTTCAGGTATGGCCCAGATCAAGAATGCAAGTTAACAACCATATTGCATAATGTCATACAAGTCAAACAACACAGACATGTTGGAGCAAAAGCAGTGAATAAAACCAGGACATAAAATTGTATGTACTTTCCTGAAGTAACATAAGGCATGCATTTTGAGAACTGCATTGCAGAAGTAAATGATTCATATACAAAAGTGAAATGTGAACTCAGCATTTAAAGTCCACATAAAAGTTAAGACTCTTCTGCAGCAGCTGTAACACAGAGGATGTCTAAACAGCTGCTCTTTGACTTCTGGCATAAAATTGTGTGAAAACAGTAGCATAACTGATGGAATGGCATGTTAGAAATCTGTTTCTAAACTATCAATACATAGATGAAGTAGGTACATTTATGGAAACCCATATGAAAGGAACAAAAAATATCTTAACTGTGGGCAGTTCTTTCAGTTCACCAACTACAAGAAAATGACACTTGCCCCCCAGTGCATGTGTGTGTGTGTGTGTGTGTGTGTGTGTGTGTGTGTGTGTGTGTATGGAATCCTACATCAACTCTTAAGTATGGGGAGTAGTTTGGGGTCCATATTAGGAACATGAGCTGGGGGTGCCTGATATGGAGATGGGACTTTCTTGCTTACTGCATGGAAAAAGCAGCAGATTTGCTTTTCAGAAATGTAATACTAGCAGATTGCCAGCGTAAGTGAAAGTATCATTGAATATTGCAGAATTATTATATTCCATGTCACTGTAAACTTACCTCCAGTTGAAGGTCAGAGACTACAGAAAATCGGGGGGATTTTTTATTAGTTAAAAGTTACACAGCATACAGTCTGGAAATGATGATTTCCTTCAGTTGAAGGCCTTAGTATTAGTAGATGGGGTAACTACCTTCTTAGTATCACTAGTGAGGTTACCCCCAACAGGGTTATGGAACCTTTAGTGTCAACTTAACTTGAGTTTAAATAGGGTGAAGAAAGCATTGGTTGGACAATTATACAGAAAATCACATTTGTGTCTGTAAAGCACACTTTGCTTTACTTCAGAGCATAGCTCTTGATATTCCATCACTGAAATATGTGACATAAAAGCTGACAAAATGTATGACACAATAAAACTTGAGATTGGAGATGTAAACAGAGCAGAACCAAACGCATCGAATTGCATAGTGCTTGCATTCCCTATAGCATCATAAATTATTGTGAACTTGTGTTTTAAGACTCTGTGTGCAGTGTGTATACCTTTCTTCTGACAGCACAAAGGGTTTCTGAAATAAGTGATGCACATGATCACGTGTGGCAAGTGAGATGGACATTTCAGAGATGTTCATCACCATATAATTCTTAATTAGTGGCAATCAGATTGCAAGACAAACTGGCATTCCTAGTAAGGCAAAGATCAAAGTGACACATCATTTATTGGATGTAGCAAACCTTACTGACAACCATAGCCGGTTTTAGGCACCCTGGGGGCCCCCAACCACAGCAAGTTATATTATCCTGATATTTTGTCACATCTGTAAAACTAACGAAAGCTAGTACAGCAGTCTTGTATACTTAATAAACTATGTGGATAATAACTCTTATTTACATCTCCCTTAAAATTCAAAGATATTTCTGGTTGTAGTAACGGTGTTTTGTCAAGTAACAGGCATCAGAATTTCATTAAATATTTTATCACTTTCATAGTGCTCCTGGCTTAGTTAACCCCTGCTTTTGGACATTTTCTCCACTAAAACTAACTACATAGCCAACTTTTGGTCCCTGCAAATCCATGGCTAAAGGGGGCCCCTTTAATCATCTTTGCCTGTGTGGGGGCCCCACAAAAGCTGCTGCTGGTTGGGGAAAAATGACGAATGAAAAATGCATTAATTTCCTAATTATGCTCTTTAACATGAACAGGGCTGTGATATGACACTGTTAGGATGAAGCTGATTATGAACATGAACAATATAAGCACTAGAGGGATTAGCAGCCCAGAGTGACTTACCTCAGTGCAAACTTTGGATTTTAAGAAGAGCTGATGCTTCCGATCATCAGGGATAGTTTCTCTTTCAGGTAGTTTTATAACTAATACCAGACCACACCAGATACTATAACTCAATTTATTTGCTTAAGAATTCAGTACAATCCCAAAAATAATAGAATACATGCTCAGAATCAGAAATATGTTTAAATATTACTCTAATTCACTTAAAAAGTTACTAGAATAACATCTTTTGCATCAACATCTATTTTTGGACAATAAGTATAAAACACAGATGTTTGGATTAATTGACTGTTTGTAATCCTGAATGATTTATCAGCAAATCAGACTTTTTACGAAGGATAAAGCAAAAGTATGAACAAAGTCAGGGAAGGTCTGTGAAAGTAGGGACAGTGACAGGTACGCATTACTCCTCAATGAGATAAATCTTACCGCTTCTGCTGTTTGATGACTGCTAAACAGCAGTGACTAATCTGGTGTGGCAGTACCAGTGTTGCACAAGGCATTGCTGTTTCCTGAAATAAGTACATAACTAGTACTGCTGTGGCTTATGCATGTTTGTGTGTGTGCGTGTGCATGCACGCGCGCATGTGTGTGTGTGTGTGTGTGTAAAAAATATCACTGATTTTTATCTGTGCATGCACCCAATAATGCCAGACACAGACATTATTCTTCTGTGTATCAGTAAAAAATGCACCTAACAAGTAATTATATTTCGAAAGTAAGACATAACATATATCACAGAACATTCACACACTTAGATATTCTTGGAGTCTGGTTGCTCCCACTCACCAGACTGTCTAAATGGATAACGGGGACTCCCTTTATCATCCTTGACTCTGTGGGGGCCCCCACCAAAGCTGTTGCTTGTTGGAGAAAAAAGTATCAATTTTCTGAATGCGCTGTTTAACCTGAATGGTGCTGAGATATGACCCTTTTAGGATAAAGCTAATAATAGCCTCTGTTTACAACCACTCCCATTCTAAAACCAGCCCTGCTCATATGTGTGTGTGTACATAAAGCTGCTACGGGTTATGAGGGTCTGGAGATTGTGTGGATATTACATCTTTAATTTTCATCACAGTCAAACCTTAGAGGTGCGCACATGAAGTCATTATAGCTTCTGTTTGAGCTGAGGGCAGTGTTTCTCACAGACCTCAGAGGTGTACAAAGAAGGTTACTATAGCTTGTGTAAGAGAGGTGTACTGTCTAGGAGCAACAAATTTGATTATTACTGAAATCATTCTCACAATCACGTACTAGGCACATATACATGTGGCTGCCACTGACAGCTGGGGTGAAGAACATGCTATGTATATGTATATCATCAGTCACTTGAAATATATGACAAAGGCAATTTAAATCTCTGCTTTCATCCCAGTCTAACACCAGAGGGATGCATAGGCAGTGACTGTCTTTTTTAGAGTGTTAGGGAGGTAGGCAGTATTTCCACATAAGACTTAAATATTCTCCCACCTACTGGCTTGTTAGTTTACTGTAAGCTACAATTTTGTCAGCTTAGAAAATTAAGCCTTGGCACAAATTATGTCTTCTTTGAAAGAAAAATATAAGACTAATTTTTTTTTCCTTCATGATTTTTATTTAGACCACCATTGAAGTAAAATGTTGAGAAAATGCTCTAAAATGCATCCTAGACCATCTGTAAACCTATAGCTTCTTGGGCCCTGACTTGAGTTATTTCCTAAATGGTTATTACTGTGCTGTCTTGTTCAGGAAAGGTGTGTTGAAAAGATGCAAGGAAAACTAAAGCTGAACCACAACAGTGAATTTCTTTCCTTAATCATAATTTCTGTTCAAGCTATTATTGGATGAAAAGGTTGTGTAAAATGCACTTCAGAGCATATAGAAAGTTATGTCTTCTTGAAAAAGCTGAGAGTAAGGCAAAATGTAAGAAAAGGAAGAAAAAAGTAACGTGAATGTATGGGGAGCCCAAAAGGAGAATGAATCAGAGGAGAGGACAGGAAGGTGTGTGTGTGTGGGGGGGGGGGGGGGGAGTTGAAATGTAGGTCCAGTCATCATTTCACTTTAAGTCCAGATCTGTACATAGACTTGTTGCAATGTATCATTGTTGCAACTAAGTACCAGTAACTGTAACTGTCCCTTTGTTAGACAGTTCAACATAGTGATAGTGTGGCACATAGGCCTGTTGTAATGTAAAAGCTTGTAGCTGCAGATCTGTCTGTGGATACTACTCCTAAAAGTTTGTAGCATGAAATAAAACGATGCTTTGGATTGATGGCATTGTTAGGATGATACTTATACTGGAAGTGCCTAAGGGGCCCCCATCTTGACATTTGCTGGGGGCCCCCAAAATGCTAACACCGGTCCTGCTGACAACAGCCCCAAAGGAACAAAGCTTACATCCCCATCCTCTTTACAGAAGGTTCACTTTATGAGAAGAACTGGATATACTATGCTTTTTAAACTCAGACATTTACATCATTTAGACAAAGCATTTCTCCAAATTCACTTGCACTCTTTACTTTCATTTAAGGCTTCCACATAAACTGTTTCCTAAACATCTTTTGTATATATTTACTAACTACTTACATAGGCTCATAAATTGCCTCTTCCTTTCTTTGTTTGGGTCTATTCTTTTCTCCCCTTCCTTTAGTCGAGCCCTTTTTGACATCTGTCTTTTACTTATAGACTCTTATAGTCTTATAGACTCTTGCTTCTGTTACTTCTTTAATTTCTTCTGCTTCTACCTTTAGCTGCATCATACAGATATTTTACTTATCTACCGCTGCCAATTTTATGCATTCGGTGACATAATTGTTAATTATTGATCCAGCACCATGGAATACAGGGATAAATCCCCGCTTATAGCCCAGGTGACCTAGTTTCAATCAGTGGCCAGAGTGTCTGAGGTGCTGGCAGAGAAGAATGGGTGCAGTAGAGCAGCAATGACCTGGTGAAGGTGGCAGCCACCCTGTCACAAAGCATCATGAAGCACAATCAGGGATTTCCTGTATTGTACCAAAATGCCAGTAAAGAAGTTCTTTCTTCACTTTTCAATTAAAGAGCAGTGGGGTGGGGCACCAAGCACTAGACAATACAGGTACAGCTCTGAATGGCGTGCCAATCCTCAGGGGTAGATGCATGCCTGGACACTCCTACTCGATCCCCTGGTGCAGGCAGCATTGTCTGTAGTGGGGAAGGGTGCAGGACATTGGCTGAGTTTCCACAGTGGTGGGACAACACATCTGCATGTCACCACTGCATGTCCATCTATCAGACATCAACAGGCATGCGTGAAGGGAAATGAAATGTCATTGCATAAAGAAAACCTTTCCCAGCAAGCAGCATGCCATCAGCTGGAGATGCCTTGATTTCTTCACCAGCCCCAACACTAATTATGGCATGTCTGTGGAAGGCTAGGAGGGTTAGGTAAACCTAGCAATCGAGGAAAAGTATCAGGGTCCACCGATGGTCAGCTACAAGGAAAAACTAATTATTTTTAAATATCAGATGTTCATCTCTTACTGTTGGTTATTGTGTCTTTGCCACTGTGGCCCAAGATGTGGCGAAAAACTGTTCTTGGACCAGTTCACTTACCTGATAAACAAATGTGCTATACTTCAAGCTAGTGCAGCTGAATTTTGAATTGGGCATGCCTTATTAGTTCAGAGGCAGTGACAACTGCACATATGGTTTCAATCCCTAAACAGGGATCAGCGTTTTTATTCCTGTTTATTTGGAATGTAGAATGGTTAAGAAAACATATCTGAGATGTCCATTCCTTGCAATATTCCCTTTTCTCTGAGGTATGGCAATCTTGAGTTAGTATATATAAGTTCTGGGTGTATCCACATTGGGGAGTGCAGGGAGACTTGCCCCGTGCAAAACTGAAGTTTAAAGGAGAAGAGCAATATCTGATAATCACTCTTCTCCTACATTTTCAGTGATTTTTTTTTTTATTCAACACACCAAGTTACAACATTTCAATAGGGTGCCCATGGGAGAGCACTGCTAAAATACATATTTAGTTGTGCATGTGTATAGGCTAACATAACCCACTGTAACATTACTTCAGTGTATGCATACATACTGCTCCTGTATACAGACAGTACTTTTTCCTTGGTGACAGAAAAAGTTCTTAAAGAAAATAACCTTAGAACAAAAAAAATTATTTTTTTCACTCAGTCTTTGTTTTCTGAGTTATTTTAACACCTCAAAATCACTCTGAGTGCTTCTTATAGAATGTCAATGTTTTTCACAAAATGGCTGCCAGTGGGGCTTTACATATCAAAATTATCTTATTTTTCTTCAAGCCTTTCTCTTTCCCATAATCCATTTCAAGTCTGCTTTATATGAGTCATGCTAGACATAAGGAAGTAGTGGTGTATTCCCATCCCATTGACATATAATGGGATTAGTGTCAGTCACTGTCATCTTAGGTTCATAGGTTGGTATTAGGCTTTCAGCCCTAGGGCCTATACAAGCCTAGCCATAACAATTCCCTGGCTATTTCTTCCCACACTATTTACTTCCATGGACCCCTGTCTAGCAGGGCGACTGACGTGATCCCCGGGGTGAATTTTCTTTCTCCCATCCAATCATCAAGGTTCCTTTTGAAGAGGACCAAAGAGACACACTGCTTGACATGTATGGGCAATCTATTCCAGAGTCCGGGGAGTCTCTGGGTCAGGAACTTATCCCTCCAGCATGTTTTGTTAATTGTGATGACAAGGTTTAGATCCCTGGAGCATGTGGCTCTGAGGGATTGGGATTTCTTTAAGTGTAGCATGTCCAACGGCTCTGGGTTTGACATGGCCTTGTATGTTAAGCAAAGATCACCTCTGAGTAGACGATATGCGACAGAGTATAGCTGGAGTTTTTTAAGGCGGTCAGCGTAGGGCATCCACTTTAGGCCTGTGATTCTTTTAGTGAGGTATTTCTGTGGCCTTTCCAGTTGTTGCAGATGTCTTGAGAGGTACATACCAAATGGGGCATTGTATTCTATAATGGGTCTAATGAGGGATGAGTACAGTGGGACAATGACCTCCTTTTTTCTGGATGAAAAGCCCTTAGTGATGAGGTGTGCCACATAGAAGGATTTCCTGACTGTTGTGGCGATGTGGTTATCAAAGGTGAGACCACTGTCCACCTGTGTCCCTATGTCTCTTATCAAACTTTCGGTGTTTAGTGTACTGCCACCTATATGGTAATTCATGGATACGTGTTTTTTCCCAAAGGGGATAACTATGCATTTCTTGCCATTGAGCTTGAGCCCATGGCTCTGGCACCAAGCATCTGTTTCTGTAAGACCCTTTTGTAGAGTACCCACATCATTTGGGGATTCAATAATGGCTCCCAGTTTGCAGTCATCTGCAAACTTTGTTATCCAGAGTCCTTTAGTGTTGGCCTGTACTTCAGATAAGTAGATGCCAAAGAAGAGCGGTCCCAGGACTGAACCCTGAGGTACTCCACTTGTCACTTGTCTGTAACAGGACTGCTTCTTTTATGTCTTGAATGACCCTCGTGTGTGTGTGTGTGTGTGTGTGTGTGTGTGTGTGTGTGTGTGTGTGTGTGTGTGTGTGTGTGTGTGTGTGTGTGTGTGTGTGTGTGTGTCAGAGCTTGTTTTTTACAGTATACAAAGGAGTTGGAGTTAACAGCTAGAACCAAAAAAAGTAGTTACATTGCAGGCCTTTGTTCAGAGTATCTTTTTGTATTCCAAGATGAATTCACAGCCCCCTCCCACTGCACTTTTCCTGAGGTGTGAAAACTTGTCACTGCACTGAAGTTTCATTTATAACAGACAGCTGGAAAGGAATCCTGTTCCCCTGTACCAGTAATGGAAAGATTTTTATTTTCATTCATTATATATATGAGACAGAGAGATTCCTGAATGTTATATAAAATGTTTTATTTTCATTTGTTTTATAACTGTCATATTCTTTTTTTTTTCTTACTAATACAAATCTATAACAATATGTGACCAACTTTCTATTCTCTAACTTTGGATAACTATTTTTTTCAGAGCACAGATGTCTTGTGGCATTTCCTATCTTTTCTTGTTATTCTGCTAATTTAGCGATTTGTTAAAGTACAGAAAAATCACTCTTCTACAAACCCGGCTCTTTGATAATGGCACATTATTCTATTCCCCAGTTCTTGCAGTGTGAAGATTTTTGGGGGGTTGGCTGAATATTGTAAGAAATTCTTTATCAGTAGCATTTGTTTTATAACTAATGTTATGTTCTTTTTTTTCTCCTTACTATGCTGTTCTGTAATTCTACAACCAAACATTACCAACGTTGTATCCCTTACCTTTGGATTACGGCACAGACGTGTTCCACCATTATATTCTTCTCTTTTGATGTTATTCTGCTCATCAACTGATTTGTTAATGTGCAACACAATCACTGTTCAGCAAAACTGACTCCTTGATAATGATGAAGTACTACTTATGCTCTGGGCTCTGTAAGGCTTAGAAATTTCTCTTGGGGTACTTCAGTAGGAAACTCCTGGTGGTTACATCCATCAGTGAATTGAGGCATACAGCAACCCATTCCTGTTCCACTAACTGAACAAAATGACTTCACTGCAATAAGCCGATCCATGCTTTGTAAGCAATCAGCTTATTACAGTTAGATCTACAATCCTCGCCCTCTCTTCTGGAAAAATAAAAACTGTTTCTGTGTTACACCTCTTAAGTCTTAATTAGCTATGGTGGCTGTGGGTTTCAATGTGTCCAGATAAATTCATGGCTTTTCACTGCATGTTAATCATTTCTGTAATTTTGTTTCTAGTCATAATTGCAGTGATGATGTGTTTGATGATGTACCAAGCATTTCCTTTTTGCAATGTTTTTAACTGCTCCATTCCATTTTTAGCCCACTTCCCCAGAGTTGACTACACAGTATTACATTATCTATGGTATTCTCTTGTTCAAGTACTCTTTTACATTTGTGTGTGATCTATGTATGTTTTGCACATTGCATTGGTTGGGAGGGTGGCCTAATGGTTAAGGTGTTTGCCTTACAAACACAAGGTGCAAGGTTTGAGTCTCACAAGGGATAATTGGCTAAGCTTAAAATGGCTCACAAGGGCAGTTAGCTTAGTACTAATCTATGAACCCCTATGAACATTGTTTCCCCATGTTACTGTCTGCCAAGCAGCTCTGTAATCATTTCATGTGAAATGATGTGCATAGCCAATTTAGCAATGCTTATTGCTGTTAAAGAGGGCACTGACCACCCACTAATATGTCACTGTACCTCTGGAAAACTCCACAATTGTCAAACTATAAAATGTCTATGTTTTTACGGCCCATTATATGGTTTCTTATATTGGACACATTTTGACATGTGCTGCAAGTATTTTTTTAACCTCAGTCAGCACAAATTAAAAAAAATATGGTTGGCCATAATCTGATGAATAATAGATGTCTGTCCATATTTTGCTGCGAGTGCATTATTTTTTTCAAATGGAATTTGTTTATATTATGTAACACAGCTGACATACTTTCTTTGAAAACATAAATTAGCACTGCTACACATTAGGCATTTTCCACACAACGATTTGGTGACCAGTATGAACACAGGCAATGCAAATGAGACAAGCACAACATGATAGTCAAATTAAAATGCTCCATTCACAATATGTTACATATATGTCTGCATATTGCTTATACAATGTTAAAAAGGAGCGACACAAATTCAGGCATTTCTGCTTATCATCCATTTTCTCTGCAAGTGCACAGTCTTCAAAAACATGGTATGTTGTTAATGCACTTAATATTTTAAGAAACATTGCAGTGTACTTTCTCAGTACATTTTCTCCCATTGTTTTTCCCAGTGTGTTGCACGGAAACTGCTGTATCCCCTTACCTCCTGTCTTCCATACATTCAGCCACATCTTGTCTGTTATGTGTGTTGTGATTTTAGTCTTCCCATTAATTTTATATATTAATTGCTTTCCTTATGCAACATACCTATCAACCTCCTAGAGTAAGAAATCTGGATAAAACCATAAATAATATGGGGACAAAGGCCCAAAAATTGGGACAATTTTTAAATATTGCCCTTGCAAACACAGAAAGTTGGTAGAATAGCAGGTTTTACTTTAGCATATATTTTCTAAAGGGTATGAAGTCTGAAAATCAAATGACTGTCATTTTCTGACTTCAATTCTCAATGCTTTGCCAATGATTTGCCAGAAAACCAAACGATATGAGGAACAGACCAGAAATATGTGGCAAAAATCTGGACATTCTGCAAAAATCTTTACAGTTGAGAGGTATGTATACACAACACTGCTTACCATATTTACATATGTAATGCATGAATGTCACAATGAAGGACCCTAAGGTTAATAAACTGATTAATAATAAATGTAGTGTTTGGTTTCCTTGTGTCATTGTTTTATTCTTTCTTTGTTTAGTAGTTTATCCACATTCTGCCTCACCTGTACTCACTGCTGGATTATGTGTCTAGAGGATATGGATCTGAAAATTATAAGTGGCCCATTTAGTGTTTCTTCAGTACATGATTTCAGACTAAAGTGAAAACAGAAATGGCAAGGGCCTATTTCATATATTTGTACCTTGACCTTCAGCCACATCAGTCCCATTATATAGTGTACTTATTTATATTAGTTTACCAGGAAAGTCTGACTGGAAATTAAAACTCTTTTTTTTTTTCAATGGATATCCATGAAGAAAAGCTCCATGGTTATATAAACAAAGTTATTATGACAATGGGCAAAAAAAATATTAAAACAAAAGTTTATGTATTTATAACAGAGACGTCTCAAGATTTAAACAATGAATTAACTGCACTGTGCAATACACAAACTTTAAGGAGTCTTATACCAAATTAATAGTCAGTTTTGGTGGTCGCAGTGTATAATACAGATATTTTAAAAGATTTTTTTTACATGAAAAAATTATTTAACTTCAGATTGGGAGGTGAACTGTCACTAGTTGTATATGCACACAGCATGTGCGCGCGCACACACAAACACACACACGCACACACACACACACACACACACACACACACACACACACACACACACACACACGCGCAGACAGGCATATAATATATTTCTTCATTATATGCACACATATATGTTTCTATACATATGTGAAAGATATAGCTTCACACACACACACACACACACACACACACACACACACACACACACACACACATATATATATATATACATCTACATACAGTTAAAGTACTTTTGATTTCCCCTTCTTAATGTTTTAATAAAAGGCCACCTAGTACATGTATGCTAAAGTAAATTCAGCTGCATATCAAGGTTCCCATCAACATTTACACTGCACTCATGCACTCCACCTATGTAAGGACTGACTCAAAGTCAGTGGAAGATGTCTTTTCCCATGGATCTGTGCACAAGATATGCATCCTCCTCTGCAAAGATGTCAAAAGAAGGCATTAAATACCTTCTCATAAACAGTATCAGTGCACCTAGGTGATAGAGTTGCCACCTGTCTTACTTCCTGCAGAGAAGTCCTGATTTGGACAATTCTGCCCTATTGTGTGTGCATGTGTGTTTGTGTTGGGGGGGCATGAAAATAGTAAACATGCTGATACTTTACAAGAATTACAAAAAATATATATTTTCCGACCTTTCTCTAAATGTCACCGATACCTTGACACCTTTGATACTACATTTAAGTCATCTTAATATATATTTGATACTACATTTAAGTCATCTTAATATATAAAGTAGTAAAAACAAGCAACATTTAAAGTTTAAAGCTTAGCATTTCAATACCATGATGCTGCTTATGTAATTTTTTTATTTTTGTTTTATTTTACATTTGTTTACTGGGAGATTCTGACTGGGAGAACCCATTTTCAGCATAAGCCCAGGAAGAAAAGCTCCACATAGTGACAGTACATAGAAACAGCATTAACGGAATGATGCTTTTTTATACACTGATAAAAGAAATTGACAGTGGTCTTGTAGTATAAAGTACATATACAGCAGAAAAAAAAATCAGGCGAGGTTAGCAAACAAATCACAGAACATAATAACAATACAAATGTGCAATATAAGAAAGTCTGATCATATGGTTCTTTTTGTGACTCATGGTTTGACTGGTATTTGGTAGCTTAGTGAACTTAACTATGCTTTATAATATACAATTTGGAGTAAAGAAACGGAGAATAATTTATTAATGGAAAGGAGAAAGTTGGAAGGTAGAGATGAGAAAATGGAGTGAAAAGTGAATGATTTTGATAGTGAAGATGAGTTTGAGAGGATGTTTTTGTTTAATATAGTGTGATAGTGGATAGGTAGAATAAGAAAAATTATACAATGACTGGCCATTAATATTCAAAAATTAGCACACTGATTGGTCAGCCCAACCAGCGTGCCCGTTGTAAATCCGAAAATATACCAACGGAAAAAGGTCTAATCGCACGGACTTTTTTCCATTAGTATATCTCGTGTTTTACTTTTCTTTCTTTTTTTTTATTTATTGAAAACAAAAAAGAAACCAGGAAACTTTTAAAGAATGAGGGAGATGGTGCAGACAAAAATAAAAGGATAATCGGGTAGATTCTGCAAAACTATAGAAACTTATCAGATTAACCTTTTATTTTTGTCTGTCCTGGCTCTCTCTCATTCGTTAAAAGTCTCCCAGCTTCTTTTTTTGTTGTTATTGTTTTCAACAAAAAAAAAAAGAAAGAAAGAAAAGCAACGGACATCTTCCTCTTTCCGTTGCTTCCTTTGCACAGCACTGATGTACTGCGTAAGCATGGGAACACAAGTCACATACGCATGCATAGTATATCAGAAAAGGCCCCAGCATACCACAAAAATGCAGAAAGGCAACATGGAGGCATTATACAAAGACATTATTCAAGAAAAGTAAGAATTTTTTTCTTAAATAATGTCATTGTATAACAGCAGTAACCGACTCCGTGGTTGTGGTATATAGAAATTTACCCACGGTTGGCTTTATTTAATCATGAGGGATTCGATTGCTTAAATATATAATGAAAGAAATGCATGTGTGTGACATAATAACAAGTTATAGAGACAGTTTTATGACAGAAATGGAAATACTTATATTAGTTTATAGTTAGCCTGTGTCATGTCAGAAGAGGTGATAACTGCCTTTGAAACCTTGACTGATTTAATTGGTTTGTTTTGTTATAGCCTGCTACAGACCACCCTCCCAAACCCAGGAACCCCACTCGGTCTTTCTGAGAACACTGGAAAATATGAAGGTCTCTCCAAACACCATTATACTGGGCGACTTCAACTACCCAAACATAGACTGGGAGCATTACTCTAGCTCCAACACCCTAGCCCAAAGGTTCCTAGAATTTATAAACTCAAATGCTATGGAACAACTTGTTACCACTCCCACAAGAGGGGAAAACATACTAGACCTGATCATCACCAACATGGGGACTCTATGCTCCAGATCAGAAGTGTATCCCTCACTGGTAAGATCAGACCATAAACTAATCTCACTGGATATTCACATCCCGACCCCACCCCCTGCCTAGAAAACCACAGTGAAAAACTTCTCTAAAGCAAATTTCACACTCCTCAAAACCGAGGTGGAATCCTCCAAAGCCCCCTGGGCCTGTGGAAAATACGGCCCAGACCGCAGAATCCTTTATAAACGCATTCTATGAACACCTTCAGGAATGCATGGATCATGCGATCCCAAATAAAACCAAGACCCAATCCTCCAAAGGCAGACGTCCTGTCTGATGGACCCCAGCCATAAACAAACTATACAATGGAAGGAGGAAGCTACTAAATGATAGAACAAAATCCCAAAAAGTGAAGGCATCACTGATCAGTATTAGCAAAAAACTACGGGCACTCATAAAATTGTCTAAGGCCAGCTTCGAGAGAAAAATTGCACAGGACACTAAGGATAATCACAAGGCTTTCTTTAGTTATGTTAGGAACCTGGGTGATAATTCCCAGATATGCTCAGAATTAGTCCAAAATGACAAAAAATACACTGAACCCACAGACATTGCCAACATCCTAGCTGACAGGTTCAGCGCAAACTTCTCCCCCCCTCCCCACCAAAAGGGCAAATATCTATCCCAGCAGAGTGCTGCCCCCCTGACATCTCAGATGCTCAGGTAAGAGCCGCCTCTACAAAGCAAAAACACAGCATCAATGGGACCAGACGGTGTCCCGGGCTGCGTCCTACATGAACTCCAAGAAGAGCTAAACCCAAATATAAAACTACTGTTCAATCTCAGCCTTACTACAGGATATGTGCCCAAAGAGTGGCATACAGCAACAGTGGTCCCTCTCCATAAAGGTGGTGCCTCAACGGATCCTGGAAACTATTGCCCCATAAGCCTGACTAGCTTGGTCTGCAAAGCTATGGAAAGGATCATCATGGACCTCATAAATAAAGATATTGGGGACCTACAGACACTGGATCCAACCCAGTTCGGCTTTGTTAAGGGAAGATCCTGCCTCTTAAACCTGGTTGATTTCTTTGAAACAGTCACCAAGGCCATTGACGAGGGGAAGGTGGTCCACACAGCCTACCTGGACCTCGCAAAAGCCTTCGATACAATACCTCACTGGCATTATAGATAAGCTCACCAGCTTAAATATAAACCCCTATGTCACTAGATGGATTGCAAACTGGCTCAAGGACAGAACCCACATGGTTAGAATTGCTGGAGCCATGTCAGACTCCAAACCAGTTACAAGTGGTGTCCCACAAGGCTCAGTCCTGGGACCTCTCTTGTTCAGTATATATTTCTCAGAGGTACAGGCCAACATGGAAGGACTGTGGCTGACCAAGTTCGCAGATGACTGCAAACTGGGCGCCATAATCGACTCTCCAGCCGACACAAGCATCCTCCAAAAGGGCCTCATAGAAACAGACAACTGGTGCCAGAGCCATGGCCTCAAGCTAAATGCCAAAAGTGTATAGTCATCCCTTTGGCAAAACAAAGTGCCCACAAATTACCACATAGGTGGTAATCCATTAAGTACAGAAGAAGTAATTAGGGACCTGGAGACCCAAGTTGATAGCAATCTCTCATTTGACAACCATGTGGCCAAAGTGGTTAGAAAAACATTTTATATAGCCCACCTAATCATGAAGGGATTCACATCTAGATCAGGGGAGGTCATCGTGCCTCTTTACTCATCCCTCATCAGGCCCATAATTGAGTACAATGCCCCTTTTGGGATGTACCTTACCAGACACCTGTAGCAACTGGAAAGACCCCAAAAGTACCTCACCAAGAGGATCAAAGGGCTCAAACAGATGCCATATGCTGCCCGGTTAAAGAAACTCCAGCTCTACTCAGTGGCATACCGCCTGTTCAGAGGCAATCTGTGCCTGATGTATAAAGCCTTGTCCAACCCAGAATTAATGGACATGCCTCACCTCAGAAAATCCAAATCCCATCGAGCTACTCGCTCGAGAGACTTGAACCTTTCTATGAACCTATGAACATTATTCACAATCCACTCAGCGCATTACTCAGGGTGGGAGGATGGCACAATGGTTAAGGTGTTTACCTTGGAGACACAAGGTGCAGGGTTTGATTCTCACATGGGGTAATTGGCTAGGCTTAAAATGGCCAACAAAGGCAATAAGCCTAGTACTAATCTATGAACCTTTCTATCTATGAACCTCAGCACTGAAATAAATAGGACATGCTGGAGGGACAGATTCATAACCCAGAGGCTCCCTTCACTCTGGAATAAAATCCCAGTCCAGGTTAGGCAGAGTCCCTCATTGACTCTCTTCAAGAGGAATCTTGATGAGTGGATGGGAGATCATAGGTTTACCCGAGGTATCACTTCTGTGTCACTGTTAGACAGAGGCACAGTATACTAACCTCGAAAAAGGGCATAGCAAAATAAATTTAAAATGGGTGGTGAAAGCCAAACACATTCTGGCTAGGCTTATAAATGCCCTAGGGCAGATAGCCTAGTATGAACCTATAAACCTATGAACCTATGAAAGGCATGGCTACATCAGAAGCAGATGTGAATCAGCCTAAGTTTTCTTCCTCTCTACAATAAAGACAGTGGGAAACAGGTTTACACCTCTCTATCTTTTTATAGCACCTGCTGAGTTCCTGACATCAGCAGGACTAATTACCTATGTAAGATTGTTAGCAGTACCTGACGGGGTAAACTACAGATTTCTCTGTGCCTGTGGTATGACAAGCAGGTGGAAGCAAATTCCTCTGCAAGATATGTGAGAATTTAAACTTAAAAAAGTGGGTGGGTTTTGATTTCCTTTGATTCCTAGGCAAGGAAATGAAAGTTTTATAAAGTACAAGCAGGTTTCTGGTACCTACACAATACTGGAACCATACTGTAAGAGAAAAGCAACCTAAGGGTTGTATCAAACTGCAGGAGAAGGTAGGGTTTTCCTTTAAGGGAAAACACTACACTTAATATGTCCAGAGGTTCTTGCTGGTCCAGTAACAGTGATGCCAGTATGGTATGCTGGAGGTCTTGAGTTCAAGTCCCAACTGAAAGTTAATATTTTCTTTCACTTGCATGACTCTGTCATTTTCCAGAAGGAAACATGGAGGAAGCATGCATCACTTTTGCTTTTAAAAAGTTCTGGAGGAAAATGATTATATCACTACCTTGAAGGTTTAAGAAAGTTTTTGTGGCCTACACTCTTGTGGACAAGCCTTTATCAAAACCCTCCCTCCATAAATCCGCCAAGTATTCAGAACACTATGCCTGGACAATTCCCATGAGTTTCTCCTACCATCCTGGTCGACATAAGTATACTAAGACAGTGTAGCAACTGCCTCATGTTCACTGACAGCCCTCTTCTCCTACCACATAATTCTTCTACATGCAAGAAATGTATGTACATCAGTAACCTGGAATCAATGCTCTCTCATGCCACAGTCAGTACTCCTGACAAAGAGGAGATTGCCAGCACTAACACCTCACCACCCACATCACATCGCCAAGCACAACACACACACACACACACACACACACACACACACACACACACACACACACACACACACACAGTTTTATGACAGAAATGGAAATACTTATATTAGTTTATAGTTAGCCTGTGTCATGTCAGAAGAGGTGATAACTGCCTTTGAAACCTTGACTGATTTAATTGGTTTGTTTTGTTATAGCCTGCTACAGATCACCCTCCCAAACCCAGGAACCCCACTCGGCCTTTCTGAGAACACTGGAAAATATGAAGGTCTCTCCAAACACCATTATACTGGGCGACTTCAACTACCCAAACATAGACTGGGAGCATTACTCTAGCTCCAACACCCTAGCCCAAAGGTTCCTAGAATTTATAAACTCAAATGCTATGGAACAACTTGTTACCACTCCCACAAGAGGGGAAAACATACTGGACCTGATCATCACCAACATGGGGACTCTATGCTCCAGATCAGAAGTGTATCCCTCACTGGTAAGATCAGACCATAAACTAATCTCACTGGATATTCACATCCCGACCCCACCCCCTGCCCAGAAAACCACAGTGAAAAACTTCTCTAAAGCAAATTTCACACTCCTCAAAACTGAGGTGGAATCCTCCAAAGCCCCCGGGCCTGTGGAAAATACGGCCCAGACCGCAGAATCCTTGCATTCTATGAACACCTTCAGGAATGCATGGATCATGCGATCCCAAATAAAACCAAGACCCAATCCTCCAAAGGCAGACGTCCTGTCTGGTGGACCCCAGCCATAAACAAACTATACAATGGAAGGAGGAAGCTACTAAATGATAGAGCAAAATCCCAAAAAGTGAAGGCATCACTGATCAGTATTAGCAAAAAACTACGGGCACTCATAAAATTGTCTAAGGCCAGCTTCGAGAGAAAAATTGCACAGGACACTAAGGATAATCACAAGGCTTTCTTTAGTTATGTTAGGAACCTGGGTGATAATTCCCAGATATGCTCAGAATTAGTCCAAAATGACAAAAAATACACTGAACCCACAGACATTGCCAACATCCTAGCTGACAGGTTCAGCGCAAACTTCTCCCCCCCCACCAAAAGGGCAAATATCTATCCCAGCAGAGTGCTGCCCCCCTGACATCTCAGATGCTCAGGTAAGAGCCGCCTCTCCAAAGCAAAAAACACAGCATCAATGGGACCAGATGGTGTCCCGGGCTGCGTTCTACATGAACTCCAAGAAGAGCTAAACCCAAACATAAAACTACTGTTCATTCTCAGCCTTACTACAGGATATGTGCCCAAAGAGTGGCATACAGCAACAGTGGTCCCTCTCCATAAAGGTGGTGCCTCAACGGATCCTGGAAACTATTGCCCCATAAGCCTGACTAGCTTGGTCTGCAAAGCTATGGAAAGGATCATCATGGACCTCATAAATAAAGATATTGGGGACCTACAGACACTGGATCCAACCCCGTTCGGCTTTGTTAAGGGAAGATCCTGCCTCTTAAACCTGGTTGATTTCTTTGAAACAGTCACCAAGGCCATTGACGAGGGGAAGGTGGTCCACACAGCCTACCTGGACCTCGCAAAGCCTTCGATACAATACCCCACTGGCATTATAGATAAGCTTACCAGCTTAAATATAAACCCCTATGTCACTAGATGGATTGCAAACTGGCTCAAGGACAGAACCCACATGGTTAGAATTGCTGGAGCCATGTCAGACTCCAAAGCAGTTACAAGTGGTGTCCCACAAGGCTCAGTCCTGGGACCTCTCTTGTTCAGTATATATTTCTCAGAGGTACAGGCCAACATGGAAGGACTGTGGCTGACCAAGTTCGCAGATGACTGCAAACTGGGCGCCATAATCGACTCTCCAGCCGACACAAGCATCCTCCAAAAGGGCCTCATAGAAACAGACAACTGGTGCCAGAGCCATGGCCTCAAGCTAAATGCCAAAAGTGTATAGTCATCCCTTTGGCAAAACAAAGTGCCACAAATTACCACATAGGTGGTAATCCATTAAGTACAGAAGAAGTAATTAGGGACCTGGAGACCCAAGTTGATAGCAATCTCTCATTTGACAACCATGTGGCCAAAGTGGTTAGAAAAACATTTTATATAGCCCACCTAATCATGAAGGGATTCACATCTAGATCAGGGGAGGTCATCGTGCCTCTTTACTCATCCCTCATCAGGCCCATAATTGAGTACAATGCCCCTTTTGGGATGTACCTTACCAGACACCTGTAGCAACTGGAAAGACCCCAAACGTACCTCACCAAGAGGATCAAAGGGCTCAAACAGATGCCATATGCTGCCCGGTTAAAGAAACTCCAGCTCTACTCAGTGGCATACCGCCTGTTCAGAGGTGATCTGTGCCTGATGTATAAAGCCTTGTCCAACCCAGAATTAATGGACATGCTGCATCAGAAAATCCAAATCCCATCGAGCTACTCGCTCGAGAGACTTGAACCTTTCTATGAACCTATGAACATTATTCACAATCCGCTCAGCGCATTACTCAGGGTGGGAGGATGGCACAATGGTTAAGGTGTTTACCTTGGAGACACAAGGTGCAGGGTTTGATTCTCACATGGGGTAATTGGCTAGGCTTAAAATGGTCAACAAAGGCAATAAGCCTAGTACTAATCTATGAACCTTTCTATCTATGAACCTCAGCACTGAAATAAATAGGACATGCTGGAGGGACAGATTCATAACCCAGAGGCTCCCTTCACTCTGGAGTAAAATCCCAGTCCAGGTTAGGCAGAGTCCCTCATTGACTCTCTTCAAGAGGAATCTTGATGAGTGGATGGGAGATCATAGGTTTACCCCGGGTATCACTTCTGTGTCACTGTTAGACAGAGGCACAGTATACTAACCTCGAAAAAGGGCATAGCAAAATAAATTTAAAATGGGTGGTGAAAGCCAAACACATTCTGGCTAGGCTTATAAATGCCCTAGGGCAGATAGCCTAGTATGAACCTATAAACCTATGAACCTATGAAATGCATGGCTACATCAGAAGCAGATGTGAATCAGCCTAAGTTTTCTTCCTCTCTACAATAAAGACAGTGGGAAACAGGTTTACACCTCTCTATCTTTTTACAGCACCTGCTGAGCTCCTGACATCAGCAGGACTAATTACCTATGTAAGATTGTTAGCAGTACCTGACGGGGTAAACTACAGATTTCTCTGTGCCTGTGGTATGACAAGCAGGTGGAAGCAAATTCCTCTGCAAGATATGTGAGAATTTAAACTTAAAAAAGTGGGTGGGTTTTGATTTCCTTTGATTCCTAGGCAAGGAAATGAAAGTTTTATAAAGTACAAGCAGGTTTCTGGTACCTACACAATACTGGAACAATACTGTAAGAGAAAAGCAACCTAAGGGTTGTATCAAACTGCAGGAGAAGGTAGGGTTTTCCTTTAAGGGAAAACACTACACTTAATATGTCCAGAGGTTCTTGCTGGTCCAGTAACAGTGATGCCAGTATGGTGTGCTGGAGGTCTTGGGTTCAAGTCCCAAATGAAAGCTAATATTTTCTTTCACTTGCATGACTCTGTCATTTTCCAGAAGGAAACATGGAGGAAGCATGCATCACTTTTGCTTTTAAAGAGTTCTGGAGGAAAATGATTATATCACTACCTTGAAGGTTTAAGAAAGTTTTTGTGGCCTACACTCTTGTGGACAAGCCTTTATCAAAACCCTCTCTCCATAAATCCACCAAGTATTCAGAACACTATGCCTGGACAATTCCCATGAGTTTCTCCTACCATCCTGGTCGACATAAGTATACTAAGACAATGTAGCAACTGCCTCATGTTCACTGACAGCCCTCTTCTCCTACCACATAATTCTTCTACATGCAAGAAATGTATGTACATCAGTAACCTGGAATCAATGCTCTCTCATGCCACAGTCAGTACTCCTGACAAAGAGGAGATTGCCAGCACTAACACCTCACCACCCACATCACATCGCCAAGCACAACACACACACACACCTATGCAGTGGTCCTCAGTAAAAAAACTTAGCTAAACAACAGAGACCCCCAAAATACCCTCAAACATTCCACACACAACACCAAACACATCACACACAGCAGACAACACACTAGTGTCTCACAAACACAGCCCATAATGCATAACAATAAAGCAATGCAGCCCATAAAGCATAACAATAAACCAAACATACTAGTCATTGGCAACTCAGTTGTGAGACACACTGATGTCCCCCTCACCACGCTCAACAAGGAAAAGGTCACAATCAGTTGTCTGTCAGGGGCCAGAATCCACCACATCACACACGCACTTAAGTCTCTCCACAACAGGTACAAGTATGACTCTGTCATTGTTCATGTTGGTGTGAATGACTTGAGACGTACCTCCCTGTACTATATGAAAACAGACATGATTGAGCTCTCAGAGTATGTCTCCTAGGCAGGTGTGACCCTAGCTCTAAGCAGCATCCTACCTTCACCAAGAATGATACTGAAATATTAATTAAAAAAAATTGACTTCAACAATTGGCTTAGTTTCTGGTGTCTTTCCAAGGGATCCAGTATCTGTCTTCCTGGGATGACATGGATGACAAGCCTCGATGCTTTGCTCGAGATGGCCTCTACCTGTCACCCCTGGGATTCCAGATCCTGGCCAGGGCTCTTGCCTCTCCAATTGTGCCTTTTATGTCCCAAAGACAAATCTTCCAACAAGCAAATTGAAGATCACACTGCTTAACACTAGGAGCCTTAACCTGAAAATGCACTCACTGGAGACTCTCCTTGCACTGGAAGATGCAATCTCTGTGCAGTTATGGTAACTTGGTTCAGGGCTGCAAAGACCACCCCTGCCTTACCAGGCTATACTCATTCCACACTTTTGGACCCCAAAATGTGGTCAGAAAGACTAAGGGTGAGAAAGTGTCTATCTTCATTAAGGACAGGCGCACCTCCAGACTGGTTTGCCAGCATGATGCACTGGAATTACTCCAGGTGCAACTGACAGTTGATAAGACACCCATCCAAGTTATAGCCAACTACAGACCCCCCCATGATTCAGGACACCCACTCCTCCTACCTGGACCTACTTAAATCCATCAAGGTACCCCCTAACACCCTGATCCTTGGTGACATCAACTACCCCACAATAGAATGGGTGAACTATTCCTGCACTAATGCATTCACCCAATGATTCCTTGACTTCATCAATTCTAATGCACTAGACTAGCTCGTCTCATCCCCACTAGGGGAGATAACATTCTGGACTTGGTTCTCACCAACATGGGTGACAGCTGCACCACTCCCATATTATGTTCTTCCCTGGTGAGATCAGACCATCGGTCTGTCTCATTCAAAGTCTCTATCCCACCCATCCCTCCCCCCAGCTGTAACCAGGCTAAAAAACTTCTCAAAAGCTGACTATAACCTCCTAAGCAAGGGTATCAGTAGCTTCACCCCCCCCCCCAGAGGATGCAGACAACTATGCTGAACAGTATGCCAATGCAGTATACAATCACTTGTACAACTGCAAGGACTCAAGTACCCAACAGAACTAAAACCTGCTCCTCAAGGAAACACAAATCTGTCTGGTGGACATCCTCTATCAACAGGCTTTACAACAAAAGGAAGAAACTGTTGTCCAAGGGTAAAAAGGAACAAATTCCAAATTGGAAAAAAACTCCCTTCTGAGCCTCAACAAGCAAATTAGATCACTAGTGAAAACCACAAAAGCCAGTTATGAACTGAAACTAGCCTCTGAAACAAAGGGAAACCACAACGCCTTTTTCAGTTGCGTCAGGAATCTCCATGGCAAAGCCCAGATTTGTTCCAAATTAGTACTTTAATGGTACCACTTACACTGATCCTGTTGACTCAGTCAACCTGCTAGCTGATAGGTTCAGTGTAAACTTCACCCCCTATCCCCCCAAAGGCCTATTCAACATCCCCAGTACTTGTCCCGTACCTCACATCTCCTCCCATCTCTGTAGATCAAGTGTTAAAGGCCCTATCCAAGGCAAAGAACACAGCTTCCATGGGACCTGATAGTATCCCAGGCTGTATTTTGCACCATTTCCAGCAAGAACTAGCTTTGCCATTGAGAACCCTATTCAGCCTACATATTTCAAGTCCAGCAGAGTGGAGAACTGCCATTGTCATCCCCTTGCACAAAGGTGGTGCCACTACTGACCCAGGAAACTATCACCCCATTAGCTTGACAAATCTGATCTGTAAAGCCACGGAGCATATTATTATGGATCTCATAAAAAAAGGACATAGGCAATCTCCAAGCACTTGACCCCACTCCATTCGGATTTGTCAAGAAAAGATCTTGCCTGTTGAACCTGGCTGACTTCTTTGAAACTGCCACCAAGGCCGTAGATGAGGGAAAATCAGTACATACCTCAGCTTGGCTTGGCCAAGGCCTTTGACACAACCCCCCACTCGGGCATCATCGAAAAGCTAACACAACTTGGCATAAATCCTTATCTCATCAGGTGGGTCGACAAGTGGCTCCCCGATAGGAACCACAAGGTCAAAATAGGTACGTCCACCTCTGACAGAAGACCTGTCACTAGTGATGTTCCCCAGGGATCTGTCCTGGGACCCCTACTGTTTGGCATCTACTTCTCAGGGGTCCAGGCAAAGATAAAGGGCCTGTGGCTGACCAAGTTTGCGGATGACTGTAAGCTGGGTGCTGTCATTGACTCCTCAGATGATGTTAACATACTGCAAGAAGGTCTCACAGCAACAAATGACTGGTGCCAAAGTCATGGCCTTAAGTTAAATGCAAAAAAAATGTATTATCATACCATTAGGCAAAAACACAGCCCCTACTGATTACCACATCAACAGCAACCCCTTAAGCACACAACCAGTGGTGACAGGCCTGGGTACTCAGGCTGACAGCAATCTCACATTCAAAGCAGCAGTTTAATAAAATAGTGCCCATATGAATGTAAAAGATCCTGGTGTACGTATATATCCTTTAAAATGTACCACTAGCGATCTGTGTACCCCATATAACCTGCAACTTCCAGAAACCGATTCTTTAATTTCAAAGAAATAAAGATAACGAGATTAAGACACCGGCGCAAACGGAGAAAACAAGCAAAGCAGATTTGGTTAGAGAGGTTTCAGTTAAGCCTGATGGAGTTAAATACTTCACCTCTACATCCTCCTGTTTCAAATTAATTCTGCCTATAGTTTGGTATTAACAAGACTGAAGTTCACTGAAATACATTTATTTCATTCCTTTAGTAACAGTGATGTTGATTGGTGTTTTCTGTAACCTGCTTCTCTACTCCTCAGAGCCAGGAAATGCATTTCTCTAGTCTAAAGACAGTCCTTACAGAGAAAACTGTCACACCAGTTTTATAGCACATAGCAGATAACAATGCTTAAAATGATTTACGTTTCAAGGAAATGACTTCATTCAGTAATTTCATTTTTTTAAAACCAGGAACATGTACTAAACTAAAAGGTTTATTTTAAGCACAATTCTTAATAGACACATTCTAAAATGAAAGAAAAATGGACTAATGCCATACCTAAGTTTGGTCATTTTTAAGTCTCTCAGCAAGGCATACTTTCTTTCTTGTTTGCTGCAGCACCCCGCCTACTGCCCTTTCAGATAAAAAAAGCATAGTACAATGCGTAGACAACAGTCTCTCTACTTTTATTACTTGAAGAATGGACAAAGAAACTTTTCTGTCATAATTAGTAAGATTCTTTGAAATGGAACACAATTGGAGGGAATGAAGAAGGCTGGAAACAGTGAAACTTTGGCAAACTTAAGATAATAACTTTTTTCTAATTAAAGTTTATATACCACATTAAAAACTATGCACACTATACTGATGTAATACAATTCAACTTCTGAGAGAAGTTTCATTTCTGATCACATTCCATCCATTTTAAGCACTATTCTGAAATACTCAAACTGTGCTTTTTTTGACTGGAGCTGTGTGACACACAAGTGGGGCATTAAGAGCAGAGCTGCCTTTGACATTTTGTATTGCATATTACAGCAACAGAAAAGTAAAGTACACAATTGTAAATAATTCTGAGCAGCATCGTTTGGCACTATAGGGCCCTTCTGACTAGAGCTGTGACATTCACTTTGCAGTGTATAGGATAGAAAACACATTGTTAGCATCTCACTATTCTGTGCTAATAAGTACTACTTGGAAATTATTGAACTGTACTCTTTTGACTGGATGGTGCTAATTGGAGGTTTTTTTTTTTATTTTGGTTCCCTTCCCTTATCCAGACTGTCATCCATGGCCTCCACATCCATCACTATGTCTACAGGCTGCTCCACTGCAGCCTGGACTCTTGACAATTTTTGATGGGACCAGCAGGAATCTTAATTACATTCTGTGGGGGACACGCTATCATTCAATCAGCCAGCTATTTTTGGTATGACCTATCAGTGTCCCCTCACTCTTGAAGCCTATGGTTATGTCCTAGGAATGGGCTTGCAAAGGGGAAAGTGTAGCATATTGTCCCTCCTCAGTAGCAGTTCGGCGATGTCCAACCCAACCTTCCACACAGAACCATACCTCTTATCATGCCAACATTACCAATCTCCACCAGGAATTGTCACAGGAGATGCTGCTTTACTGATCTCCCCTCTAAAATAGTAATGTCCATTCCTCCCTGCCACTCCATCAGTCGTCTGAGCTGCTAATCGAATCTGGGTCTCCTGGGTCACAGTCAGGGCTTTATCCCTCTACACCACCAGAGTTCTGACATTTTTCCTTGCATTTTATATTAACAGAGGAATAAGACAAGACAGATCCTCATCTTTGCAAAATAACCTAATAACCTTGTTAATGATCACCAGCCTCAGATTCATAGGTGCTTACTGGGCTAATAACTACTAGGCCCATTCCAAGATTACCTGTACACTCCAAACTTATGAGTGTCTATATGGGGGGAGGGGCATGTTAGCAGACAGGTGAGTAATGGATTTGTTGGGGGGGTGCTAGTTAGGATACATTTTTTATTGATGACCTCTGTCCATAAGGGACATGGGGGTCAGACCGGGGGAGTACATTTATGATTTGCCATCCAGTTATTAAGGTTTCATTTGAATAGGGTCAGGCATGAACTCTGCTTTACACAGATGGGAAGCCTATTTCATAGCACTGGGATCATTTGGAACACGTCTGTCTCTCCAGCATGTTCTGTTTCTGTCATGAGTGAAGTTCAGATTCCTGGATCTAGTGTTTCCAGTGCTGTTTGTTTTGCATATGTACAACAGACCCATCAGGACTGGGTCTGAAAAAGCTCTGTAAGCCTGGCAAAGATGCCTCTCAGCAGTTTGTAGGAGACTGAATACCGAGACAGAGCCTTTAAGTAAATCAGTGTAGGACAGGGTATTCACGCCCTAAATTCTCTTGATGAGAAACCTTTGTAGGCATTCCAACTGTTGCAAGAGTCTTGATAGGTACATACCACTGGAGGCATTGTACTCAATGAGAGGTCTGAAAATGGCCAAGTAGAGTAGTGCTATAACTTCCTTGGACCTGGATTCCATACCTTCACCTATAAGTTGAGTGACAGAATGAATTTTCTTACTATCATAGCTATGTGTTGGTCAAAGGCTAGATTACTGTCTATGTCTATGTTCCCCTATCCCTTTTTATCAATGGAATAATTAACTTGGGTGGACAGTTTCCCAAGGGACATTATAATGCATTTTCTGGCATTAAGTTTTGGGCTATGGCTTTGACACCAGTCATTTCCCTGTGTTAAACCCTCTTGTAAGATATCAGTGTCCTGAGGGAATCTATAATAGCTCCCAATTTAGTGTAAACTGCAAACTTGATGTGCCAGAGGCCTTGAATGTTAGCATATGTTACTTGGAAATCAAGGCTAAGTAGGAGTTTGCACAGCACAGAACCATGGTGTACTGCACTGGTGACCAGTCTCTTGGAAGAGATGGACTCACTGTTCCTGACTTTTTGAGTGCCATCTGTGAGCAATCCATGAGTTATGCAGGGATTTTTGTCTGTCTCAGAGAACTTGTCAACAATGCCTGAGTGGGGTATTGTATCAAATGCCTTGGCCAGGTCAAGATACATAGTATGCACTCTTTTATCCCCATCCGTTGCCTTGGTGACCCACTCAAAGAAAGCTTCCAGATTAAGTAGACACAACCTTCTTTTAAAGCAAATTGGGATGGGTCCAGTGTCTGTAGGTTGCCAATGTCCTTGTTTATCATTTCCATGATAATTCATTCCATGGCTTTGCATATTAGGCTCATTAGACTGATGCATCAATACTTCCCTGATTCAGTTGATGGTCCTCCCTTGTGGACGGTAAGGACTGTTAAGGTCTTCCATTCACTTTGAATATAGCCTGTTTTGAGGCTGTAGTTGAACAGTGCCTCAGGTAGTCCTGACAGGTCGTGTTTTAAACTGCTCAGGAGACAACTGGGGGGATGTTGCTCGGATCCGTAGAGGTGGCGTTCTTGGCATTAATGAGTGTTGCCAGCACCTTGTCCCGGCTATTAGTTGGGGGAAGTATGTTACAGGGGATTTCACTGGGTATGTGAAGTCTGAGCTGAATTTATTAGTCAGTATATTTGCTATGTGACCCTGACTGGTGGAGGTGACACCATTCACTACCAGTTCTACACAGTTCTGTTACCGTTAAGGTTCCAGACACAGGAAGGCTTTGTGATTCTCCTTATCTTGTGAGGCTATCCTGACCTTGTAGTTGGCCTTGTTGGACTTAATTAGACCTCCTAGTTTCTTGTTTAGCTGTATATGCGAGTACTTGTATTTAAGGGAATTGCTGTTCCTGATTCTGGCGAGGAGTTTTTTTTTACTTTTATTATATACCCTGTTTAGGTGAGGTTTCCACCAGGTTTGTTCTTAGTGCTTGCTTTGGATTTACCTCTGCTATGCCAGCCTCTATTAATCCATTCATGTTTGTATAGGGAATCTATGAATAATTCTGCATAGGTAACTGTGGTCTCGGTGGTAGGGGAAGCCTTGAATCTTGACATACTCTCACTTAATAGGATGTAGTTTGCCTTAGAATAGTTTGCAACTTTAAATGGCTTAGCTGGGTTTTCCGGGTTGATTTTTTACTTCAAAAGGAGACAGTCAATAGCTATGCCAACCTTGCACTGGTACAATGGGAGAAAATGTTCTTGTTGCATAATAATGCCTTTTCCGAGCACATAATCTGGTACATACGTTTTGTGGATGATATATTTTTACTTTGGCAAGGCTCTTAGACAATGTTGGAGGATTTTGTTAATTATATGCACAGTACAACTAACTTCCTTATATTTACATATAAATACTCTACTGTAGAGATAAAGTTTTTAGATGTGAAGGTTAATAAAACAGAACTCTATAACTTGTATACTAGTGTTTTTAAGAAACCTACTAGGAAGAACAACTTTCTGCACAAAAGTAGCATGCATCCAAGGCACTTTACACGTAATGTGTTGAAAGGGCAGGTATATAGAATAATGAGACTGCATAATAATGATTCCCTTTTACAAACAGCACTTAATTTGCTTAAAAATTATTTTATAAAATGATTTTTTACATAGAGGGTACAGCAAGAAAGAAATAGATGCCTTTATCACTAATGCCTGGAAAGAGAGGGAAAGGAAATGCAGGGCTTATTTTACCGCCGGGTATGACTGATACTTTAAGAGTTTCCTTACCATATTCCAGTGCTATTAGTAAATATTGTGATATCATACAAAACTGAAATATTTTACACACAGTAGAAGAACTGAAGGGGGTTCTAGATATAACACCACATTCTACGTTCAAGAATAATAAGTCCCTTAAGAAGCACCTGTGTTACAGATCACAGCATTGTAACAAGGGGACTCTATCAAGTAGGCTGGGCACTTTCACCTGTAGGTCTTGTTCAGCCTGAAAATATATTTTTACAGGTTCAGTTTATATGCACCCATATGTTAATTTTAAAACTGAGCTTGATTTCTATGCTGATTGTAAAACTACTAATATTGTCTATTTTAGTAGCTGTCAGGTCTGTCACGCCTTTTATATTGCCAAGACTAATAGGTCTTTAAAAGACAGAATCCCTGAGCACTACAGGGGCATTAAACATAAGATAGACACTAATGCATTAGCACAGCATATTATTTAGCATGGTTCAGAACATACCTTCAAGTTTTTTGTACTTCAGATACTGGATGTGTGGATTAGAGGTGGTGATTTGATTAACCGTACAGACACAGCAGAACAGAAATGGATATTGCTTTTCAATGCAGATAAACTGCCTGGTTTAAATGGGGTATCTAGCCTCAAATCATTTTTGAAAGCACGTCCATGTAAACATGAATTTGTGTGTCTCTTGTATTTATAAGTTTTGTTTATACATTTTTATGGTTTTAGATGCTTGTATATTTATCCTGTAAATATACATTTAGTTTTTAATTGGTTCAACTAACTTTTGTCAGCTGATTGGTAACCCTGTCTTTAAATTGAATGTCTTATCTTGTAACTAGTCTGAGGAAGCGATGTTGTAATCGAGAAAGCACTTACTTTTAACCTTTGTTATAATAAACTGTTTTCAGTTTCTAGCCGTGTTGGTGCAGTATTCGTTATTATTTTTAGCTTTGTGATCCTACTTACTAGTGAGGACGTAACATGGGGAGGGTGCATCGCTCTCCCATGTTGGTGAGTAACAGATCCAATATGTATAATACTCTGACTGGAATATGCAGTATTTGTTCCAGGGTGTCTGTGTAATAAAGTCCAGGAAGTGTTGTGGCTGGGTTTGACGGAGTCTAAGCTTTCTAGTCTATAAGGGGGTAGTTAAAGTCACCCATGAATACAGTGTTTGGTTGTATGGCAAATGCCTCTAGCAGATTTAGGTAAGAGTCATGAGACACTAGATGCATAAATGGCAACCTACAGCTAGCTGTGATATGGTGAGGGACCTTATCTATGGTGACTTGCATGTGGATGAGTTCAGCCAACCTGGACGAATATTTTTTGCTAATGTAGATCGAGACACATCCACCTTTGGCCACAGTCTGTGCTGTCATTGGTCTAAACGTGCAGAAGGCACTGTAGCCTTGCACTTCCAGAGTACCTTCTATGGATTTAAAACAAGTTTCAGTCATGGCACAGGTGTCTACATTCTCCACAGTGAGGAGAACTTGAAGGGTGTGCATTTTTTTTTTTTTAGGTTCCTAGCATTGAGCAGTAACACTTAAGGTTGCTCAGAGACTTTTTCTCTATGTTGGTAGTGTCTTTTTAGCATTACCTAAAAAAAGGTCTAAGGGGGTGAATCATTTTTAGCCAATAACTGAAAGGCTGGGGGGGGGGGTAGGTGCAGCTCATCTTTGGCAAAGTAAGATCAGTTGACCATCTCCTCCCATGCTGACAGATATTGTATACACAGAGTGATACCAGAAGCTAAATCAGTTATTAAAAATTGATTGTTTTATGTTTGCAATGTGGCATTATCCTTGGTGAGGTTAGAATGCTTCTCAGTGCAAGGCTCATATCTGTCTTTAACACATATTCCGAGAGAGCCATTGTATCTCTTTTCATATAGTCTTGTGAAGTACATATTATTTACACCCACATAGACTATGGTAGAATCATATTGGTACCTGGGGTGCAGTGACTTGAGTGCATTCATGATATTGCAGATCCTTGTTCCGGATAGGCAACTAACCATTATCTTTTCCTTGTCTAACCTGGTGAGTGGGGCATCTGTGTGTTGCACAATGGTGTCCTCAGTGACAAGAGTGTTAGGTAAAATATATGCTTCCCTTACAGGCCTGCTCTTAGGAGACCATTTGGTGCAGGCTTATGTGAGATGTTTGGTGTTTCTTTTGATGTGTGTTTTAGGGATTGCTGAAGGCAGCTTTAGATGTCTTTGAGATTTGGGAAGATTTCTTTTAAGTGACTCACCATAAGACATTCCTTGTGTGTGATGAGCAATATGCACAAGGAATGTAGTCTGGGCATTCCGGGTAACCTTATTTGTATGTGAAACATTTTCCACCTAGGAAGTTCTGTGTTTACATCTCTTGCATACTGTGTTATTTTCATTAATGATTAAATAGATGTCGGAGAACATGAGGATTCCCAAATCTACCAAGTTGGTCACAGAGATATTAGAAAATTGCATATCCATGTTGTCCAGTTCTGTAATAGGGTGGTCTGTTTAGGATTAAGAATTTGGATTCATAGGGTAGTTTTTGGAGTTAATAGTGTTAGGATATGGCAGTGCTGTTCTAAACACAAACTACTTTCTGGGGTTAAGGACAAGATGCTGTACAGTGCTAGGATATGGTACTGCTATTCTTTCCACATGCTAGCTTCTCTAAGATTAATTCTGTACAATGCTACTACTCTGTACAGCTTTTAGGCTAATTCACTCTTCTGCAAGGTGATCTGGAGGCAAACAAAACTAGAAAAAGTCAACAAATAGACAAATGATTTTTGCCACACAATTAAATAAATGCTTTAAAATGCACAAACATAGTTTTGATCACTGTATAAAGCAAGTACATCAAGAAAATATATATTCTTATCTTAGGCTGGATGGCTCTGGATGCAGATGAAACACTTAAAATAGTGTTGGAGAGCTCAGTGTCATGGACACTTAAAGAGTGTAGGTGAAGGTTAAAAAGGTAAAATAAAACTAATAGGTGCTGTTCTGCCAGTAATGTCCTCTTCATTTTAGTGCTAGGAGCAGCAGCCCTACCTGTTCCACTCTTCCTACAGTTCTGACTTATGGTACTAGTCTCAGAGTTACAAAAAAAGTCTGATAGCTTTCTCACCACAGAAGGATATTTACATCTATGCACAGAATACGACTGCAATCATCTGAACTACACCGGACAACAGAGACTGCAGTATAAGTCACATAAAAGACAATCACACGTCATCCAGGCACTTACATACATGTAATATTCTCAGGTTCAGCAGCAGTGAGCTCTGGGATATTTTATTTTAACTAGATAAGACAATGCACTTGGTTTTAAGAGTGACCTAGAGGATTTGGTGAGTTTCTATCATAGCAGTGAAACCCAGTGTTGCAAGCCCTACATGTTTGAAAAATAAACTTTGATTTCAATATTAACTGTGAATTACAAAACTTATTGAACACCTTTAATTTTTTTTATAGAAGGGCAAGTCCCCATTTGGTCCCAAATGTGGATATCTTTATACACTTACTTTGGGGTCACTATGTCTCATACTACAGGGAAATCTCAGAGGTGCCACAATCTCAGACTTAGTACATATTGCCACACACTTGCAACAATAGTCTCTTAATTCTGGAGAATCACTCCCCAGACCTACTCTGGGAATTTGGCTTTGTTCTCATCATGAAACCTCCTTAACTACACAATCTGCATGTATACTGTGTGGAAATCAAACCCAGTTTTACATAACAGGTTTCATGGCTGTTCCATAGCTTAACATCTCTGTGTAATATAGTTTTAAAAAACTACATTTTCAGCTTTATCTAAATATTAACTAGAAGTAAAGACAAATTCAACCCTTGTTTGTTGCTTTGATTATTTCTTTCCTTAAGAGTGCTGTTTCCATACAGTATAATTTTTGTGGTAATAGATGCAAGATAGTGAAAATCAGTTAAATATTTCCATCCACCTATCTTATAAGGTTACTCACGGGGTCTGACTAAGGGTATTTATTTGTTGTGCTAACTCTTACATGTTTTATTATTTTGAATTACCGTTGGTGTAATCTCAAGACTTCAAAGAGTCATAAATTACCAAAAGAAATTGTTAGGACAACTCATAAGGTATGCTGATTCACTGAAAGACATGCGAGTCTTTGGAGCAGGCTGCCTAACTGAATAAAGAAAATGGTGCATGTGCATCATGAAGTCACTATTGGACTAACGATGCATGTGCATCATGAAGTCACTATTGGACTAATGGTGCATGTGCATCATGAAGTCACTATCGTAGTAATGATGCATGTGCATCATGAAGTCACTATCGTAGTAATGATGCATGTGCATCATGAAGTCACTATCATAGTAATGATGCATGTGCATCATGAAGTCACTATCGTAGTAATGATGCATGTGCATCATGAAGTCACTATCGTAGTAATGATGCATGTGCATCATGAAGTCACTATCGTAGTAATGATGCATGTGCATCATGAAGTCACTATCGTAGTAATGATGCATGTGCATCATGAAGTCACTATCGTAGTAATGATGCAGTGCATCATGAAGCCACTATCATAGTAATGATGCAGTGCATCATGAAGCCACTATCGTAATAATGATGCATGTGCATCATGAAGTCACTGTTGTAGTAATGAGGCATGTGCATCATGAAGTCCCTATTGTAGTAATGAGGCATGTGCATCATGAAGTCACTGTTGTAGTAATGAGGCATGTGCATCATGAAGTCACTATTGTAGTAATGAGGCATGTGCATCATGAAGTCATTATTGTAGTAATGTGCATCACAAAGTCACTGTTGTAGCAATGAGGCATGTGCATCACAAAGTCACTATTGTAGTAATGATGCAGTGCATCATGAAGCCACTATCATAGTAATGGTGCAGTGCATCATGAAGCCACTATCGTAGTAATGATGCATGTGCATCATGAAGTCACTATCGTAGTAATGATGCATGTGCATCATGAAGTCACTATCGTAGTAATGATGCATGTGCATCATGAAGTCACTATTGTACTAATGAGGCATGTGCATCACAAAGTCACTATTGTAGTAATGAGGCATGTGCATCACAAAGTCACTATTGTAGTAATGAGGCATGTACATCACAAATTCACAATTGTAGTAATGAGGCATGTGCATCACAAATTCACTATTGTAGTAATGAGGCATGTGCATCACAAAGTCACTACTGTAGTAATGATGCATGTGCATCATGAAGTCACTATTGTAGTAATGAGGCATGTGCATCATGAAGTCACTATTGTAGTAATGAGGCATGTGCATCACAAAGTCACTACTGTAGTAATGATGCATGTGCATCATGAAGTCACTATTGTAGTAATGAGGCATGTGCATCATGAAGTCACTATTGTAGTAATGAGGCATATGCATCATGAAGTCACTATTGTAGTAATGTGTATCACAAATTCACTATTGTAGCAATGAGGCATGTGCATCACAAAGTCACTATTGTAGTAATGATGCATGTGCATCATGAAGTCCCTATTGTAGTAATGAGGCATGTGCATCATGAAGTCACTGTTGTAGTAATGAGGCACGTGCATCATGAAGTCACTATTGTAGTAATGATGCATGTGCATCATGAAGTCACTATTGTAGTAATGATGCATGTGCATCATGAAGTCACTATTGTAGTAATGATGCATGTGCATCATGAAGTCACTATTGTAGTAATGAGGCATGTGCATCATGAAGTCACTACTGTAGTAATGAGGCACGTGCATCACAAAGTCACTATTGTAGTAATGAGGCATGTGCATCACAAAGTCACTATTGTAGTAATAAGGCATGTGCATCATGAAGTCACTATTGTAATAATGATGCATGTGCATCATGAAGTTACTATTGTAGTAATGATGCATGTGCATCATGAAGTCACTATTGTACTAATGGTGCATGTGCATCATGAAGTCACTATTGCACTAATGTTGTATGTACATCATGAAGTCACTATTGGACTTGAAGTAAAACTGATACTGATCACATTTAGAATGTGATAGTTGTGCAAAGGCCTGGTCCCAGAGGGTACTGTTTCCATTATTCTGTGTAGTCCCAGCTGTCCATCTGATCTCTTCCTAAAACCAGATATGACCTCTTTTTACTGGATTTGACACCTTTCTTCAGTCCTTTCAAACACTAAGAAAGTGTGTTTTAATTACTTAAATTGTCATTTACCATCCAAGGCAACAGTTTATTTTTCTACAGCTTAGTATGACATTGTTTGGAGCCAGCTTAGAACATTGCTTGTGATTATCTTATGAGAGAGTACAATTTGTTGCTGTGTTGGGAGTTCAAATCACAGCTGGCAAGTTGTATTCTGATTTACTGCTTCAATGTCCTTTTAGCAGGTTTGTACACTGCTGCACTGTAACATTCTGCTATCTGTCACTGTAGGGTATGCTGCAGGGTTGCTGATTGGAACTTTTCAGAGGTCACCTTTACAGTGACTGGATAACATTTTGGGTATTTTGCTGTTGGCTAACATGCTCATTGAGCATTCCCACAGAACTGTATTGCTTAAAGTTGTGCAAGGTTGTACGAGGCTGCTATAAGTTGCTAGTTGAGCATTTGTACAATATTGTTGCATGTGTTTGCATTAGGCCACTATTAGTTGCTTCAGTGTCTAGAAGGCTCTAACAGCATGATCTATGCCTTGCATTCCCTGTCAGTAGTACTCCTATCTTTTTGATATTCTGTATCTTCACAAGTAAAATAGGTCTACTGATACCAGAACAAGGGATTTAAATCACCAGCACATAAATAAAACACACTAGAAATATAAATTTATTACCGAATACCTACCCCACCTCAGAAGCAAACTTCTTCCACAAGTACACAGCTTTGTAACTCATTTGCCTTGTATTTCCTATGAACTTGTGAACATTAACCCACTTCACTCTTGGAGGTAACATACTTGTAAAGGGTGACACAGCCTACCAGTAAATGGGGAACAGTGTAAAACAGTGCCACAGCACTGCCTCAGTTCTCCTAAGCCAGGGAAAAATGAGGAAGAAATCACGTCCTGTTTTATTCAAATATTGTGTTACTAGTTTTCTATTTTCTCCAATTTTAAACTTATTATGTTTTACAATAAACCTATTTTATAATTGCAGTAAATCACACCAGAGTTCTGTCAAAACCGTTTTTTTTTTTTTTTTGTTCCTACACCTGTGGTAGCATAGTAGCAATCTTATTATATGTTATTAATTATTTGATATTTTAATTTTTCCTCCACAATATAGTAAATGTGTTATGTTTCAGGATTTTGAAATAGCATTTATTTTATTTTTCTCTGTCTGCAGTTGTACCTGCTTCTTCTCTATTCCTCTCCATCCTGTATTTTATTCTTTCGTATATCTCTTCTCTTTCTTGCCTTCCTGTGTAGCACTCTAACATCTTGCTCTTTATCCCTCTCCTGTCTACATCTTCCTTCTCAAATCCTGCCCCCATCATGTTCCTTCCGAAAAAGCTACTGTAAATAAATACATGACATTAACTCATTCCCCGGAACTGCCTAGCCTTTATTTCCCTACACTGCCTATTTTAAGTGCAGTTACTGATTGCTTAAAATGTTATATCCATTCACTACTGTTTTCAGCAGTTTCTAGTTCAGCATTTTAGATAAATACGAAAGTGTGTCATCTCTAAAGATATCATCACCTATTTCAAAACATTTCAGCTTGCTTGTTTTGCAAAGGCTATGGCTTACTTGCAGGAATTTAAAATGTGAATCAGTGCGTTTCAAAATGCATGCTACTGTAATACCTAAAAAAGGAGCCCTGTGTGTTTGAAAATGTTTGTTACAAGCTTGTAACTCAAAAGGTCAGTGTGAAAAGACCTGCGACAATCAGGAATGACAGTTGAAGAAGGTAGGAAAGTGGAAATGGCACTGAATCTAGAAAGATGATGATAGTTGATGGAACATCCCAAATTCAGGTTGAAAAATGGGAAAAGGGGTCGATGATGATGTTGTACCTGGAAAGTTTGTTCCTGTGTGTCATAACATATGCTCTATTGTACCCACGTGCACTAATACCAAGTTATAAAGGTCAGTGATTAATGTAGGAGTACAAGGAAATTCACATTTTTTTACTTCAGGTTCCTTCCATCTGGCTGTGTGTGTGTGTGTGTGTGTGTGTGTGTGTGTGTGTGTGTGTGTGTGTGTGTGTGTGTGTGTGTGTGTGTGTGTGTGTGTGCGTGTGTGTGTCTGTGTGAGTCTACATTATTGAGGTGCATGATGACATCCCAGGATTCAGGTTGCTGAACAGAACCTTTAATGCTTAAACAATAAATGAAATATGCCACTCTTCAACTATTAAAGCTTTCATATGCAAAATCCCTAGCTACAACTAGCTATAATTTTTATATTTTAATACAATGTAATTATAGTTATTTACGGCAAAATTGTTCATTTTTACAGAGCAATAATGTAAGTTTTAAGTTTTTTTCAGATCTCCTGTTACTGGGCTCGCATGCTTCTTATACGGACTAAAGAAGTGCACTTAACGGCTTCTGTACGCAGTTTATTCCCTAGTCAGGAGTTTGGCAGCATGTAAAAGCAAATCCTTATTGAAGCCAGCTGTGGATGTAATACAAAGCACAATCATTACTTGCCTGTTTGTACATTTCTAGAAAATCTAGTTTTGTCATATTTCAGAAATACAGACACACACATACACTGACAATCTGACAACTGTTGATATGTGGAATATCTCTGCAAACACCACATTTTGGCACATCTGTTTTTATTACAGTTGTTGACTGCAAAATTCCTTGCCTCTTCACAATCAAGTGTTAAATGTGCACTATTCAATGCATATCAGCAGGATGCAAGTTTCAGTGCTTAGCTCAACACACTGGCAGCACCCAATATTAACATGTCTAAAAAGTTTCATTCTGAAACAGAGACCAACATATTTGAAAAAGAATGAATCATTTGTGTTTGCAGTCTGGCAGCAATAAACAAATAGTAAACAGACAGTGAAAAGCTACTTTCATAATACAGAACTAACATCTCCAGCTTAAGTCCCTTTCCTATCTAAACCCAGGAAGCATGCCTAACAGTTCAGGGTAAATCAACAGCCAAGCAAAGCATTGGCTTAAAGGAACAATATCATTTACCTTTCCATCCAAGACTTAGAGATGAAGACACCCTTGAACTTGTCAGAACACTTGTTTCAGTATCACGGCATCTCAACAGGAAAAAAAAAAAAGAAAGAAACCCAAGAGAAACACCCACCTTCAGGTCTGCTCAGCTGTCAGCTCCTCCCACTCATCAACAGCCACATTCAGCTCCTCCCACTCATCAACAGCCACATTCATTAACAGCATTGGGTTAGCTGTCACATAATAGGAGCTTGGCTTTGTCTCTGATGTTCATTGTTTTGTAGTAATGGAGAATGCTAATTTAAAGCGCAGACGTATTTGCTTCCTGAGGATGTAATTTCAGTGCTGCCTTACCATTCAGAATTCTGAATCCAGTGGAAATTTTGTATACGAGAATTCTTACTATATCATTTCTGCACACATTCTTCACTTAATCCATATTCCTCCCTCTCACTCTCCTTCTGTCTCTCCACACACACACACACACACACACACACACACACACACACACACACACACACACACACACACACAAACTTCAATGCTGTCTCATTTATATTTATTCTTCTTATTTTCTTTCATTTGATAACAGGCTGACTGACTGAATTTAACCGCTTTTGTTTTTTTTATTTATTTTTTTTAAGTTGGCAAGTTTCTGCATCCTGAAAAATTAAAGGAATTGTTGTCCTGACAGCTTCTTTGATAGCAAGGGACACTTAGCTCAGAATCAGGGTTGTTATAATAGTTATTAGTGGTAAACTGCTCCATGAAATGACTTACTGAAAAAAATTAAGAAGGTAGACAGTGGTGTTTTACTACAAAGTTATCACAGCTTGTGCTTTTTCTTACTCCCCCTGCTGTTCATTTCCTGGAGGTGTTTAAATGACTGCTTCTTCCCTTTCAGAACAACCTCCCACAGATCACCACTCAAGCTTCCTTTCCCAGGCATATAGAGTGATCAAGCAGAAAACGAACTAGTACTGAAAGAAATAATTTCAGAACTCCTTTATTCCATTATAGAGAAAAGAGAAATTAATTTTGGAACTCAAACAAATACTTTGCCCTTTAGGATACTCTTACTGAAACAGAGTTTAAAATTAAATAACATTGCATCTGCCATTTCACTGGTTGTGGTATTTAAGGGAATCTATCTGTATTTTAAAGTTGCAAAAACTATAATGCTAAATTAATAAATTCATCTTTGCAAGACGCAGGTATTCACAGAAAGTTAGGGCTAGCTTATGCTGCCTGAAGTTTATTATATCTAACAGGAATAAGCACCATCAATTTCTGCCTGAATGAATACTCTGTCCTGGCTGTCTGGTCATACCAGACACTTTTCTGCTGTTGTGCTTGTGTTAGGTGGTCTTTTGTCTTCCCCATGATCTCCCTATTCCTTGTCCTGAGTTAAGGACATAGTCTGTAACAGATTCTATGTAGGAATGCCACTCACCCTCTCGTCTAACATTAAATCTGGGGCCCTCCTTACCCCGTGACTTTACAGACTCAAAGGGTGAAAATCCTGTATATTTCTGGGACATCTCTCTGTATGTTAAGAGGAGCTGGGGCAGGTAACTGTCCCACTCCTGCTTATATTGCTCTGTCAATGCTCTCAACATGGTCTTTAGTGCAGAGTAAAACCACAGGTCTGTGGGTGGTAGTAGGTAGGCTTTAAATGCTTTATACTACAATGCTTCCTCAAACTGGTTAGCAGGTCTGACATGAAACTAATATCTCTGTCTGTTGGTATTATGATTGGGAAGCCTATCCTGATGAAAATTTCTAATGGAGCCTTTGCCACCTTCGCTGCCTCAGTAGAGATCAAAGCCACTGCCTTGGGTATCAGTTCGTATAGTCCAGCACCATTAGGATATACTTCTTACATACAGAACTTGGAGTAGTAGGAGGCCCCACAATGTAAACAGCTGCTTTCTCATATGGTTCCTCAAAAAGAGACAAAGGCATCAAAGAAGACTTAGTTTCATCTCCTGCCTTTTCAGCCATCTGTCACTGCTCATGTCTTGAGACTCACTGTCATATCCTTTGTAATACCCAGAAAATAGATATTAATAATATAATGAAGCTAATAGAAATGCTGCATCAGCCTTCTTTTTGCATTCTTTATGTTCATAAGGCCAGGAAAGGTGATATCATGAACTATGGCCAGAAGTGCTCATCAGCAGATAATATCAACTGCTGTATCACTTTTCCCATTAGCTCTTCTTCTGGAGTTCATTCACTATGTAATAAGCCTTTATCACAGTATGCAGTCTCAGCCTGCCCTTGTCAAACAGGAGCTTCTCTGGCTACCTCCCACAGGTTCTCTAAAGCTGAATCTAAGAGCCGAGCCTCTCTCTACTCTTTGTTTGTGACCCTCCCCAGCTCCCACTCCAAAGGAAGTCCCTTCCAAGCAAGTCCAGAACCTTTGAACAGCTGTGGCTCAAATTCAGGTTCACTGCTACTACCTATTCTATTCCCCCCAAAATAGCAACATCAAAAGTCTTGGATGGAGGTCTGGACATTGGCTGGGACTGTCATCTTTTGCCTTTGCCACATGATTGGATTCATGCCTGGCTGCATGTGGCCACACACACACAAAGTACTGCATCATAAAAATAATTTCGTATTAAAGCATCTACTGAGACATCATAGAATACTGCTACCTGCTTATTCCCTTGCTATCCTTTCCACTCCAAGTAAATTCTGGCCAGTGGTTCCTGAAGAGGTATCCCCCTCCCCCCGAAGGCTCTAACTGAAGTAAACTTCCCAGGCAAGTATTGCTCCCCTTTAACCACTGCATGCTTAACAATAGTTATGTCTAATGCTTTACCCCTCTTGGCAACAGTTTCTCCCCCCCCCATCAGGATACATACTCTTTACAAAGTTTTGTGGAGCAGCTGTCTCTAGACAACCCCCACTGTTTCAGTGACACTTCTGTTTGCTGCCTCTTGTGACATTTATTCCCCACTTTATTTCAGTGGACATTTGTACTCTACATGTCTGCTTTAGTTACATAAGAAACATTTGACCACAAGGCCTGAGCATATACTAGACCTAATGGCATCCCATTTTTCATGGAACCAGCTCTGATGAGCTAGGGTGCCCTCCATGAGTCTCCTTATATGCACCTGCAATGCGTACCCACTTCTTCTGTAGTTGTGACCTGCTAGCTAGACAAAGGTCCTCTCTCATGCACATCACGTCAGCAGTGTTACACCCTGGTTCTGTCAACTAGATTCTCATGTCCTTAAGCAAAACAATCAGTGCTTGAACCCTTACCAAAACATCTGCTAGCCATTCAGCTGTAGTGATGGTATCCACTTACACACCTATAAAAATAAGTGCTTATTTCTGCACATGGTGATCTGCCTCTGCTCCCTGAATTACTTTCTATATGTTTCACAAATCAGTTTAAACATTCAAATAAGAAATGTTTAGGTTTATCATAGCTCAATCTACACCACTCATTTTTGCTACAACATGCACTGACTTACTCATAAGCAGAGAATTTTAAAATCTCATTCACCTCCCCTAGTCAATTTGTTGTTGATTACACATACTTTCAAATAGCCAAATGAAGTTATCAAATACACTCCCCCTTTATACCATAGAACTGATTTAGTACTGACCTTGGTATCTAGCGTTTGGCTTCCCCCTGCCCGCTACTTACATGCCTTTGCCAAAGGGTCAGCGCTGACTCTTCATGCTGGTGCTGCTTTTCTCTCTCTCTTGTGCCTCCAGTTGCTTTATTCTCTCAACTGCATCAAACTCCAGATGTTTCATCTCTAGCTCAAATTTCTTTAATACCAACTAGATTTCAAGGTCATCTGGTGGATGGTGCACACCCACAGCACCTGCGAGGTGATTTAGTGGGCCATATGCCCGCTGCACACAAAGTTGCTATCATGTCCACCTTGGATACACTGGCATGTTAAACTTCCTAAATTCTGCACTCCTTAGTTATCTGTGACACTGACATCTTGGTGTATTCTTCAGAGTTCATTCCTGCATGTTTCCTAAGCTATTCTAAAAAAATAAATAAATTATCTACTATGAAATGTGTACCTCTGTTTAGTTACCTTGTGACTGCAATGGTACCATATCTCTGCTGATAAAACTACTTAGCATGCTAAATAAGTCCAATTATGATCTCTAAAAACAGGATGGTTGACAATGGCCATGGCTCTGCTCTACAACCCATCAATACATTTATTTTTACTATATCAATATTGAATCTTAAATCTGAAGGCCACCAGGATTATGGACTTTGGAGTCACACCACTGGACAAAACAGAAATGAAGTATAAAAAGGCATACAAATATGATGCACTAAAATTTTATTGAGAACACCTTGGCCATAACAGCATGCAGGAAATGATAACTGTGTCTCTGAGTATGTGCATGTACAATCGACACCCAAATGTAATCTTCACATTGAAAACCCAAACGAGCAGACTCTTTGGCATACTCCTCACACCCCTTGCTCACCACTCTCTCTGATTTTAGGGCTTTCCATTGCTCACTTGCTGTCAGTAACCATTCCTTGAATAGACTCTTACATTCACGCACACATGTGCGTGTAAGCATGCATACAAAAAATATATATATTTTTGGGGAATGTTGTTAATATTCTACAACACTAGATATTTCTGTCCTGATTCAACTTTAAGGTCTTCCAACAGCAAGGGTGGGTGTGTTGAGTCACTGACACTGTGAAGAAAGAATATTAAGCAGTACAAATAAATATACAGAGAACTATGAAACTGCACAGAGAAACAGAAAATTATACATTTGTAGAAATAGATTACAATAAAGAAAAAAAAAAACATCTGTCTACTGATAGATTTTTTCTTGACTATTCTTGACTACAAGAATTACTGACCACTAAACTACCATACCTGATTTGACAGAATACAGGCAGAGACAATTGCAGAAACAAAGAAAACTTACACATTCAGTTGTAGCTTTTCCTCCTACTATCTTCTTTTTTTCTGTTTATCAGTTATTTGGTTTGTAGCTTATCATACAGACAGCAGACAAAAACTGAGCATAGTTTCACATTTACATGCTAATGGGTTTCTTAGCTTGCTCTTTGTTTAGTTATCACCTTAAAGAGTCTTCTAATTGTACTTTTACAGTTATTTAGTTTTATAGTCAACGAGTAGTTACAGTCACACACCTTTTTACTGCTTAGTGCAAGAATTCTTGACAAAACCAAAAATAATGTAGGAGCAAAGACCCATAATCAGGGACAGATTTTAAATATTGCTCTTATAAACTTAGAAAATTCCTAGAGTAAGTATTGCATTATCATGCATTTTCTGAAGGATATGAAGTCTGCATATCAAATGCCTATCATTATTTAGTGACTTCAGTCCTCAATAATTTGTCATAAAACTACACATTTTATGAAGAACAAACAAACAAATCAAATGAGGCAACAAACTGAATATTCTGTGAAATTCTGAACTGTTAAGAAAAATAGATTCCTGTGATAAAAAGGCAAAGCAACTACAGTTTTTTAGTACTCATCTGTCATATCTTTTACATCCTACATACAATTGCTGTATTCCTAGATGAAGGCAGTTATGTTTTACATTTACAACTTCATATACCATTTTCATATACTGCATAGAAAAATGGTCACAAATTCTCACATCTTTTCATGCCACTAGAAAACATATAGACATATATTGAATAAAAAGGTCACTAGTCCACCCATCTTTTCATGCCTCTGACAAATGTACATATTGCAGATTAAATTACATTTTCAGTTTACCTGCTGCCAATTGTGTTATGCTTTAGGTGCAGCTGATATATCTGTTTCAGTCTCATTCAGAATACAGTAGCAGATTTAATCTCAGACATCACAATTGTTATCCCACAGGCCACGCAGCAGATTTGCCATCTCTACATTGGTGTGACTAGCAATGGTCTGCACATGGATCACAGGCCTACTTATTAACTAATTAATCCCAAGTGTTGCACCCAGGTCAGGGACAGACCTGTAGTCATTGCGGGGTACTACAGACCATCATGTCTATCCCCTGTGGGGTGGGTTTACATGTGCAGCAGAAACAATGTCAGTGCAGCTCACAGATTTTGTCTGTGAGAGGGACTTCTTTGTAGGCTGGTTTGAGCTCACAGTTAAAGGATATCCGCCAAACATTGTTGAGGCTGGAGTTCTGCCTTGCCTTGCTCAGTCTCCTTGTATGTAGGGGATGTGTGGGAGTCCCATAAACTTACTGCTGCTAACAGTGATACTGTGTCATGAACTGCCATCATCATTACCCACAGATGACAGGCTGAGATCAGGTATGTGCTGTCCTGCTGCGATAGAGCCCCTGACAATAGAGCCTGTGAAAGCGCAAAAACAAGATACTTATATGAAAGCACTGCAACAAATACCTACCCCCCCATGGCAGCAATACTTATAGTGGATACAGTCTGTAAATACCGCATGGACACCTGCATATGTTGTTGTACAGAATGTTGCTGTTGCCTCACATGCTGTACTGTACAACATAGCAATGTTAAAGCTAATACTAACATGGTACACCCCATACAGGCACTTATACAGTTGTCACTAGCTGAGCTGCCACATCCAAGCAACCACTGTGTATGAAGATCAACTCCCCATCTCTAGAGAGGAACTCTTCTACCTCTGTGAGACACTTATATGTTGGTGGTTCACCTTCATTGGTGGACATGTCCTGGGCAATGTCCAATGCCTTGTTCTTGGCATGCAGCATCATATTGGTTACCACTCAGCAGCTGATGCAGACTTCTATTATGGCTACCTACAGCAATGATGTCCTATACATTCAGTACCATACCTGGTCATTAAAAAAATGTGTCCACATTGTGTTTGGCCAGGATGTGCATGCCATGTATCCAGAAGGCATGCAGTAACACCTCTGTCTTCTGGTGTATTTTCAAGCCATTCCCTTTCTTATGAGTCCATGATAAGATGTGCACACTTGTACATTATGGAAGTCAGTTAGTGTGTGTGTGTGTGTGTGTGTGTGTGTGTGTGTGTGTGTGTGTGTGTGTGTGTGTGTGTGTGTGTGTGTGTGTGTGTGCGTGTGTGTGCGTGTGTGTGCGTGTGTGTGCGTGTGTGTGCGTGTGTGTGTGTGTGTGTGTGTTGATGGCATTCTATGGATTTTGAGTATGACTGTATGCTGCCCTAACCCTATGCAGTAGCCACTCACTGGTCTCCAGTTATGCTGTGACAATTCCTTGTCTTTCCAATTCAAATTGCACCTATGGGCATATTATCATGACACCCTTCCTGCATATTGAACCCCTGTAATACTCTGGACACTCACTCCCCAACAGTATGTATTTCTGTGTCTCACCCTATGCAGAAAGGCATTGTGTCCTGTGTGACATGTCCTGCCCTGTGTGGAATTTGACCCTAGTGTGTCCCACACCCACTGCTCAACATGATAGAGTCTTGATATTGTGGTGTGTTCCCACACTCACATACACTGCTTTTCTATGTCTCTTTTGCAGCAATCTGCCATGGGTGCTCAGTAAAGTACAGGAGTACAGTGCCAGGTGTATTGTCTTCCTTCATTATAACTATTACAAAGTCCAACTCCAAGGAGATTTCCTAGCTCTCAACAGATGTCTCAGTTCCAGGAAACTTTTGATTAAGTCGAATGAATCTAAATACTTGCTTTTTAGGACCCAAGAAAAACTGTATAAAATCCTTTCCACTCTCAAGATCACAGACATTGCTAATCAATATTGAAATCACAACTACCTTTGGATATCTTTGTATATTGTAAGCTCAAACTCCAAACATTCAGGCTTATGATAAAAAATAACTAGATCAAAGGTCAACTATCTGCTGTTTTGTGCCCAAAAGCTGTCACGCTTCCTGTCTCTACCTGCAAGGTCAGCTATAGGCAAGGGCATCCTTTTTGCTAAGCTTGAGTACAGTCTACCATTAATCACAGAAGCATTAACTGCCCCCCCCCCATCAAGATTCATCAAGACTGGATTTCATTGTAAAATCTCCCAAACAAGAATACAACACCACTACCTATCCTTCAAGAAAGCTAACTGGCTGCCCATAATAGAAAGAGCCAACCCAATGTTTGATTCAGTGTGTAAACCATTACAGTTTAGACCTCATTTCAAAGCCTTTCTGTTTAAGCAAGGCTAATGTAAATGCTACATCTCTAGATATATAACCTGAAGTACACTACCTTTTAAATTTCTGTTATACTCCTCACCAAACCTCTTAGAGCAAGAAATCAGGACAAAACCATAAATAATGGGGGGACAAAGGCCTAAAAATAGGGAAGCCTTTTAAATATTGCTCTTACAAATGCAAATAGTTGATAGAATAACAGCTTTTGCATTAGCATGAATTTTATAAAGGATGTGAAGCCTAAAATTCAAATTTCTCTAATTATTTTCTGACTTCAGTCCACAATGATTTGCCAGAAGACCACAATTTTTGGAGAAACAGATGAAAAATATGAGGCAAAAATCTGGCCATTCTGTGAAAATCTGTACAGTTGAGAGGTGAACTCCTCACAATAAAACCTTCTCACACTCAGATCTCCTCCTATAGTTAAAATGCTTTTGTATGTATATTAATAAAACTCTGCATTTACTTTTTGGATTGGATGAGTGCAAGCAGTTTGAACTAATGTTTAACTTGTTTATTCATCCTATATATTAGCTTTAGACAATTTTATGACATATTGTGTAACTTTACTATCCCTTAATCTGTTTTATCCTATTACCCGGGTTGGGCCTACAAATGGTCAGCTTTGAATAGTGCTCTACCCCTGTAAACAAACAAACAAACAAAGCATAAATACATTAAAAAAAATGTAATTCTGAAATAACTGAATACATGCACACATACATAAAGTGGGTTGGCATTTAGTTGTGTTAGTCTTCCTCGGTCTGTCTGTCACTGTAAATGTGGCAGTGAGGTGAAACTTCATGCATGCGTGCCACTAGCATTAAGTTCATTCAGGAATGCCTGCCTGCCTTTCCTCTGACTTTGACCACCCTTATCACATACGCTTTGTTAATGTGAATGATTCTGCCTAATGCTACCTGTTCCCAAAACATGGCCCCACTGATTTACTATGTACTACTAATATCAGAGTACCATTCAAGCTCTGATGCATATCTAAGCACTACCCATACTACAGGATGCTTGGCATTTAGTGCTGCACAGCTATAGAGTACTTATCTATGAATCTCAGCCATTGTTTTATATAAAAAAACACTATAACATCACAGGAAAGCAGCAACTCATCAAGAAGCACTCCTACTGTCCTCCCTGCTTATTTACTGATAGCAATATTGTACGCAATTCCGGGTTCAAACTCATATAACATGGAGGATTATGAGTGGGCCATTGATCACAACATGCTTATGTGTTTGAGACATGAATGCGAAGTGAATCTTTGCATCTATGTCAAGAACACATAGTAAAGGGTTATCATCAGTGACCTGATCATAAGTACATCAAGCTTTATCCATTCTATGTACTACTAGTTACAGAAAAAAAAAATGCTAAGTGTTTTATCGACTTTCAAAGCCATAAAGCACTTCATGAATGCTGTGAGAAAGGCAATATAAGAGATTCTGTTATGTTTGAAAAAGTCAGGCACAAATTACCAGCACAAACAGCTGGCAGAAACAAATCTGTTTTTTATTCTGTCGCTAACATTTGCTGCCCAGTATTGGTAGGTTTAACTGCCTAGCACAATGCCCAGCATTAATAACTGAAGCAGAGGGTGCATAACATTTGTTAAGATTGGGTCTCACTCTATAGAAGCACTTAACTAATTTGTCTTTTTTTTCCAGATATCAGAGCATAACCACAGCTCTTGCACTACAACATTGTTATGATTTTTGTTTGAACTTACAGTATATACATGGGTATCAAGTTGTAGAATGATTCAGTAATTACCATTGAAATGATGGGCATCTTCAGTGAAATTATGAAATAGGGAAAAAGGAATGAACTGAGTGACCTCTAACACAACCACCACCGTCTAATTAATGTAACCAGCTCTGGAGTGATCCATTGCTTAAACAGAAGTCACTGAAGCATACATTTACTAAGTAGCATTGTAAAACTGAAAAATGTTGCCTCTCCCCAAAAGAACTGATAATGCTTCAAAAAAACTGACATGATAGCAACTGCTTAATAAAGGACCCTCCGAATATGCAAAATAACACTATGCTGACACTTATTCTGTCCATTTATTTAACATTAATCAAATTTATCAGCCTATATGGGTGGCATTATACGGTAAAAATGTCACCCTCATAAGCGCTTCATAAAATGTAACAAGCAAGTAACGGGTCTATATTAGAACACCAAACATTCAAAATTTCGAGTGTTCTAATATCGAACCCTGTGAATCGAAAATTTAAAACATCGAACATTCCGAACAGCTAATTTTTTTCCTAGGGAAAAAATTTGCTGTTCCAAAACACATACACACAACATAAGCACACCAAACAAACAGCAATCCACACACATACACCTAAATTCTTACACCTAACCCTACACTAAACTATACATACACCACTAACTATTCACTTACCTTAACCCAAACCCTAACCCTAACGTCCGTCACTATTGCACAGTCACCTCATCCACGCCCTAACCCTAACTCACCTACCCCACCCTAACCATCATGTCCACACAATCGCACACTTACCTGACCCGCACCCTAACCCTAACCCGCCCTAACCCTCACGTCCACACAATTGCATACTGACCTGAGCCCAACCCATAACTTTCCACCACAGTGCTAAAAATACCGAAGCAACAGAAACGGAAAAACAAATTCTTTCCCTAGGAAAAAATTTGTTTTTCTGTTTCTACGATATTTTCAGCATTCGCTGAAAATGGGTCGATATTAGAACACTTGAAATTTTGAATGTTCGGTGTTCTAATATAGACCCCAAGTAACAATTTAGTTAAGAAAAAACACTACAATGAGCAAAATAATTCTGTCCCAAGTTACTTGGGCTACCTGGTTACTTAGCAATAAATAATATATTTGCAAATAATTATCAAATGTGTATAGATAGTATAGCACCTCTCTGTGAAGTTTCTTTTCACCCCAATAACTGTCATACTTTAATCAACAGAAATGAAAGTCCACAAACTACCGAACAAAGAACAACAGAGAATCTCTGGAAAAGGCCTGATATTCTGGAACTGTAGATGCACCAACACAAATGAAAACGACAATATTCCTGCACTGTTTGACTGTTTAGTGCACAGGGGCAAATGAGGCAAGTCTGGATATACTATGCATTTCTAATGTCTGAATTTGAATAAAACTACAGGTTGTGAAATGCGCAGGTATGTTGCATATAACAAAGATATGAGTAATGTTGTAGCTGGTTGCCACCTATATCAGCGGTGCTGTCTTACCCCTACCCCAAGTTTATCAACCTGTGGTATGGCATTGGGCTCTGTTTCTACCAGCAAGCTGCTTTAGCAGTAGTAATGCGCCATGCATAGCTAATGTATTTTATTAGCTCTACAGTCAAGGAATCATAATATCTCACATTAGAAACAATACATTTAGTGTAGCAACCATATGAGTGACTGGAAAACAGTACATGTAAAGGCTTACAGATGATTCCTTACCATATCTCTGACATAGCATATGTGTATCAGTGACAGTTTTTATATGATACAGCATATGTGTATCAGTGACAGCCTTTATCTGATATAGTATATATATATATATATATATATATATATATATATATATATATATATATATATATATACCAGTGACAGTCTTTTGAGTTCCATCTTATTTTCTGGCTGTTGTGGCACTTGTATATCTGATTCTACCTGCTATGTTGTATCTAGTGTGTCCATTAATATAAATGGCTGCTGCCTGCTTATTGTCCTCTAATTCTCCAGCACCCCTCTCCATGAGTGCTGTTTTTTTAATAACTGCCGTCTTCTTATGGGTGACAGCCATTGAGATGATCACTTGGTGGGAGTTACACTGTTATGCATTTATGTATTTAGCATTGTTTACAGCTTGGAGCACCTCTTCTCCTGTAGTATTGAATTTGAACCTAACATTATTTTGCCTCAAGATCTTGGAGCCAAGCCCAAAGTTTTTGTGTGTAGGAATAAATTCCATCAATTTCAAAAAAAAAAGGAAAGAAAAAGAAAGGAATACTGTCAGCCAAACTCTCTCTCTCACACACACACACACACACACACACACACACACACACACACACATACACATCACAGCCAACTCCCAGTGTGACCTTGCAGACAGATACCACTATCTCTGGAATTTACAAGGTGGGGGGATGAAAGTAAGCTGCCCAGTCTTTCTTCCATTAGCCAAACTAGCCTTACCTAAAAAAAGTTATTTCTGCAACAGAATATGTATGGCTATGTATTCATCATATATTGTCACCAGAATCCAATTATTTTACAAAGCAATCTTTTATTTTGACAAAAATTATTGCACATCCTGACATCCTGTCTATTGCAATGCAGTAGGTTGGAGAAAAAGGAAGATGATACATATATTTAAATTGTTTGATATGTTTTTATGATCATATACAATGGTTCTACTACAATGTAAATAACTAATAAACATACCAGAAAAGCTAGATTAGGGGCTGAAACTTAATAACCACATAAAATGTCACATTGTCAAGGTCCATGTCACTGTGAGGATCCTTTATCAGCTATCTCTTCCATTAACTCAACACAACATTTCTGTAACAGCAAATGTTAGTTTCAAAAATAATAAAAAGTGTCAGATACTGAACGGTGTTACTCTCTGTGATGATGTGAGGCATTGCCAGCTATGCCAGGAGAAGTAGGGCAGTGGATGTGTAACATATGCCAGCATAGCTAGCTGGGGTTTTGTAAAAAAATGTATGTAATTTGTATACCAATCTGATTTGTACAGGTGCTTGTGCTGAAAATGTATTTGTAAAGCTGCTTGTGTTAAAAATGTACCAATAGTGCATCCTGCTGCACAGAAAAGAAATACACCTATACGTCAGACTATATTATAACTGTGAAATGAATATATTGTAACAGAGGATACTGAAAGAGAAGAGGTTAATCTCAGTCCAGCTAACTTTGTAAAATAGTCTGAAATTAAATTACCTGGTTTAGACCATAAAGATTGTATCTTACAGTTCTGATTGCAATCAGAGACAAACTGTCTGTGAAAACCAGGACTAGGAATCCTACTCTATTGTCCTTAGGTGTGAACTAATTGCTACCCTGGAAGGGTGGACATTTTTGAAATGGTTTTATAGCTTCAAGATGCTATAACACAGCTTAGCAAAGCTTTGTGTGTATGATGACACATATATGCTAGATTCTGGTTCAGTTTCTAGTAAAGGGGATAGGGTGGGAACCAGAGTCAGATGACCAGATGTATGTGATGTCATTCTGTAATGCAGCACTGAAATTATGTTTAATACTAGATGAGACAGAAGTCTCAGGGCAGTCTGTTTGTGAAACTTGACAAAGAAAATACCACTTAGCCACTTCATCTTGCCTTGCTCTAGTAAGTGATCTAGGGGACAGTAATTATTTAGATCAGTCAGGAAAATATAGTGAGATTAGTTAAGTATTGTTTTTCTGTATCTGTGTGAGCCTTTCTACCTGTGTTATTTTTAATATTTCCTGTGATTGAAACTCTAGTGTTTATTGTGAATAGATATTTAGTATTTTTATGTTCTTTTATCATGTATTATTAAATCTATTTAAACTTTTCATTATGGCTGGTCTTTTAGAGAATATTTTAAACTTTGACAGTACTTTAATTTATTTGTTGACAATTTGTCTGTTCCTGAAAGCCTTGCTGCATTGGTCAAACACTGCCATTTGTATTGGTATTACTTTTACTCAGTATAATTGGGTACCCTTTTAAGAGCCTTGAAGTAGCTGACTTTGGTGTGATCTGGTGGCAGTATCTACCTTATAGTCTGGGTAGAGGGGCCACAGTTGGTAAATCTGTGCCAGCCTTTCCCAGGTGTGTGTGTGTGTGTGTGTGTGTGTGTGTGTGTGTGTGTGTGTGTGTGTGTGTGTGTATATGTGTGTGTGTGTGTGTGTGTGTGTGTGTGTGTGTGTGTGTGTGTGTGTGTGTGTGTGTGTGTGTGTGTGAGCTACTTGAGCAGGGAAACAGAGCACTGGTTTCACAGAGAGGGTGGTGAAGGACTTGGCTTGGAACACTCGGCTGAGGATTCAACTCTACAGCTGTGCCAGTGGAGAGTCTTATTTGGGGCCTGGGGAGAGAGACAGGGACATCTGACCCCAGGACTGAGTGTGTTCTCTGTGTGCTCTTAAGGGAAATTGTGCTTGGTGCAAAGAGGTGCATATGGAAATACTGTGTGTGTCTATCTTGTTCCAAGTAAATGTCCCTCACCAGTGTCAGTGGTGAGGACTGAGGCTCCTTGATTACTGGCCCAGAGGAGGGATGTCACATTCTGAAGTAAAGGACATTTTATTTTCCCATGATATGTCAGATAACTACACATTCTTAGATATGTATCACCAGAAGTACAATGTGATAACAACAATGGTTTTATACCAGAATTTATATATAACAATAATGTAACTTATGCAGGAACTGACTGTATTAAGCATATTCCCAGCAGAAACAGAACCATCTTCTGCCAAGGATTCTAGACTGAAACAGCTATTTATAAGACCATCATTTTATACTAAAATTTGCTATTAATATTTGGATTACTGGAGAACTCCTGAAAGATAAATCAAATATTTTGCCATCTCTTAAGAATATGTGTAACCTAGTAGCTGAGTTACCTTGTATATCGCACACCAAGCCACCTATATTAGGACATTAGGTAACAGATTGGTTCAGAATAAAATGTTTAAAAAGCAGGCACTATCTCTTTAGCCTGGAAGAGCATTTATATGAAGGACTATAGACAATGTTCTAAATCCATACAGACCATTAGTGCACCCTCTTACTGGGTGTAAATATAAATTCTAATCCTTTTTGTCTTGCAGTAGAAAGGCTATAGTCTGCCTTGCAGCTTGTTCATGTTAGTCCATCTATGTCAGAAAATAGCTAGACCACTTAAGGAAGGATCCTGGAATACTTTAGAAGAAGTAAATTAAATAAAACTGCTTATTCTTTAGCAGTGCAGGTTTATCAGTTTGAGGAAACCACAAGAGTAAATTTAAATTCCTTGTATTTTAATCTGCCTCTGTTAGTGCTGATAGGGGTGGTGATAATGGCAATAAATTACTTTAGGATGAGTTCATGTGGAAGTTTAGGGGCCACACTGGCCTCTCGACGTTGACACTAAACTTAGTATTATGTATTTTTTTATCACACAATGTTTTAATTGCTTTAATTTGCTTATTTTTCAATTGTTTTATTGATCTTAGTAAAGATTTTTCTCCTAGTATTAGTTTTCTGAAAGCTGAAAAAAAGTTCACAACCAAAACATCTTTTATTTGAGAACATTTTTTGTTGTATCTAAGCTATTTGGTTTTTATATTTAGCACTGGCTGGGTTTTAGTCAGCTTCTGTCATATTTTACATTTCTTTAAATGGTATTTACTATATTGTCTTATGTTGCATCAGTATATTAGCATTATAGAAGATAATTTTTGTACAGCTGTAGTTGTTTTTCTACAGGTTGACATAGATTTTATCTGGTGGTGGTGACAACACACTGTTGAGATGAACATGAGGCTTTCCACTGACCTTGAAGTACTCCATTCCATACAGTATATCTATATGTCATCTATTTTCTTATTCACAGACCCATAAGAATTGTGCATGTATCTAATTTGAATAAAAATATATGCATTGGGGTCTGTGCCCTTACTGCTCAAGGGGTTAGAAATTCTGAAAGTTTTCAAAAATCCTGACTCTAGACATTTAGCTTTACTGACTTTTTCTCTGAATGGATTTGCCACAGTTGTTCAGTTGTGGTTTATGTGGCAGGTCATAAGAGCTTCATCTAGTAAAAAAAAATGTTCCCGCTTCATCATTTATGAATGTTTTGAGCACTGTTGCAAAATGATTTACTGTATTGTGTCTTACATTTTTATTTCCCAGACAGAATTATTTGTAGTGGGTTTCTTTTCTATTCACTCCATTCTCCATTTCTTCTGCCCTGCCCTGACACCTCTCCTGTCACCATATTTCCTGACTTTTTCTGTAACTTCTTTATATTTTTTCTTTGAAACATAATGAATTCACATTTTCCACAGTGCATATTTATAATATACATTCGTGGATGTAAATATAATTAGATTATTTCAAAATAGATTACAGTCAGCCATAAAAAATTCTATTATGATTTTAAATTAATCCATCTAACTAATAATAAAAAATATATAAACTTTTAACTATTTACATCATATAACTGATGTGTCAGATACTAATGATTCCTTTTAGAAAAGAAGTAGAAGATAGTATTTGTTCATTTCTAATAACCTAACACCTATCTAATCAATTATTTTGCAAAATTGTTTTAGAAACTTTATTTAAAAAAGCCGATTTTTTCCGAAACTTGAAGTTAATATGGTTTCCTTTTGCTCGTAAAGTAAAGTATCATATTTTTTTTATAACCAATACTTACTGTATTAATAATTTTACAAAAGTAGATTAAACCATCTTTTTCAAGTTCTTCATTATTACTTGCTTTGCAATCATTAATAATTGCCACATAAGAGGTACTTGATCATTGGTTGCACATACTGGAGGTTATGTGCTGGATAAAACTAAATGGTGTGTCACCATGAATCTATTACGCTAGGATGTCTGACCAAAACTTTGAAAGTCATTCCATAATCCTTTAAGTAAGTCACACATATGCTGTATGTTCCCAGTCAGCTCTGATTTTTTATTACACCTCAGAAAATTCTATAAAAAGCAAAAAAAAAAGTACTCAAAGTAAAAACCTCCATATGTAAATTTTAAAGAATAATAAAGATGTTATTTACCTACCTGATTTTAAAATTATTCTCACATCATTTATATATGTATAATTTGTTTGTTGTAATACAATCCAATATGATCACAAAACAAGGTTTGTCATATATACATATAAGAGAATAAAACCTGATGCAAGACCTCACGTAAACAATGATTTTATATATTTTAACAAGTTAGGATAGTTCATTGAGTCATCCTTTCTTATATTTTGAAATTTTATATTAAGGCATTGTCTTACCATTATTCTAATAACCAGTCTTCTGCCTCGAAAGAATATTTATATATAATCTTGGTGGTAGGCAATAGGCTTATGTATTTAAAGCAATTACATTAATATATAAAATTATTTCATTTCCAGTTCATTATTTTGATGCATTAGCTCCTTCAAATAAACCCTTGGTTGAAAGACTGGAAAAAAGCAAATATCCATTTTTAAGGTTGCAAATGCAAATGACATTTTTTTACATTTTTAATATACTTGTGTAACTGGAACTCAGTGAATTGAAAAAAAAGGAAAATAACCATTTAAAACCCACACAATCTTAATTTCTTTTCTGCTTGGTTAGTTATTGGTAATTTATTTAAATTTACTATAGATTATATGCATCCTTCTAATTTGCAGTGTATATGTTACCTAAAGATTGCATTATATTTTAAAGTTTAAAACCAACCCATAAGACTCAATATCTAGGACTCTAATATGCATTATCCCACATTCTGTCCACATTCCATCCCATATTCTATCATAATGTGATAATGCAGTTTTATGCCTCGTATGATTCTACATGAAAGACAACAATATTCATTTCTTTAACTTCCTTTTCTGGCATGAGAGGTATACATAAAATCTTAGCCAGTAGTAACCTTTTAATGTTAAATGATCTTCAAATAAAATATCTTATTCCACTTTTAGTTCCCCACATTGTTTTATAGCATTATCATTGTTATTTTTATTTATATTGCCACAAGTGTTGGCAACACTACTCCTAGCTAGTTAACTTGTTTAGGATTTTAACTGTATTGACATTAAGTAACTGTTAGTTTATAAATGTATATACTTACTACTATCAATTTTATTTTATTACTATTGAATTTGAAATTATGATACTAATTCAAAAGTTTTCAGAATTATATCAACTGGCATGACAGAAGTATTTATTTCATTACAGACGATGCCTTCAGGTGTTTCTGCAGTAAATCCTACTGACATCTCTAGGCGTCAAATATTGCTTTTTCATATCTGCATTAACAATGCCAAAACCATGCTATATACAATGTATTAAAATATTTTACCTTAATGGTTACACAATGGCAAATATAACTGTAGTGATATTTGACCTCTGCCTTACATAGATAAAGAGATATTAATTTTTGTTGATATATTGATTTATTTATATTGTCATAAATTTTATGTTTTTTCTAAATATCCTGGCAGCCATATAGCACAAACAGAACTGCTAACTTCATATAAAAGCTCTCAGCTGAATAAACAAAATGCTGCTGACAGTATGTGTGTAACTTGAGTGGTTGCTGAAAGTTGTTTACAAAATATTACAAATATAATACTTACTGTTTTTACTGTAACCTATAAAATCTACTTTAAGAATCTGAATCTAAAGAATACTACCACTATAAAGACAGTGTTTGCTAAAGAATTTGCCATTTACACTTCTTTGGTAACCCCTATCATTACTGAGATATGAATGTTTGTTTTAAATGTGAGGGCATAATTTGATTCTATCAAAAAGCTTGGGCTCTGCCCTTGATAATTATAGTGAAAACTTCCAGAGCTCTTTTGGAAGGACTGAGTTAAATCTGATGCCATCAATACATAAAGTATCATCAGTGTATGAACATATTTTTAATGTATGCATGTTACTTATTTGAATATGCTTTACAATTTGTTCATTTCTAATTACACTAGACAATGGTTCAACAGATAAACAAATAATAATTGTAACAATGGACAGACTTGTTTAGCTCCCCCTCTTACTTATTTTAAAGCGCTGAGATAAAAAAAAAACATATTTTAACATACAGTAGCATTGTATAATGTTTTATAACTGCAATAAATGACATATCAAATCCTAAACTAATTATAACTTTAAATATGTTCTACCAATTTACATAATCAAACACATTTTTTGCCCAAACTTGTCATGACTAATTCTGTGTTATCGACTTTTACAAAATCTTTTAAGTTCCACTTCTTTCTTTCATTCATTGTTCACCTTCTCCTCTTTTCCCTCCTACTTTCTCTTCTTCATTTCCTTGTTTCTCTCTGTCCTCATGCTTTTCTCACCAAAAAAGTAATAGTAATACCGAAAGATTAAAATGATAGAAAAGAGAGAGGCAAAGAAGTAGGATAGAAGCAAATTAAATGACTATATTTTATTAGTATAGTCTTCACAGAATTGCATTATAAACAGTTTTTTGGCATGTGCTTGGAATAAAATAATTGAATGTGTTATCTCTTATAGCTATGCATCATTACAATCTACTGGGGTCATGTTGTAATGAAATAAAAGCATTTGCTACATATTCTCAAACAGCTCAATAATCCATAGAAATTTGCCTTTTAATAATTTATCATAGTTCCATATTTTGAACATGAGGTTCTTTCTATACTGATTGAGGTATAATATATTCTCGTCCAGATTCATCATTTTTGCGAGCCCTACTGTTTGTCACTTGATAATTTATTGGTTTTCAGAATGTCAGACATAAAAGATTACTGGTGTCCTACCGTAGTGATCAGACTATGAAAAGGGGAAAGTGAGAGTGTTGCATTTTCCTTACTTTCTCCCTCTTCTCCAAGTCTGTGTGATTTCAACATATCTATCCATCTATATACATAGATATAGATAGATAGATAGATAGATAGATAGATAGATAGATAGATAGATAGATAAGTTCATAGTCTTATAGGCTAATAGGAGGTTGCTAGGCTAATGGCCCTAGAGCCCTTACAAGCCTAGCTGTATTTATCCTGAGTTGCCCCAGTTGTCGGTGGTTAGTTGAGTGAAGTTCACAGAGGTAAGAGACTATAGTAGTTAATATCAACTTCCTCTGTCCAGAAGGGACATGGGCACCTCACCAGGAGTAAATTTGCAGTTATTCATCCATTGATCTAGATCGTGTTTGAAGAGGGACAGGGAGGATCTCTGTTTCAAATGCATTTGAAGATTGCTCCAGAGAGGTGGCATTCTCTGGCAGATGTATCTATCTCTCCAGCATGACCTGTTTATGTCAGAGGCTAGGTTAAGATCCTTGGTGTGAGTGACCCTCCTGCAGTATGATTTATGAATGTGTAATATTTCCTTCAGGGCCAGGTCAGAGACTGCCCTGAAGGCCAGGCACTGGTCACTCCTTACCAACCTGTAGGAGATGGAATACAGTGATAGGGCTTTCAGTCTTTCTGCATAAGACTTGTTTTGTGTACCCTGTAATTTCTTGGTGAGAAACCTCTGGGGTCTCTCCAGTTGTTGCAGGTATCTTGTGAGGTGCATGGAAAAGGAGAGCACGGTACTCAGTCATTGGTTTGATGAGGACTATGTGTAATGGAATAATAATATTGTTAGACCTAGATGTGATATCTTTAATTATAAGATGTGCCACATACAAGGATTTCCTTACTACTGTAGATACACGGTGGTCAAAGTTCAGATTGTTATCACCTGAATACCCAGATCACGTACCACTAGGTCTACACTTAGGGGGTACTGCCTATAATGTAATTAGCAGAGATGTCAGCTTTCCCAAAGGGAATAATAATGCATTTTTTGCATTTAGATTTAATCCATGTCTTTGGCACTAATCATTTGTCTGTGTTAACCCTGTCTGTATTATATTAACATCACTGGGGACTCAATGATTGCTCCAAATTTACAGTCATCTGTGAACTTGGCCAGTCACAGGCCATCCAAGTTTGCCTGGACTTCTCAGAAATACATTCTGAACATTAAGGGGCCCAGCGCAGAACCCTGTGATACACCACTGGTGACTGGTCTTTTGCTAGAAGTGAAGTCACCCACTCTGGCAGTATGTGTCCTGTCGGTGAGTCAGCTGGCTACCCATCTGGTAATGTAGTAGAGTTTCTCTATAATACCTGAGTGGGGGATTGTCTCAAATGCCTTTGCTAGGTCACATTAGGTAGTATGCCTGTCTTTCTGTCATCCGTGGGTTTGGTGACTTTCTTGAAGAAGTCAACCATTTTTAACAGACATGATACCTTTAATAGATGTGTGTGTGTGTGTGTGTGTGTGTGTGTGTGTGTGTGTGTGTGTGTGTGTGTGTGTGTGTGTGTGTGTGTGTGTGTGTGTGTGTGTGTGTGTGTGTGTGTGTGTGTGTGTGTAATTAGAGGCTTACCTCCTGCAAAAAAAATGATTCTTTGTATTTTATAACCGTGGTAGGTTTACTGTTTAGTGTGATTCTTTGTATTTTATAACCATGGTAGGTTTATTGTTTTGTGTGATTCTTTGTATTTTATAACCATGGTAGGTTTACTGTTTTGTGTGATTCTTTGTATTTTATAATGGTGGTAGGTTTACTGTTTTGTGTGATTCTTTGTATTTTATAACCGTGGTAGGTTTACTGTTTTGTGTGATTCTTTGTATTTTATAACCATGGTAGGTTTACTGTTTTGTGTGATTCTTTGTATTTTATAATGGTGGTAGGTTTACTGTTTTGTGTGATTCTTTGTATTTTATAAACGTGGTAGGTTTACTGCTTTGTGTGATTCTTTGTATTTTATAACAGTGGTAGGTTTACTGTTTTGTGTGATTCTTTGTATTTTATAACCGTGGTAGGTTTACTGTTTTGTGTGATTCTTTGTATTTTATAACAGTGGTAGGTTTACTGTTTTGTGTGATTCTTTGTATTTTATAACCGTGGTAGGTTTACTGTTTTGACTAGTGACCTCTGAATGATTGTCCACAGAGGACCCATTATTTTCCCTCTTTTATTTTCCTTCTCCCTCTTCCTGCCTTCACATTTTCCTTTTTCTTTAATTTTCTCTTCTAATGTCTTTATTTTCAATGGTGAGAAAGGTGAACAATTACAAGAAAATCCATCAAAAGAGAATAATGGGATATATGCAAATGACCCCTTAAAGACGTTGGGTATTTCAGCTACATGGCAGTTCTGAACGACCATGTCTTTTCTTCCTTTTAAGTCTGCTACTGGACAAATTCAGGCCAATAAAGCCAAGCCCCACTAGCTGTGGACATGCCTGTTTCAGTCTTCTTATGACTTCATCAAAACAGCATAAGTGGACTGTTTGGCTAACTTTTAGAAACACAGGGTTGTCATACCCAGCTGATGTCCATAACCATAAGGTATCTGCAAAAGGTGGTAATACAAGAAAGAAAGAATTTAAAAATGCTCCTTTCCCTAGTGTTATACTTATGTGTCTTAGAAACAAAATGACTACAAAAATTGTTAAAGATTTCAATCAAGATTAAAAGTGTCATCCTACTAAAACTAATGTATTTGTTATTAAATACTATATAATAAATGATTTTTATATCCTATAAATAGATTTGATTGAATTAACTATCTCTGTCACTTTTACATTTAATTTACATCTTAAACAATAAATAATCCTTACCTATTATCCATCTCTAACTGCGGTGGTGGTGCTGCGGTAGCGTTGTCGCCTCACAGCAAGATATTGTCCTGTTTGATTCTCAGCTAGGACATCTTCTGTGTGGAGACATGCATGAATGGGCGTACCTTTGTTGAAGGTTGTGTGTCAGGGCCAGCAACTCGTCACGTAAAAATCTACTGCCAATCATTAGCAGACTGGAGTTCAGCTGTGGCGACCTCTAACCGGGAAAAGCCGAAAGACACAACAACCTATTATCCATCTCTACCTCTTTATACCTTTAAGCATTTACTCCATTTCTAGTGTCAATATCATGTCTCCGACTCAATAACAAAGTTTTAGTGTTATCAAGAAAAGATAATAAGAAATGGAAATTATTTTTTTGACAGCTCTGTTGATGAGTAGTAGCTTGGAACTCATTTTGATGTGGTTCTTCTTTCTTCTTCTTATTCCAAATTTTAAGCCTTAAATGTGATGCTATAAATTCAAAATTTTCTGCAATAAATATTATCCTCCAATACAAAGGAAGTTTAACATTATGCGATAATTTGTTCACCTGTTTGTAATATTACATATACCTGCACACCACAGTCCATAGATAGCCTGAACAAGTATGTACAACTATTCTGATTTCCTCTGTAGGTGTTCACATATCAATTGAATTGATACCCAATTAATACAGACACACTAACTCAGACCAGCAAAGTACAATCATGCTCCTCAAAACCCTGTAGTTACTTATACATTCAAATGGCAGCTTAATTTTCATTCATATCTTTTTGTATTTATTTCATGCTTGACTATTACCAATACTCTTACCTTTCTCACCATTTTACCAATATATTTATTGCTCCTTACTTTACTTATGCTTTTGTTCTCTTGCTCCTGATCATTCTTCCAATATTTCTAAACTCTAAACCAGAAGTTATTCATACATGTAGTTTCTTACTATATACAGGAATCCTTGCAGTTTGAAGAGCTCATGGGTACATGGCCCTATGAATTTGTTATAAATTCAGATAAGGTCATAGGATCATAGGAAGTTATTAGGCTATTGGGCCTGAGGCCCTTATAAGCCTAGCCAACAGTTTAGCCCATGTTTAGACAAGTCAGCACCTGATGACCCTGTCCAGCAGGTACACGGGAGGAATCCCAGGGGTGTATTTTCTGTTTCCCATCCAATTATACAGGTTGCACTTAAAAAGGGGTAAAGAGATACTCTGCTTGATGTGGAGAGGGTGTCTATTCCATTCTACAGATGGGGAAGTCTCTGGGACACAAATCTATCCCACCAACAAGTCCTATTAATGTCACAGACCAGGTTGAGACCACATGTGTGGGTTAATTGAGTGGAGCTTGACTTGTAGATATCCAGCAGTCCCATCACGGCGGGGTCTGAGATCACCTTGTATGCCAGACAGAGGTCACCTCTGAGGAATCTGTATAAAACTGAGTAGAGGGATAGGACTTTTAGCCTATCTATGGTAGATTTTTGAGGCCCTGGATTCTCCTGGTGAGGAACTTCCATGGTCTCTCCAGCTGCTGCATGTGCTTTGCGAAATATATGCCGAATGGGGCATTGTACTCAATAATGGGCCTTATAAGGGAAGAATACAGGGATGTTATGACCATCTTGTCCCTGGATGAGATATCCTTACTTATGAGGTGGGCCATGTAGAAATACTTCAAACAGTGCCTGCCATTATAATATAATAATGATAATAATAATAATAATAATAATAATAATAATAATAATAATAATAATAATAATAATAATAATAATAATAATAATAATAATAATAATAATAATAATATCAATAATAATAATAATAATAACAATAATAATAATAATGGATATAATTATATAATCTGTTATAATAAAACAAACTAAAATACACTACTGCTGTTATGCCAACATGTGCATTACAATATAAACATAAATACTCATTTCCCTTTAAAGTGAAAGCTATCTTTAAAAAAAAACTTCCACAAATAGAGCTTTGAAATAGTACATTTAACCTGTTCTAATAAACTGAAAATGTTTATTTAAATTATTCAAGTATTCTTCAGCAAAACTTTCTTTGCTACAAACACAATTAAATTAACCAAGTATTTTGGAAATAAAATAATACTGAGACTTGTTTACTTTTGTTTTGATACTTCAAAATTTGTTAATAGACTGGTGACCTACTTTAGCAACTATACTAACCTACATAAATGTTTTTAGCAAGCATTTTTAATTTAATGTGATAGCTTTACTTAATTTATATTCATTAAGCCGTAGACTTTTTAGACCCTCCCACAGTTTGCCAGATCTCATTTTCAGGCTGTCTCTTTACTGAAGTATATGCATGTCTTCCTCATTTTGAATTAAGCCGTGTTTCTAACCATATGATAAAGTCTCTTCAAGATTGTTGCATATTTTTATGTCATGCCATAAAAGCAGTTTTATTTCTTCTGGTAATATTATATGTACTGCATATTATTTTTCTTATGTGCTTTAATCGGTGACATACAAGTCTTTCTTTTTCCCAAGTTTTTGTAGGGTAGTCATTGTTAAGCCTGTTTGTGTTTGAACTGATTTGTTGAGAACATCTGACCAAACTATTTTCAAAGCCTTTTCTTTGCGGGTCTATATTATATGCTCGAAGTTTTAAAACTTTGACGCTCATATGATCGACACCATATGAGCAAAGTTTTAAAACACTGAACATATAATAAAAATAAACAAAAACAAAAAAAACCTACCTGAACACAGCAGGGGAGCAAGACCCCCTGGACCCCCCATGTGGGGCTGCGCCCCCCACACCCCCCGCTACTTAAAGATACCAACTTCGAGATCACACTGCAGTGAAGTAAAGGGAAATATTCCCTATGGCGATCTCCGTTGAAACTTGTGAGCTTTCAAAAGTTCACTCATATGATGTCAACCATATGAGACTCGATCTTTTGAAAGTTTGCTCTTCTGATATAGAGCCTTTCTTTGCCTATGTATGGCATAAATTTGGCAACAAGAAAGGTAGGTGGAGATCCAGGTTTTGTGAAGTGTTTCATTTAATACTTGTGTGTTTTTTTTCTAAACCTTAAGAGAACACTTCTTGAAGTTTAGAGTTTTAGGCACCCATGATGTTAGAAAGCTAATCATGTTACTTCCACCTAGCTTTTCTTGAATGCCAGGAATCCACAAAATGTTTATTCTCTCCCTGATTTCAAGATCATCTGATTTATTTGTTAGCCATATACTTTGTTTGAGTAAAATTTAGTCTGTTGTTCTCCTTCTTTTAATATATTTTCATTGTATGTTAAGAAGTTTTCCACTTCTTTTATTTGTATGCCTTGGTGCTATATAAGATTCCAGAAGATCAGTTTGATTGTTGCACTTGCCTTGAATGGAGTCTGTTTTAGCTGGAATTAGTCCATTTTAGGAGAAATGAATCTTGTATTAAAGTAGAGAGTTTATTTTAAGTAATTTCTTTCTGTGAATAATTGGATAAACTAATATTTATCCATATATTTGTTTGTAAAATGTCCAAGAAAATTAAACTTCTGATATTATGTTCCAAAAGTTATCAGTTTTTATTTGAAAAGTTAGCATTGTTGTTTGTATACAAAATAGCCCTAAACATTGACCAGAATAATCCATTTTTCTGTCACATAGTATAATCCCAACAGTGCTTCAGCACAAAGCTGCTGCACATAGGCCATCTTAGATAACTTCTGCTTTGTTTATAAGTTTTGTGACTTTATTCTTCTTTTATCCCACTATACTGCAGATCCTGTTCACTCTGTATTTACCAGCTCTCTCTCACTGTAACATTAGTTATTTAGATTTACACTGAGTTATTTTATCATACAGTGGTGCCACAGTAACGATGTGCTTCAAAGTATCATTTTTTTGTGTCGAATAGCTACACTAGTTACTACTGCTTGAATTTGCCCATCAAAATGGTAGCTTTATTGAACTGGAACTACCTACTTAAAGAAACGAAACGGTAAATAAAATGCATTGAAACACACCATACGTTTAATAGCAACTCTATATGATTAAAATTAGATGCAGAATTAAAATCTTAAACCTTTATGTCACTATATCATGTTTTTGATACTGCCTGACACACTGTTGCCTGCCCAAACATTTTCTGCTTCATTAGACTGATTTTGATTAGTTTTCTAACAGCTTTGTGAACATGATTGTTTATATTTGCTTTTCTGACAGGAGAGATTGAATGGGTTAATGAAGATCAGTACTTTAAGTTTTTAGAGTGATGATGGGGAATCTTGCTGTAAAGGACACTACACTTTTAAGACCTGGTTACAAGATCTTATCACTTGTAAGCTTGTTTTGAGCTCAAGATTTTAAGCAGTCCATCAATGGTTCTTTGATTTGTACTTATTTGTTCTGACTTATATTGTGTTACTTCATATCTCAGCTTTTTTATCTCTTCATTTGAAATGCCGAAGCAGCCTCTAACTGGTTTTCTGTCTAGTACTTATATGGCATTAACAGCTTCTTCTTTTAATCTGGTATGTTTATTATATTATTGTGGAGGCAAAGCCAAATACTGCTAATCTATAGTCTAGCTAGTTAAAAATGACTCTTTGCTGTTGCTGCCCTAGTTTATTCACATGGAAATGTGGATTTCCCAGGCATTGCCAGTTTTCTGCTGTATATATGGCTGAGTGCCTGTGTAATTGAGTATGTATGTATGTATGTATGTATGTATGTATGTAATATACCATCTGCCTTGAGGCCTGCTTGCCTCATTGCCTCCACCTCGGCTTGTTGTCGACAGGAACATGGAACCATTTTCTGTCAGTATTTGCTTCTGGGTAGAATATATAGTTATATAGTAGTTGCAATGTACTCATTTCAGTCTTGCTAGTGTCTTAGCTTATGTTTCTTAATAATTACCTCAGCATTACTACAGTGTGCTTACTTAATTGTTCTCAATTAATGGTTTTCTCACCACAAGGACTGTACTTTGTGAATGATGTAGTATGCGCTTCTGTTTACTTTTTTTAATGAGCTGAAAGTGCACTGTGCAATATCATGGTTCTAGTTCCATATTTAATCTGCTTTACTTTTATATTAGTACTTAGGAACAAGTTACTGAAACGTGACATCAAATTACAGCAAGGCTGTCACTTTATGTATGTCACAGTGCATACTGATGTATATTTTGTTACTGAGAATCATAGAATGCAGGTTTCTAATCTACTGAGTTATATGAAGACTGTATGTTGTTTTGTTGATACACCTCATTTAACTTAATTTCTAAGTGCATCATTTGAAGTGTAGCAGAAGATGAAAATCCCACACTGTAACCAACATTCATCAATCCTTTTCCTAAATGTTTGTTATGGCAACAGCTACTAAGTCACTAAGCATCCACTTTATCAGGTAGTTCAGACAAATGGGAAAAAATCTATTCAGCTTAGAGAGATCTTTCAGCTTGCAAGGAGCAATTACACATATAAACATGGTGAAAAACACAACTGCCATTACTAGGACTACTTGAATGTAGGGAAATAGTACAAATACATATACAAATTAAATGGTATGGCGAAATAAAAGTCAAAATACTCAATGAAAACCATTCACTACAGATGAAAAGCAAAAAATATTAAAGTAGAAAAAAACATTTGACTCTAACATATGCAGCATAAATATTTTTGCAAAATACATTTTATTGAAAATTTTATAAGATGTGTAACAAAAGGCACAGTACAATTTATAACAAAACAACAAACTGTAAGCCAAAATGCCCTCTCTCTTTCTCTCTGTATATATGTGTGTGTATAGATAGATGGGTAGATAGAGATTGATATATATAAACAAAGTCGCAAAAAATGTCAACACACTCCTATAACTACCAGAAATAACTATCAAATAGACAAATAACAACAGCATTATAAAAATCAAAATAAAAGAAACTTCCTCAGTAAACAGCTATAACTGCTAGCATAAGATTTAGAATGCAAGTGCATTTTATCTATGCAAACAATTTGGTTTGAAGATAATATCTGACTGTATAATAAACTGATTCAATGTATAAATGCTCAGTGAAGCATATAATAAAATAAAGACTATCTCAATCCACATACATAGTAATATAATCATTCAAAAAAAAATAGTAGCTTCTGCCAATGTAGTAATATCTGATTATGTTTACCCTCAGGCTGCTGAATTATTTTAACAGATTTTCATCTTTGTAAGCTTGTTCCAATTAAGAGATTTCAAATTTAACTAGTTTTGAGAAATTTATAATTGTGAGTAGACTCCTCAAAAACAAACCCCAGCACATAAATGTCATTACTTTATATTATACATGTGCCCACAATCCCAGACTATGAGGGGAGGAGAAAAGTGGCCTGCGTGCTACCTACAAATCCTAGGAGACACTGATCCTAACACAGACCCTGCTATGCCAGTTTATTGCAGCTGGAGTCAAAATAACAAATACATAAATAAAAACAAAGCCATCATAAACTCTCTACACCAACCTCCCCAAACATCTATCCCTCCCTTAAACAGTAACTTGAAACTATATGGCTCAAAACTTACACAATTAATTGCATGGAGCAAATGTGGTATTCTAAAGGGCATATATTCTGATATTCTCTGAATCTCCCAACCCAGAGATATAGACTGTATATATGAAATATAGATAAAATTACGTCAGATTCACTTTCCATAGGCTGTTACAAAAGTTATTGTAGGAGGAGTAATATTACATTATAAAGATTACAACCAGATGAACAAATCCTACAGATTGTAGCTCCAAATGACTCACAGTCACCCTAATTCATAACTCATAACCTAAAAATACACTTAGCTCTAGTATGTATCTCTTGTCTTTCCCAAATGTATTATTAACAGAAACATGTACAACTGACATTTTGGCAGTAAAACCTAGCAAAAATGCAATATTAGTAAGAAGCTTTTATTTTTATGAGTTTCGATTCTTAATAATATTGTACTACATACAGCACGTTGATTACACATTGAAATAGAGAAAAAAAATAACTCTGTTATACCAAGTTTCTTATATATATATATATATATATATATATATATATATATATATATATATATATATATTTATACCTTGTCACTATTAGTAGGTCTTACATTACCATAAATATGGTAGCTGTCACAGAACATACATTATAAACATACTGACACCTTTAAAAGTTGTAACACACCTTGGGCTAGCACACAAACAGTTAAAAATAAAAGTGTGACAGTGTAAAGTGTCTAGGGTCTATATTATATGAACGAAAATTCATAATCTCGAACACTCTAAAGAGTGAAAATGCTGGACCTCAAAATCCTTATTGGGGGGGGCTGTGCCCCCCACACCCCCTGCTATATATATATATATATATATATATATATATATATATATATATATACACATATATATATATATATATATATATATAGGTTCATAGGTTCATAGGTTCATACTAGGCTATCTGCCCGAGGGCATTTACAAGCCTAGCCCATCGTTTTGTGGCTTACGCCACCCCTTTAGTATGGGGAACTATACCCATTATTTTGCTGTGCCTCTGTCGAGCAGTGACACTGAGGTAATCCCTGGGGTATATCTGCGATCTCCCATCCATTGGTCAAGATTTCTCTTGAACAAGGCCAGCGAGGTGCTCTGTCTCACATGTACCGGGATTTTGTTCCACAGCATAGGAGTCTTTGGGTGATGAATCTATCCCTCCAGCATGTCCTATTAATAGCCGTGTCGAGGTTTAAGTCTCCGCCCTTGTGGCTCTGATGGATCTAGATTTTTGAGGTGAAGCATATTCATCAAATCTGGGTTTGACATGGCCTTGTATGTTAGGCAAAGGTCACCTCTGAGCAAGCGGTGGCGACTGAATAGAGCTGGAGTTCTTTCAGTCGGGCAGCATAGGACAGATTTTTGAGACCCTTTATCCTTTTGGTGAGGAACTTTTGTGGCCTCTCCAGCTGCTGCAAGTGTCGGGTCAGATACATCCCGAATGGGGCATTGTACTCAATCATTGGTCTGATGAGTGATGAGTAAAGGGAGACTATGACCTCCCTTGATCTAGATGAGAATCCCTTCATGATAAGGTGGGCAATGTAGAAGGTCTTCCTAACTACTTTAGCTACATGGGTGTCGAATGACAGACTACTATCAACCTGGGTCCCCAGGTCCCTGATAACTTCTTCTGTGCTCAGTGGATTGCCACCTATTTGGTAGCTAGGGGTAACCTTGTTTTTCCCAAACGGTATGACTATGCATTTTTTGGCATTTAACTTCAGGCCGTGGCTCTGGCACCAGTTATCTGTTTCTGTGAGACCCTTCTGAAGGATATCTGTGTCAGATGTGTTTTCTACTATGGCGCCCAGTTTGCAGTCATCTGCAAACTTTGTCAGCCATAACCCTCCTGTGTTTGCTTGTACTTCGGAAAAGTAAATGCCAAACAAGAGTGGGCCCAGGACTGAGCCCTGTGGGACACCACTTGTGACAGGCTTTGAGTCTGACATGGCGCCAGCAACTCTGACCCTGTGGGTTCTGTCACTCAGCCAGTTTGCAACCCATCTTGTGATGTATGGGTTAACATTTAAGCTGATGAGTTTTTCAATGATACCCGAGTGGGGTATTGTATCGAAGGCCTTAGCCAGATCGAGGTAGGCTGTATGGACTGCCTTTCCCTTGTCAATGGCTTTGGTGACTGTTTCGAAGAATATATACCAACTCCGAGATCCCACTACAGTGAGGAAAGGGCAAATATTCTGACCTTCATTACTGCGATCCCACAAGAAACACTTCAAGTTCCGGCATTTTCACTCTTCAGAGCGTTCCAGAATATGAACTTTTGTTCATATAATATAGACCCAGTGTCTAACGTTGTGTTAAAGCTGTTTATTGAGTAGAGATGGCTTTCATTTTTGGCTACCATTTATGTTTCAAGTATTTTACAGCTTTCAAAGCTGTTAGTTTTTGCTGCCACACATTTTTTAATGGATAAAACATTTCAGTAGCTAAAACTTCACATGTATTGCAAAAAAATCATGACTGTGTCTCTAATCATAATTCCAGTTTCTTATTTGTTTGATAAATGGATTCCAAGAAATTAGCCTGTCAAGTTAAATTTCAAGGTGAATTTCTTGGCATCCATTTCTCAAAAACATAGCAAATGTGTTATGACTGATGACCCAATCTTAATCCTCTGTATTATTTCCTATACATGTGTATTTAACCAGTTGGCTGGTTTAAACTGTATTGCAATTGTAAAACTTTTTTCAGTGAATAACAAAATAAATAAAACTACTTAAACACCACAAAAAAATCTTCACAGTTAGAGTTCACAGCCTAACTGATACGGTCCAGGAACTAACTAGACCTAACCAATAAACTGGTACCACACACTCCCGGGCCTAGTCCTAACAGAAACTGCTGTAAATATCCATATAAATTCAGTCAGTGTCCACAGTCCTATACTATTCTACTGGTCCAATAAAAATTCCAAATGTTCATACAGAATCATAACTACTGTTTGGTTTGAGCAAGCCTTCATTCTAGGTCCAGCATAAATCACCTGAGAAACAGTGATAACTGCCAAACCATTAGAAGAGGGATTGAATAATTCCATTGGAATTACCACACCTTTAATAAATAAACAATTGCCTGCAATCACTCTCATTTGGAGAGGTACAACCCAGAAATGACTGTCAACAGAACTAACGTAACTAATGAAGTTTTTCTAATGTCTCACAAGTATACAAAAGTAAATGTATAACTATATTGTTAATACACATTTTATCACACTAAGCAACCAGTGTAAAAAGTTGCAAAATGCTACAAAATACTGTGGCTAAAACATAAAATCAACCAACTTAACAAGTTTAAATCACTCCAGAAAGAGGTGAACTCAAGTGTTTGAAGAACACACACAAAAACGACCTCCATACAAAGAAAAAAATCATAACAAGCCCCAAAGACTACAGTTGTACTAGTTAAACATTTCTGCACACCACACACTACAGAACTTTCCTTAAATGGTAGCACCATTAGCCATATGATACAAGCAATGCAAGACTGACCCAACTAAACAATCTATCTATTTTAAAAGCATAACAAAAAAATATGCATAATGTAATAACTAAATTGAAATCCTGTAAGAAATCATATCAGGTCATCACAGATCCAAGAGGACCATAACTTAGAGTTGATCACCTTATTTTTTCCAACATAAGTAGGATCATACTCTGTAAATGGAAATAAGCTGCAGTGACCACATTCCTGAAAACAGTATCATCCACTCTTAGAAAACACTACAGTCAAATATCTTCCCTGCCTACAAATGTAAAAATGCATAAAAAGATAATTACTTAGCAAATGCAAGAATACCAACATATGCTATATTTGCCTTTGAACAGTTTCACTCCAGACCAGGCAGAAGTACAGGTAGAGCTCTGCGGCATCACATAGACATGATGTATTGCAAGCATGAACTTAGGCTACATAGACCTTACTTACAAGATACCAACCACACATTCATGTATAATAACATGCCTGAGGACAGAGAAAACAGTTCCATATTACCCTGTGTTACAAAACCTGATATACTGTCTACCACAAGTACATTAAGAGCTACTTTAAAAGAATTAGGAGCTGTAGAATCTTCATGTCTACTGGGAATACATTCTAAATTGTCACCATTCTCACTCTAGAACAGTCTACTCTACCCGCTGTACTAATTCTACTGTGAGGTAAACTCACAAAGCCTTTTCTCCAGGTCAGTTATGTGTTCTTTTAAACCCTGGTGCTTTAATAAATATTTATCTTGGAAAGTTTCAGAAGCATGTGCCACTTCTCCATTCAACCTCTGACAGAATAATGAGAGCGGGCCTAGTTATTTCAGTCTTTAATCTTGTTGTTTTCTTTCTGCGAGCCCTGCCTTTTTTGACAGATCTCCTTTGAACTTTCTCCATTTGATTTGGGAATGAGGAAATATCTTCAGTGTCTGTTTCCCTTTTGGTCTCCATAATTACATCTGTGATGTCAGTTTTGAAACTTATTTTCAAGTCAATAATGACTAACAAGCCTTGCGTTCATCTACTGATAGTACTTAATCACTCATTTCTAGATTTATAATGACAGATTTTTGTTGTTAAATGTTAGGTTTATTTCATTACCCATTAATAAATATAATTGTTTATTGACATTTGCTGTTATGTTTCAGAGATGGGGATTGTTTCTATGTTAATATCGTTAGCATATTTAGCCATATAGTCACTTTGTTGCCACTGCAATGTCACCAATGTAGATAACATAGTTCTGGTCCAAAGATTAAACCTTGAGGACTAGCTGTACCACATTATTTAACTGTATATGCATCAGTACCCATCTAGTAACCATGTTTAAATTCCATTTAGCAAAACTCCAGCAAGGCACGGACGTTGTAGTTAGTATAATAACATAACATGTACTACACTATCAATGTCTTAGCCATACCAAAACATAATACTAAATTTGGATTCAAGCGTCAGTAGCTGAAAACACATTTTCCCAACAGAAAATCAGCTCTTTGGTTGTTGAATTTCCAAAGATGGTAAGCACACTGTTGACAGTCTGTGATAGCAATTCTTTGTACACACTGCTCTTTTTCTATAGAATATGGATTTCTATTACTTTGGCCAATGTACCCAACCTTTCTGTCACTACTTCGTGTTGCAAACATTGTAATTTGGCATTGTTCTACCAATGCACTAGCCATTAAAATGTTGTAGAAAACAATATATCAAGCAGCAATATATGCATACAAACTAGAGAGACACAATACTGAACACTTTCTAAACAAAATCATCTTATATGGCACCCCCAAAAATGGATGGAATAGGATACACCCTGATGGCTCACACATGGACTGTTGGGACAGTTCCGAATACCAAAGGGTATTCCCAGACACTATCTTAAAACTCTAGGAAGAAATCAACAAGCAACTAAGCATAGTCTGGGAAATACACATTCCTGTGTGAAGAAGCTAGGACAGCAACAGCAAAGTGAATAGTTTTCAACTAGCTAGAATATAGAAAGCCAATGAAACAAAAAGCACACAGCCAACAGAGCTTGGTTCCTATACACGATAGTATAGAGATAAGAAGTCCAATCATAAAAAACGTCTTAGGAACCAAATGGGAAAGTACCATAAGCCATAAACCAAGCGTTTAAATCTCCAGTCAGGAAACACTCTATAGACAAAACAACGTGGTATCACTTCGTGAATAAAACAGAAATTTATTAGAAGTATAGTTAGCGCTTTCACCCAAAGGCTTCTTCAGACTATTGAAGTGAACAACGAAATTCAGATTTAAATATACAAACTAATCACCTCATTGGTCAGCCTCTTTTTCAGTATCATGACTGATTTTACGGGTTACTCCTGTTACATTTGAATTTATATTAAAGCACCAAAATGAATTATAAAAAATATTAAAAAATGTGATTAAAACATATATAACATGTTGATCACTGACATACTCAACACCTTCATAAGTTATTTAAACACATCCAATTTAACATGGAAACAAAACAAATCAACAGTTCCAGGTAGAAATAATTTAAAATAAAATGAATCCCAAGCGTGGATTACCACACATAATCATGGAACTGATATTACACATAATACAAATATGCTGGCGTTGTTATATTAAACCTATAAACTCTGGGTACAACTCTGGAGCGATACAGACAACAAATCTAACTATGATTTCAATAGCAGCACATATTACAGATAACCAGCAGTTGCAAAGCACCTAAGTGTAGTGTGTACTTAAACGTAACAGATGTTAGCGCTACCCAGAGTAGCGTATGAGTTACAAACAGTGAAATAATATGGAAAACAATATACTCTTTAATCTATAAAGCATTTTTTATATCTAGTGAGTGTAATCTGTACATAGGCACTACATCTTGAGAAGCATAATAAATGTAAGCGCTACCCATATTAGCGTATAAGTTGCAAGCAGTAAAACGATATGAGAGGCAATGTACTCTTTAAACTATACAACATTTTTCTACTATCTAATGAGTTCAGTCGATTAATACATAAACTAAGAAGTGCATGAACCATAAATATAGCTAAAGAGCTAATACAACACAATAACATTCAGTTAAAGCCTTATGGTACAATATAAGCCAATAAATAACAATACAAAACAGAATGCATCTCATATGTCTAAAAACAGTGTCAGAAGGTCTGACCATTAACATTGCTTAACATGTTTATCTGCCAAGATATTGTAAAAATTCAGTATAAAACCTAACTTCTAAACTTGATCACTCAATTATCAACCTACAAGAAATGGTGCTCCCTACATGTTAAACACACAACTATAGGTTATGATGTAAAAACTAAAATTAAAAGCTCTTCTTTAAGCACCTTTTTCACTTCTGACTTTCTCTCTCTGTCAGAGACATATACACACACAGACACACACACACACACACACACACACACACACACACACACACACACACACACACACACACACATGTAATTACATTACTTTTGCTTTAATTTTCCTTTGGTCCCTAAATGTGACAGTTTAGTGAGTGTAAAAAATAAGTCAATACAAAGAAAAATTAAAACAAATGACTCAAGTAGCTAAAATTACTGCAGCAGCTGTTACAAGAACTTTCCCTTACTCGAAAAATAAAACTGCAAATTCTTGTAACTGCTGCTAAAGTGAATCATTTAGTTTCCTTTCCTTTTTCATTATTTTTTCTTTTGTCAGTTCAGTTACTATGCTTCATAGAAGCTGTGAACTTGCTGCTTGGTTCTCCTGGCACATTAAAACTTGTTGGGACATGTCTGTTCTCCAATAGGCTATTATCTGTGAGAGCTATCAATGTTTTACCAGCTTTTAAACCCTTCATTCTTCAAAGAGACACTTTGTTTTCACATACTGGGGGGAATTCAATAAAGCCAACACAGATGGATTTTCCATTTGGGCATAGTGGCACAGCCCCAACACGGAAACCGGCAGCTGTGCGATCCAGTAAACAGAGCAGATGGGTGTGCATGAGTGTGTGGACATGGAAGTGTCTGCAAAATGCAAATCACCTCATAAGGAGGTGAATTTCATGCAAATTAGGTCAAATGAGGGTGCTAGAACAATCCAGCAAGCAGATAGGCTGTTGTGCAGACCCCATGTTGGTGTCCAAAGTGTACACAGAAAATTACTATGTACAAGAAAGCAAAAATTGAACAGGGGCTGTAAAAGCCAATTTAGAAGGTCGGGGATTGCATATTAGGGAGAGATATGTGCAAAACTATGCCCTGTATGTGCAAAAGATAATGCAAAATAATAAAAATAACTTTTTTTAATAGCCATATCACGTTTGTGTGCCACACAGTGGTGTGCAAACCTGCTGCTATGCAAAACAAAATATTAAAAACTGTAAAATCCAAAAAACAGACATATGTGAGAATAATGCATTATAGGGCCCTGCAAGCAGTATGTACAATGGTAGATTTCAATGGTTGCTAAGGAGGCAGGCCCAGGTATAGTGAAGTATCCAGGTTGTGTGCATGGCTCAGTATGCGAATGAGCCAGGGTTATTGAATAGCAAAAATGGGCTACTGTGTCCACAGATAAAATTGGTGTAGCCCCTGAACCATGTTGGTGTCCACAGAAGGGGTAGCTCACATCAAAAGGGGGTGTGTCACATTATGTTTAAGCAGATTGGAGCTCAGCGGTGTCCATTTGCATGCCACATAGCTCAGCTAAGCAGGGCGGTGTCTAGTGCTGCTAAGCCTTGTTTAGCTGTGAGGTATGTGTTTTAGCTAGTTTAAGCTATGCTGAGTGTGTCCATGCATGGGAGTGTGTTCAGACTGCTGAGCAGTGTTTACACCAGTGCCACAGGTTGGCACACAGCGCCGCAGTGCTTAGCAGGGAAGGCATTTAAAAAAAAAAAGAAACTGCCTGGGAAAGCCAAACATGGCTAAATTACTGATAAGCTCTCTTCCACTAACACTGGGCCATTCAAATCCCTCAGTGATTTACCAGGCAGGTGGAATGCATCATAGTTAGCCAATCACACAGGCTGCATCTGCAGCACACCGCTATAAAGTATGCATACACCCTACAATCTGATTTTCCCACATACTCTGCACCATTAGAGTACACACTTAGGAAATTTAACTGACAGAATGCTAGGGGCTGCTGCTGCTCTGCTACACTTGTATGTGCTAGATGCTGAAGTCAATGCTGCTGCTGCTGCTGCTGACAACAGCCTAGACAGAGAAGGAGAGGAGTGTTCAGGCCCAAGGTAACATTCCAGGGGCTATATGAGCTGGAGATTGTAGATAACTACAGGGTAGACAGGGACATATTACAAGAACTCACTGAGCTTTGCTGCCCTCAACTCAGACACAGAGCCAACAGAGGGGAACCCATCCCAGTGGAAACAAAGGTATGTGCATCCCTTAGAATATTAACTACAGGTACTTTTCAAAGACCAACTGAGGACATGATGGGGGTCCCACAGGCATTAGTATCCAGGGTACTCCACCAGTTCCTGGCTGCCATGCAAACACATGCCAGTGAGCACATTTATTTACCCCACACCCCTAAGAAGAGGGCCAGCAGTATGTGTCTCTTCCACTATGTAGCACACTACCCTGAGGTACTGGGTGCCACTCATGTGCACATCAAAGCACCACCCATTCAGGAGGGTAGAATCTACGTCAACCTGCTTGCCCCCCTGCAAAATGTTATGTTATTGTTGACCAGAAGTGTAGTATTTTCAGTAAAGTTGACATTTCTGAGATAATACTTCTTCCTATATTTATTTGGTTCATTCTTGTGATTTTATGATATTATGGTTTGGAAATCTGAACACTCGCACAATGTTGGTGTGAAGATATGATAGTAAACCGTACCAGACATATGATGCAAAACCCTGTACAGTCTATTACAATCTGTACACTCCCTAGGTATGATCCAGATAATTATGTGCAGCTCACAGCCGGGGAATCCCTTGGACATAATATCACAGAGGTGCTGGACTGTTGAATCAGGTGCAGCAGCCAATTGGCTGTAGCAAACAAAATCCCGGACTGGAGTACAGGTAGGTCTGGCCTGGAGTCACCTTGGAATTACTGTCATTCACACTGGGCATGTTTCTACACTTAGCTAGTGCCATCCCATGTCTGATGTCTCTGCCTAAAGAACTCAAATGTGAATATATCATTGTGCATACAGACAGATATGTATATGTATCTGTCTCTCCCTATCCCTCACAGACATGATTACCCTAATCTATCAGTATGTGACAAATATAGATATATTATATATGTATCTATATATCTATATATAGATGGATATATAGAAATAGTACATACATATATATATATATATATATATATATATATATACATGCATATACATACATATATATATGTGTGTGTGTGTGTATATATATATATATATATATATATATATATATATAATATATATATATCCACATAAATGTGCAGAGTGATGTAGTGCTGCAGCCACTTGTATACCAAATGTAACAGGTGGCGCAGGGTCTATATCATATAGTCGAAGTTCCAAAACTCCGAACACCTAATGGTCGAACCATTATGTTCGAAGTTACAGAACTTCGACTACGGAAAAAAAAAACAACGGACAACAAAATAAAATGTTGTAAACAGGGGAGGACGCACCCCTCACCCCCCATGTGGGGGGGTCTGTGCCCCACACCCCCTGCTACTTAAATATACCAACTCCGAGATCGCACCACATTGAACAGAATGGAAACCTCCACTTATGGAGATTTCCATTCAAATGCTCGAACTTTTACAAATTCGAACTTATGATCTCAACCATATGTGGTTCAAACTTGTAAAAGTTTGACTACTTGATAGGAACCTGGTGGCATATGCAACTAGTACTGTGAGCTGTAGTGTGTAATAGTAGGCAGGTAAGGGTTCTAATCTGACATCAGCAACCTTGTGTGTGTATGTAGACATTACCCATACAGACATGCCCAACAGGTCTATGTCTGAGCAATGCTGGCCTTAGGCATAGACCAACTAGGTAGCCGCCTAGGGCGCCGATCTAGCAGGGGCGCTTTTCCAGTATTTATTTGGTGTAGGTAGACCAGGATGGGGGCACTGGTTAGTATGGTGAGGGCGCCATGGAGCCCTTTTGCCTAGGGCACCAGTTGACCTAAGGCCACTCCTGGCAATGGTCAATCATTTTATGTCCCTATGATTAGTATCCTCCACAACAGTGGCCTCCCTGGCAACAGCTGCTGATGTCATCCACCTTAACAGCACTGGCAGACACTCTCAAAGGCCATAAGCTCTGTGGTACATGCAATAAGTACTTAGTGCTATAGTACATACTACTAGATAGATAGGAGTTCTAATCTCAGAAAGGGCAAGTCTGTGTGTGTGTGTGTGTGTGTGTGTGTGTGTGTGTGTGTGTGTGTGTGTGTGTGTGTGTGTGTGTGTGTGTGTGTGTGTGTGTGTGTGTGTGCATGTGTAAATATATGCCCTTGCAGCAGTGTGCCTATCTGTGTGCAATGGTTATACATTTTGAGGCCCTGTCAACACCCCCATTGGCCTCCTTTACAAGGCCTGCTGATGTCATCCACCTTAACAGAAGTAGCAAACATTCCCTAAACACGTAAACTCCATGGCACATGTGATAAGTACTTAGTGCTATAATATATGCTACTAGATAGGTAGGGGTTCTAATCTCAGAAAGGGAAATGTGTGTGTGTGTGTGTGTGTGTGTGTGTGTGTGTGTGTGTGTGTGTGTGTGTGTGTGTGTGTGTGTGTGTGTGTGTGTAAATATATCCCCTTGCAGCAGTGTGCCTGTCTTGCCTATCTATGGGCAATGGTTATATATTTTGAGGCCCTGTCAACCCCCCATTGGCCCTTTACAGGACCTACTGATGTCATCCATCTTAACAGTAGTGGCAAACATTCCCAGAACACATAAGCTCCATCGGGCATGCAATAATTCCTAAGTGCTATAGTCTATGCTACCAGATAGGGAGGGGTTCTAACCCCAGAAATGGCAACTCTGTAAGTGTGTGCATGTGTGTGTGTGTGTGTGTGTGTGTGTGTGTGTGTGTGTGTGTGTGTTACTATATCCCTTGCAGCAGTTTGCCTGTCTTGCCTATGTATGTGCAATGGTTATACAATTTAAGGCCCTGTGAGTACCTGCTGCCCCTAAATAGTCCACAACTACCTAGGCATAAATGCTATCTGCCACCACCTACATTTGTATGTACACAACACCCAGGTGGCACGTATCAAGGGTGGCTTGCCTTGTCATGGGGTATGTTTGGAGGATTACACTGTCAACCCCATTGGCTCTGACACACTGCTCTACACAGACGCACCTAGGTAACCATGCACATATAAAGCCTTACCTTGCTGATGTCATATTTCTGCTTTGCTACCATGCCATCCTTTGCCACTGTATTGCCTCCAAGTCTCCACAGCATCACCACTCACACCCCTGCAACCAAATCACACAAAGTTATGAGTGACACCTGTCAGTCTGGAACACCTCCGCCAATCTAACATCATGCAACAAAGGAACAAACACATTAATGTGTACTCATGACACATGCCAGCAGACAGCACCTGTCATGGCATAAGAGAACCACAGTAAACAATGTCATGTAATGTACTATAGTCACCCTGTGCATCAGACATGTATTTTCATGAACATGCATCGATGTTATGGATGGCAGGGATGTGCCACAGTTATCATCATATGCACAGGGTAGGTGTGTGGGTGCCAGAGGCCTAGGCTATGCCAAACAGTTGACATCATGTGTGGGAGTCAGGAAGGGGTGGTGGTCAGCTGGGCCATGGAGAGGTGCCGTGTGTGTCTGTTGATGACCTGCATGTGACACTGATGTATGAGTGTGTGCATGTACACAGTCAAGCCTCATGCTAGCCCTACATGTGGGTATGTTGGACAGCAGTGGACTGTACACGGCAGACTGGACAGTTCACCATCTCCGGCCATGAACATGGAAACTGGTGCTGCCAGGAGTGGCACCTGTACCACCATGTCCAGGGTTAGATGCAATACTAGTCGCTGATGGTAACTGGTGTTTGCTGGGTCTGTGTCCCTTATGGGACCACCCAGGACCATGTGCCCATGGCCTTCCTTGTCGTGGTGTGGACAGCACCCTCCCTTCTGTAGTGCTGGAGGTACTGCCACTATGCCACTATAGGACCGTGAGTGTGCATGGCCAAGTGGACTCTCAGCAGATGTTTCTGACCTACGGCCACGTGTCCAACACACTACTCCCACCACATGTTCTAGCACAGACAATGTGCGGTCAAGGACTGACAATGTCTCACTCCACCATCTATCTACTACATCAGTGAAATGATGCATGGCATCAACAATGTTGTGAATGGAGTCACGAATGCCAGACAGTGATACATCCATGATCCTGAGCATCCATCTGGTGTTTTGTTCAGAACATTCCTGTGCCTCCATGATGGGCCAAAATATGCATCGTGACTCATAATGTGACACCTGTGACAGGTGGTGGATGGGCAGCAGTCCTCCTTCGAGCACCCTTGTCAATCTGCCTTTGTGGGACCTCACCAGCTCTCTGTCTATGGCTACTGTCTACAGTCACTGATGACATAACTCACCACACTCTCCTGTTCAATGCTGCCACATGTTGATTGTCCAATATCTGTGGCCACAGGGGAATGGGTATGTGTGGGCATACTGACTGTGTGCAAGGACATTGGGGGAAGAAGTGGGATGTCATCCCATGGGACAGATTCAGCTCTCAACAACCCCACCTGTGCCTCACTATGGCCAACTTCATCATCAGAGTCCGATGAGACACTGACATCAGGTTATGAGGAGGGACACACTCTAACCACTGCAGTCACCTGTGAGGAGGAAGACAACATACCTGCATTAATGCCTGCACTATTATGTCTGCTGACACACACACGTGCGTGCACATGAGTGCACACACACACACACACACACACACACACACACAAACACACAAACACACACACACACACACACACACACACACATACAGGTGGGATGCCACAACTGCATTATACATATCACATTTTATTTCTGATCCCATGCGCACCACACAAGCAGACTACAATAACCACAGACAAGACAGGCCCTTAATAACATCCACTGCAGCTACGTGCAGTTAATTGCCAGTACCATACACCTGTGAGATAAGCGATATGTCAGTGTATGTGATGGATCCGCACCTAAAACACAGTGCACCTTTCTTCACCATACTATTGTCCCCTGTATAACAGACTGCATAGACCTTCACAAAAATAAATGGAAATATGCTACAACTCCTGCAAATACACTACTGATTCAATGCACTGCAGTAAACTCCTCCAAAACTGAACATACACATATTATACTCTGGCTAAGCATAACAGTTGTGTCCATGGGAAACTGGCAGCCCATAACATTCTTAGGGTATATGTGAGCCATACCAAAACAGTTTTACACTCACTGGCTACAAGATGTTGGTCTCCGGCCACACCAGATGTACCTATAATGTGAGGGAGAGGTATTATCAGCAAACACAAATGTGGCATTGTTACAGGATAATATGTGGATATATCAACATGTACGGTAGGAACTGTGATACTGCCCACATTGCTGACATTCTCAGTATGTGTGCACAAGTGTGCATTACAAACACCCCCCCCCAAATGCAGATTGACCTGACATCTGTGTACTGGTACACAGAGGCTGCCACAATGACTGCTACAGTATTACAGTAATGAACACAGGAGGCTTGCCTGGATGTTCCTCTGCTGTGGAAGCTGTACCACCCACCTCCATGATGTATGGGGTGACGGATGCTTGGGAGCTGGTGGTTGATCCCAGGTTTGCCAGGAGCTCCTCTGTGGCTGAGAATGGTTGTTCTGCTGCAGGCCATCCACCAGTGGCAGCACAGCCCTTGGCCACAGCAGTGGCCCTTTGTCATGCAGCATTTATCATATCGGTCACCCAGTGTCAGACCTGATCTTAGCTTCTTTCCTATTGCACTACTTGATTTACTGATGCGACAAGGTCAGCCCATATTGCAGCACGTTGCTCCTGTACAATAGTATGTTGTGATGCAGTCTGAAGCCATCCAGGACCACGTAGTTTTCAGCAGCAGAAAAAGGTAGGTGCCTCCATCTGTAGATAGTTTCTGAAAGACAAGAAAAGGGAAACACATCACAGGACCACATACATTGCTCTCCACTATGTACACACCCTGCACATCCAAAGTGGCCAGCGCTATCCTACCCTAACTCCCACATCATACCCTGCCATCTATCAACACAGTATGTATGTGGCTATCAGCAACATAGTGACAATACAGCTTGCATTTTCCTCCTCATTTTACTTTTTTCCTGCTACTTGCTGCTTGTTCTCTACAGTGTTTAATGGCATCTTTTCTGTTGCATTTATTACTGCTTGTTTATAGCTTACCTAAATTGTAACTTTTATTCTAAGCCTCTTACTTTTGGTTTAAACACTTGGGCTTTAGGCGCACCGCTAACGACTCCCTTGCCTTTCTCCCTCTGATTCTGACAAATATGGATGGACAATGTCTTAGAGTTCCTCCTGCCAGTCTGGTTGATATGGACATCCTAACACAGTGTAGCAACTGCCTCATGTACATGGACAACCATCTACTACCACAACCTAGAAACACAATTTGTGACAGATGCAATTACATTAGGAATGTAGAATCCATGCTCTCTCCCTCTCAGGCCAGTATATCTGGCACCAAAAAGTTGTCAACATAATCCCTATACCTCAAACACCACCTATACCTACACAACATACACCCACATATGTGGAGGTCTTCAACAGAAACATACCCAAATAAAGGAGACCTCCAAAGCAAAAACCTACATTATCTCCACAGACCTTCACACCACATGCCATGCATAGTCCACACACCTGTGTCTCACAGTCACTAAGGCCTCATCATAAACCCAACATATTAGTAGGAGACTCCATTGTGAGACACACAGATGTACCTCTTACCAGGATGGATAAGGAGAAAGTCATGGTTCCTTGTCTGTCAGGTGCCAGAATTTGCCATATAACATATGCACTGAAGTCTCTCAACAACAGGTACTGTTATGGCTCTGTCATAGTCCTTGTTGGCATGAATGACTTGAGACGTAACTTCCCTGGACTATATGAATTGAGACATGATTGAGCTCACTGATTATGTGTCCCAGGCAGGTATGTCTGTAGCCTTAAGCAGCAGTCTGCCATCACCCAGAATGATGTCTCAATACAAACAGGAAACTATTGACTTTAACAATTGGCTTAGTGTTTGACCCCATTCCAGGGGGATCCAGTACCTGACTGCCTGGGCAAATATGACTGACAGGCCACAATGCTTTGCCAGAGATGGCCTGCATCTGTCTCACCTGGACTGCAGGCTTCTGGCAAAGGTTCTTGCCTCCCCTATAGTGTCTTTTTTAGGAAACGTGATGAGGTTAAGACTACCAATATAAAAATATCAACAAAACACAAATTAAACCTCATGCTGCTAAATTATAGGAGTCTAAACATGAATCTGAACTCATTGCAAGCATTCTTAACCCTGGAAAATGTTGACATCTGTGCAGTCACAGAAGCATGGTTCAAAGCTGCAGACAGCACCCCAGCACTACCTGGTTACCCATCCTATCATACCTTCAGACTCCAAACTGTGGGCAGGAAAGCCAAAGGAGGTGGAGTTTTAATATATATCAAAGACATACACACCTCCAGGCTGGTCAAACAGTATGATGCACAGGAGACAGTCCAGGTGCAGTTAACCAGTGACAAGACCCCTATTCAAATCATAGCTACCTACCAGCCCCCAAATCTGACTCAAGATGCCCATTCTGCCTATATGGACCTGTTTGACTCTATCAGGATTCAACCCTTTAATCTGATCTTGGGTGACTTTAACTATCCAAACATAGATTGGAAGAACTACTCATGCCAGAACACAAATGCCCAGACAGTCATTGATTTTGTCAATGCAAACACCTTGGAACAGCTAGTTGATACCCCCCCCCCCCACCCCAAGAGGTGAAAATATCTTGGACTTGGTATTAAACAACATGAGTAACCACTGCAGCATCCCTACAGAATCATCCTCCCTGGTAGGATCCAACCATAAAGCAGTCACTTTCGAAATCACCATCTCCTACAATACCCATCTAGCTAGGTCAGACATAAAAACGTCTACAAAGCTGATTACAGCCTCCTGAGGGATTGTATAAACAGCTTCACTTCCCCCTTCTCCTCTGTAGAAATCAGCACCAATATCCAAAACTACACCAAAGCACTATTTGTATAGATAGATGGAATCAGGAATACCCAACAGAACTAAATCATCCTCTGCAAGGATATGGACATCTGCAATAAATAAACTCTATAACAATAAGAAAATATTGCTGTCCAAGTCCAAGAAGGAGCAGGTGCCCAGTTTTAAGCAATGTCTCCGTAGCTTGAACAGGCAAATAAGAGCGCTACTGAAATCCTCCAAAGCAAACTTTGAGTCCAAATTGGTGACATCTACTACAGCAATCCTAAGTCTTTCTTCACATATGTTTGCAACCTCAAAGGAAGCACCCAGATCTGTTTAGGAGTGGTGGTCAAGGACATCACATATACAAATTCAGTAGATATAGCAAACTTGCTGGTTGACAGATTCAGTGGAAACTTCACCTCTCTGCCCCCCCCCCCATCAGTAGATCAGGACATCCCCAGTACCTGCCCCCTTCCCCTTATATCTAGGGAACAGGTCACCACTGCCTTCTCAAAGGCAACAAATGCAGCATCCATGAGAACTGACAACATCCCAGTCTGCATCCTACATGAACTCAGGTATGAATTTGGAGCACCATTAGGCACTCTATTCAACAAAGCCTGAGTATTGGCTTTGTTCCAGCCAAGTGGAGGACAGCCACTGTCATCCCTTTACACTAAGGTGGAGCATCCACCAATCCGGGAAATTATAGACCCATCAGCCTAACTAGCCTGATCTGCAAGGCCATGGAACAGATTATCATAGACCTCATTAACAACATTGGCAACCTCCAAATACGCAATCACACATAGTTTGGCTTTGTCAAGGGGAGATCGTATCTGTTAAATTTGGTCAAATTCTTTGAGACAGTCACCAAAGCCATGAACAAGGGGAAGACAGGGTGCACCGGCTACCTTGACCTGGCCAAAGTCTTTGACACTATTCCCCACTTGGCCATAACAGATAAAAACTCTCTTAACTAGGCATCAATCTGTATGTTACCAGATGGGTAGTAAACTGGCACACTGATAGAACCCTACTAGTCAATATAGGGGAAGCCACCTCAAGCAGTAGATCCGTAACAAGCGGCATACCCCAGGGTTCTGTCTTGGGGCCTCTGTTATTTGGGATATACTTTTCTGAGGTGCAGGGCAAAACCAGTGGGCTATGGCTGACCACGTTTACAGATGACTGTATGCTGGGTGCTATCACCAGATTCCCTAGTGATGTGGACATCCTCCAAGACGGTCTCACTCAGACAAATGACTGGTGCCAGAACCATGGCTTCAAGCTGAATACCACAAAATGCATCATCATCCCCTTTGGTGAGATTGATGTGTCCACAAATTATCACATTAATAGCAACATCCTAAGCATGCAATCAGTCGTGAGGGATTTGGGCACACAGGTTGATAACAACCTGACTGTTGGCCACCATGTTGCTTCCATTGTACAGAAAGCCTTCTACATGGCCCACCTCATAAGTAAGGGTATCTCACCCTGTATTCTTCACTTATAAGGCCCATTATTGAGTACAATGCCCCTTTCGGCATGTACCTTGCAAAGCAAATGCAGCAGCTGGAGAGACCACAACGGTTCTTCACCAGAAGAATCCAGGGCCTCAAACATCTACCATACACAGATAGGCTAAAACCTCTATCCCTCTAGTCAGTTTCAAACAGACTCCTTAGAGGTGACCTCTATCTGGCATACAAGGCGATCACAGAACCCACCTTGATGGGACTGCTGCATATCTGCAAGTCAAGCTCCACTCACATAATCTGCATACGCACCCTGAATCTGGTCTGTAACATCAACAGGACCTGTTGCCAGGACAGATTTGTGTCCAGAGACTGCCACATCTGTGGAATAGACTCCATCTCCACGTCAAGCAGAGTACCTCTTTACCCCTTTTTAAGTGCAACCTAGATAACTGGATGAAAAACAGAAAATACACCCTTGGGATTCCACCCATGTCTGTGTTGGACTGGGACATCAGGTGCTGACTTGTATAAACATGGGCTAAACTATTGGCTTGGCATATATGGGCCTCAGGGCCAATAGCCTAGTAACCTCCTATGATCCTTTAAATACCAGTTATGGCCCTGTGTGCTGTGACAGAGTGTGTTGTTATGTCTCCACTCCTATCAATGCCGTTGACTGTGGTGTGTTCCCTATGGGCAATGTCCCAGTACCGTGTCATATAGCCACTGTCTGACAAATAGGTGAGTGTTACTACAAGCATATGGGGACAGTCCAGTAACATCCATGCGATACAATGACAGACAGAACTACAAACATGCTGTAGGGTATCTTCTCTGTAGGTGTCTGACATTCGCAGTACGCAGATGTTTGCAGAATGTGTACATGTGCCTGATATATGTGGACCCTCTGCCAGAACAATGTGGATGTCTGGAAACGGTTGGACAATATGTAATGGGTGTTCTCAGACTGTGGGAAATCTGGCTGTCACACACCAGAACCCTCAGAAAACAGTTATGGTACAGTAATATCTGGTACTGTATTCATTCCCTTACTTTGTATGCTCAATATGTAGACTGTCACTGAGGTTGGGCCTGTGTCTCCCCCACTACTACTAGCTATGACCTGAAGTCCTGCTGTAGGTGGTCATCAGGTATTCTAGCCATAGCTCTAAAGCAATGAGATACAGCTGTAGAGTACACAGTGACATAGCCAGCGTACATCAGGGACAGCCAGGAACACCTGCACAATGTTTGAACTATTCCTGTGTGACATTCACAGACTGAGAGGAGCTGAATGACAGTGCATCATGTGACATGCCAGCTGTATACATCATTACTAACTGTCACTATTGTCTAACACACAATCCAGTAGCATTCATACATGAGCCAACCATTGTAAGAGGGACTCAGAGGTCCAGAACTGTGATCTACGTCACAGCAGGCAGAGTTGAAAGGGAACACCAACCACAAAAAAATAAAAATAATAAAAACACTAAAAGTAAATAGCAAAAACAACAAAACAAAACCAGAAACCCACAAAAATTGGCTTTAATATACTCTCTGACATCTCGGCATAAACTGCCTTCTAGGAGTACATATCTTAAAAAATCAACCACATGTTTTATATACACCAATAAATAACATTTTAAGCAATCAATCAACTAAATAATTAAAAAATAAACCTCTTATAGTAACACTTGCCAATTAAAATCAACATTCATTCCCTTAGGAAACAAGTTGTCAAGCTTTAATATATACACAGCTTCTTTAAAAAGAAGTTTGTTTTTACTAATACCCTCACCCAAATGATTATAATCAACTGTTTCCAAAATAGTAGCTTGTAAGCCCTGTACTGAGCTACCATGTGCTTCCAAAAACTGTTGTACCACCAAACTTTGTTCTTTCTTATTTTCTATATCACAAATATGTTCAAGCAACCTTATTTTAAAAGCTCTCTTGTACTCCCCCACATAAAATTTGTCACACGGACATCTGAGGGCATACAAAATGCCCTCAGTATCACATCTAAAATTTCCATGTACCTCAAATTTCTGACCATTCAAAGAACTAAAATAGGGTACAATAAATTTACAAGCTTTACATTTTCCACACCCTACTGTACCTCTATTGTTAACAACTTCGGCTAGACTCTCACTAGGATTCCTATATCTAGATTTAACCAAAAAATTCTTTATAATGCGACCCACCCTATATGAGGATACTACATTTTGGGCATCCATGAACAGCCATCCTTTAAATTTTGCAAAAATTGTCACTGTAACTGAACAATATCCAATAACTTCTTACTGAAACCACTGTAAGTGGTAACAAAATACATATTGGACTCCAGTTCATTATTATTAAATTCATTGTTACCTTCCCTCCATTTCCTATGTTTATTTTGTTTATATTAATTATTAAATTTAAGCCAAGCTTTAGATATTATATCTTTGCCATACCCTCTTTTTTCAAACATTCCGAAGGTGTAGCAAACCTCCTTGAAAAATTCTTGTTCATCACTAGATAACATAAAGAGGCATATACATTCACCATACGGTAAAGCCTCTATCATATGTCTGGGGTGACAACTTGTTGATTTTAAATAATGTATATCACCTTGAAATTTCCTGTGTACTTTCAGGGTCAGCCTACCAGCCTCATTTAACTTTAAATCCACATCCAAAAAATAAACTTCCTTTCCTGTCTGTACCCCATCAAATTGTAAATTAAATCTATTAACTTGTAACTTAAGAGTTGAAAGGGAAGCCTGCAGGTGCTGGACAGCTGACTATCAGCAAAATTCATTCCAAGATATGTACTACAGGCCTGCTGTTGTAATCCCTGTTCCCCATGACTGCATCCACCCATCTGCATCCCATTACATGGGGACTTCTGTTACATACCTGGTAAAGTACTGTACTCTTTTTGTGCAGAAATCCTGAAGTATAATACTGGTGATATTGCAGTCTATCTTTGTAAAGCAAGTCACAGACCTATTTACCATAGGCAGTAGCTTCCCTGTTGTAGGTAATGCTCATGAACAGGTGATTGCCTGTGCACCAGTCTGTGGCTCAGACTTGCTAATTGCATCCAGAACAGCTGGGTTGCACTTTCATTAGCCAATGGCATGGCACAACAGTGGTATATTTAAGGTCTTCATGTAGTTCTTGGTACCTTTCCTAGTCTGTGAGATGGACATTATCGAGGTGTGAAGACTACAGCATCACAGAGGGTAGGTAAAATACTGTCCCCTGTTTGGATTTATGTGGTATGTCAACAGTTTTGCATGCTGTGTTTGGCCGTTGTGAAAAGACTTTCTGATTATGTGGCAGTTTAGTGTTAAACAATGTGGGTTGAAGTCAGTAAGGGGGAAGACAGATGTGAGTGTCATACATCATATGCATCAGAATATGCATGCTGCTGCAGTAGCTGCTGGTCTATCAGCTGTGTATGTTTGTAGGGGGAGACTGTGACACATGTCCCTTTCGCTTGACTTTTGCCCCCCCTACCCCTTTATGTATGGGTGTTGTGTGGATCCCTTGTTCTAGGTGGTTGTGAGGTGTGGTAGGTCTGTAGCAGGTAGATGAATGTACCACTGCATATGTTGCAGGCTGCAGCTGCTACGTTTTGCCCAGGAATCATAATGGGGATTATGAACACATTGGAGGACAGCAAGCTGTATATGTCAGTGAGGGAGCAGTGTCCAGCTCTGTTGTTGCAGCATAGCCACGGTGAGGGTACCCATAACAGTCCAAGTGAGGCATGTGCTTCAGGTACATATATTATGTAATAGTGCCATTCAGAGAGTGGTAGGCGACATTTATCTATACATATTTGTGCAGTATGTCTTAACCTACAGGCCTTTGACTTGCTAACATGGATAGCAGTGAATGCAGTAGCAGCAACCGGTTCTGCTTAAAATTGCAGGACTCAGGCATTTATTTGTTGTATTCACATGCATGTACTTGAAGTGCAACAGACTGGAATCGAACCCAGGACTGTTGGTGGCAAAATGTACAGCATGCTAGGAATGTAACAGATTGAGCTACTGAGTCAATACTATAGCAGGTGTATTTGGGAGATATATGTGCATGCATACAGTCTGTTACACAAGATTCGCATAAGTATGTGTGTCCAGATGGGTATGACATGTGACACTGAACATGATTTTCTAACCTCAGTCTGTACTGACATGTCAGTACTTTAGTGAACTGAATAGGGTTTGTGACAACCGTGCCAAAAGTAGGTGGCACAACTCTGGAGATTCTCCAACAGTCTGTGCAGTTGATAGTGATACCTGCTATCCCAGGCCTCATGTACATCCATCATTATTTATTTGGCTGTGTACTTGTTTGATGTCTGCATCACAGTCCCAAGTACACTGCCAATTTTCCCATTATATGTACAAGCAGTGTGTCATTGGCAATCAGGACATGTTTATGGAAACACCTGTTTTACTTCAAAGATGAGTGGCCTAGTGGGCTAATGCACTGTATTGTAGTTGACACAGTCTCAGATTTGAGACTTGGCAGGGTTAATTATTTTGCAGATGTGCCTAAGAATGTCAGAAACATAGAAGGTGATTAAGGCAGTTTTAAGCAGTTGTAAGCAGGTTTGCGTGGGTTTACAAGGCACGCCACTTAGCTCCACTTAAACCCACATTAATTTTAAAAAAAGGAAAGAAAAAAGGGATGATAGGAAAGTAGTGAAATGGGGCAAGCAGGGGGAAAAACAATGTGAAGGTCAGGTAGGAATGTGCAGGACAGGTGTAGGAAAGTACCATAGCTCTCCATTTCTTCTACAGCAACAGCTGTGCAGGTTGTGGACAATTTGGAATTTGGAGCCTCAAGGGCAACATAAATGTATTGATTGAGTGATTCATGTAATGATTAAAGTGTGTCCAGTGGATTCATGTACAAAATGGAGAGCTATGGATGGACATTTTTTTGTGGGACAGACACCCATTTTTTTTTTTAACGAGAGACTTGGATATTGGGGAAGGGATATAGGTGCATGCGGGGAAGTAAGTTGGGTAGAAGAGGTTGGATTTGCAAACAGACAAGACAGCATACAGGATGGTGTATGACACATGGGGGAGTAAACACCTTGGATGGGGAGAGTGTTGTGGAATCAGACAGCCATGTGCCCCCAGATGGCAGCAGTGAGACTGAGCTCCCACCCATGAGCAGTCAACACTGCTGCTTCACTGCCCCAATGGTTGCTGTGCTGGAGGCTGGGTGCCAGGGCCACCTTATCCCTCCAAGTTGGCCAGTCTTCTCTCAGTCTGGCACAGGGAATCTTCATAGCCTTGGTGCATGATCCTGCGCACTATCCCTGGTAGCTGTTGTTGGGTGACAACTCCGTCTCCACACCAGCTTCCTGGGGGAATGGGTCCTGACCCCTGAGGCAGTTCCACCCATAGGTGGTGCAGAACCAACAGAAGGGGCAGCACCAGGTTGGGTCCCAGAAATGCTGGGAACCAGTGCCACGGCCAGCTGAGGTAGGGTAGGCAGATCACCAGGAACCGACCTATCCAGGTGGGCTATGGTGTTGAAGTATTTCAAAGTGTATAGGTTAGTGAAGAACAGAACATTTAGTTAGTTATAACAGCATGCCAGAATGTTACAATTAACCCAATAACACAACATTGCATAGCATATGGAACACAACAATAAGTGAGATAACAGTCAGTATAGTAACAACATGCCAGTAACAGTTATGGCATAAGGCGAACAACATAGGTAATTCAACAAGGAATGTTAGTATGCAACCATTGTAATACATAACAATAATAAAACACAAGGCCCAACATAACATTTTGAAAACAACATATGTTAAAAGTAAACCATACCCGATGTATAATAATAAAAAAATTATGCTGCAGATAAGGTGTGGGGGGACAGAGAAATACATTCTATTGCTACCAGTATAAGCTATATTGTTTGCAACAGCACTCATATAATCTACAGGTCTACCCTTACTTTATGTGTATAAGTGCCCTATAGCTTCTGCAGCACTTACATACCTCTCAAGCTATCCGCATGGGACAGTATGGGCCAAGTTGTAACACCTACAGGTACACAGTTACAGGGGACTATTACATGTCAGGGGGACATATATGACTACCAATATATACTGTGGACTGATGTAGTGTGACTCTGCTATTGACATAAATCAAGTGGATGATAAATCTGTGCCCAAGGGATTCAGCAACAGTTGTCACAGTCCATGACCGCATGACACTTGAGAGACATGTATTGTGCACAGTACAGAGAGTTTACCCATCATGCCATCCTTGTCAGGCATGGGGTTAGACTATCAGCAGAAATTCACAGACATACCAGGCATACAGCTGTACCAAGATTAAACAGTTTTATTTATTTTGCTGACTTTTATTACTATTGCACTTGTCTTTATTTTCTGATGTCTTATCACTTTGCTGAGCAATGCTGTTAACATGCTGGTACATCTGAACACATAAATTATTAACCCATTTGAACAGCTACTACAGCCATTTATTTACCTGTCATTCCTGTGGGGAGAACATCTGTTAACAATACATAACTCTTTCTATAAATATTTAGTAGTGCATGTCCCTGGATTAAAACCCTGGTCTTTGTGTGACAAAATGTACATCACACCTAGCATTTATCAAACTGAGCTAGTGAGCCACTGCTGAATATTAATTGACTGATATGTGCCTAGAGCTCACCTGGTAATAGAGGTAGAGTGTTATACAAGACTGGAGTGGCACTTGAACACACATGCATGAGATTCATGCATGCCAGGGATAGTAGGTGAACTGTGCATTAATACATGGAATACAGGTGTAGACAATTAACCCCTACTGGGTGGAAATATGTGTGATGTCTGCAGACCATATCAAAGTGCTGGGTTGGCTATCTGACCCATATAGAGTTGCAGATTGTATATTTGCAGTGTACAGCTATTACAGTTTCATACTTGCCTGCAGCAGTGTATCTAAGAGCAGGAATGCATATAGCTGAAATTCAATGGTTAATACAAGACAATCCTGAGATACACAATATACCTTGGGTGTTCTTATGATTAGTTCACATCTTAGTGCAGAACAAATATCATAATGCATTTTATCTTGTAGTATAGCTCTACATCTACAGTTTAGCAACACACTCTTTATTAGCAAACCTTCAGGTACTTAATGGGATTATTCGTGTTTGTACTTCACAACAGATGTAATACATGATTTCATACTCAACAGCCCAATATACACACATATTGCACAACACAGCTTTATTAGGGGTGACTTTATGCAGTGGCTGCAATGTCTGCAGTCTTTATTGATGAATTGTTCCTGTAATGCAGGTGTTGCAATACAGCTGTAATTCCACAATTGATGCAGTAGGAACTTTATTTCCTTAGCATTAGTAATGCAATAGACCTTTATTTCCTTAACAATATTAATGCAGTAGTAACTTTATTTCCTGAACATTATCAGGTTTCATGCTTTCATCTTCATTGAACTGTACCTGGCATTACTCACTTATATCGGTCCAGGTCTATGACCACTTTCATTGCAGTACAATCAAAACTGAATATACCTACTGGCATTAACTAATTTACTCTCTTGTTTATATGATTATAAATTGGAAGATACATCTGTACTCACCGCACTCACAGTGCAACCTGGCCAGGCACCCTGCATGAGCCTCCAGGTTGGGAACTCCCTCCTCTGCAGCTGTGGGGAGAGAAACATACCATTATGCCTACCTGTCTATTACACATTCAGAGTAGAATTTGGTAAAACAATGATAATACTTGCAAACTGGTGGGACATTCCTGTCTCTAGCACCTTGAACCCAGTTGGCCAAGAGTTCCCCCTTATGATGCTTCAGGTCATCATAATGATGATGCACCTGCTCACTTGTGCATGAGATACCAGTTGCACTAGTGAGATCTCATGCCAGACAGTCCCTGCCCTCTGATTTGTATTCCAACCCCTGTTATTGGCCCTGCAGCAGCCAGACATAATGGTATTTTACAAGGAGTCCAACCATAATTCTGGACTCCAGAATGCTCCACTGCTGTGCCCAGAAGTGTGCACCCTCTCCAACTCCTGCCATATTCTCTGCCAAGATCAAACACCAAGATATTATGGCTGTATTCCTGCCTTTTGCAGTTAAATAAGGCTGTTTTCCCACCCTTTACCACCATTGGGCCATTTTTTAAAAATGCGGCACTTTGCTTAGCACCGTGCAAACCCTTTCAGCTCAGCTGAGCAGTACTTAAACTGGCAATGCTCAGCAATGCTTAGCAGTGCAGAAACCAGTTTAGCTGAGATTACCACTGCTTAAATGGGCAGTGCTTTGCAATGCTTAGCAATGTGCAAACCAGCTAAGCACACCTAAAACAATCCTTGTTTAAGCAGTGCTTGGCAAGGCTTAGCTGTGCTTAGTAGAGCTTAGTTAAGTGCACCAAAGCAGGATGTAATAATACATTTTAAAATTGTGTAACTGCAAACTACAATGTTTAATAACATGTCTGTGCATCCAGACAATATTCCATCAAGGGTTTACACATACTTCGATGTTTAATAACATGTCTGTGCATCCATACATTATTCCATCAAGGGTTTACAATTTCTCAAAATTGTATATTTTCAACATAAATGCTTCATACCCTGTCTGTGTATTCATACAAAATTCAATCAAGGTTTATTACTACCTCTCATAAATGTGCATTTGCAAACTAAATTTAATAATCTGTCTGTGTTACCAAAAAAAATGTAATTGAGATTTAAAAGATGTCTCATACTGTGTATTTACAAAATAACCCGTGCGTGTATTCAAACCCTGCACCTATGGTTATCACTCTAACCATTCGGCTACATGGCCATGGGAAATGCTGTTATACTTTTGCATATATCTCTCCACTATATTTAAACACTGCTAAGCACCACGCAGTGCCATGCAAACCCCCTCAGCTATGCTTAAACTTGACCTTTCCTAAATAATTAAATGTATCTGGTTTCTATTTTTAGATGTCTGGCACATGTCCATTGCCATGCTGCACAAACAAAAAAAAATTTAAAAACTTTTATTACATATGCATACATTGATATCCAGCACTTTGAGAGTGCAGAGAGTGTGTTACTCATCTTCGGACATAGTAACACACTCACTACACTGATTAACTAACCGTGTTACATGGCTTTCTCTCAGTAAAGTGCCTACATTAATATGCAGGGGGTGCTGCCAAGGGGAATCTGCATACACGGCCACAGTAGTGTAAGAAAAGAAGCAAACCAATAGAACCAGCAGAAGAATGACCACAGGATAAAATACCAACAGATTTTATCCACAGAATTAAGCACTTTCCCCTCCAAATGGATAGGCTTCTTCAGAATGAATTTTACAAAGTACATCCCTATAAATACCCACCCCAATTCCATCAATTAACTTTTAAAACAACAATCTTCAAGTTTAAAGAAACAATCACCCAAATTTTATATATATATATATATATATATATATATATATATATATATATATATATAAAGTTAAAAATATTAAATATAAACACATCCCCCACTATAATGCACTATTAGTCAAAATTAATTTAACAGGGTAATTTCATAAATAACAACAGTTCAATATATTTAATAATGTTAAAAATATTAAAAATTCAATTAAAATGAATGTACATGTAATTAATACATTTATGTTACACATCACCCCAAAAGGTGATCTAGTTTGAGAATACTGGCAATACTAATTGTTTCATTGATGCCCGGATAACAATTGGCTTTGAATAACAGTTGCCATTTTAATTCTAATACATCCAAATGGACATCAAGGGTATTCCCCTGTTCATCCTTGGCTAACTGTTGTATCACTAAAAATCTAAAATTATGACCCCGGTTATCTTTAATATGTCTGTAAAGGGCACTGATGATTCTACCATGTCTCATATCACCTAAGTCTTCCCCTATCCTAAGTTTCAATTTCCTGATGGTCTTCCCTATATAGAATATCGGGCAATTCAAACATTTGGCCACATAAATCACATTCTGGCTATTACAGTTAAAATGCCCTTTAATATTAATAGTCCTACCTTTCAATATAAATTTTTTCCTGGTCTCAAGTATATATGGGCAAAAGTTTCAGGTGTTACATTTGTAATTACCAACCACTCTGTTGGTTTTTGTGTCATTTTTTGTGTTTTTCAAAATATTTTTGATTGATTTATCTTTCCTAAAAACATGCCTGGGAAATCTTCCTAATTTTTGTCCAAAGTTAGCATCAAGCTGCAATATCTCCCAATTATCCTCCGCAATTTTTGTTATGTAATTAGGTACCCCATTATAGATAATTACGAGGGTAGGACTGAAATTAAAATTATTTATGTTGTTACCATTAGAAATAAATAGACCAAAATTTAGAATAGGCTTATATATACCCTGTTCACGTTTATTCATAACCTCTTTCTTAATCTCATTTAAGAGACTAACTGGATAACCTCTTTGCTTGAACATCTGTATAATAAACTCAATTTCTGTAACAAAAATCATCATATGAGCTAACTATCCTAGCGGCCCAAACTAGCTGGCCCTTAAATCCACTGATTTATTTTGGTGGTAAGGATGCCAGCTTCCAAAATCTAAACATGAGTTAGAAAACATGGGCTTTCTATAAATGTTTGAGTGAAGAATTTTATTAGCCATATTTAAGGTCAATTCAACATCCAGATAATTAATTTTTACCTTGTCAAATTGATAGGTGAATTGTAGGAAGTCCACAGTACCATTAATCTACCTAAAAACTCCTCCAAGCTTTCTTCAGTACCACTCCATATTAAAAATAAATCATCCAAAAAACAGGTATAAATTGAAACCTGAGGCACAAATTTCTTGCTCCCAAAAGGACATCACCAGGTTGGCATAAATGGGGGCACAAGCCGCCCCCATTGCCACACCTGTTTTTTGTAAATAATACTGTCCTAGTGATACAACAGTTAGCCAGGGACAGACAGGGGAATACCCTTAATATCCATTTGGATGTATTAGAATTAAAATGGCAACTGTTATTCAATGCCATTTGTTATCTGGGCATCAATGAAACAATTAGTACTGGCAGTATTGTAAAACTGGACCACCTTTTGAGGTGATGTGTAACATAAATGTATTAATTACATGTACATTCATTTAAATTTAATTTTTAACATTTTTAACATTATTAAATATATTGAACTGTTATTATTTATGAAATTACCCTGTTAAATTAATTTTGACTAATAGTGCATTATATTGGGGTATGTGTTTATATTCAATATTTTTAACTTCATATATATAAATAAAATTTGGGTAATTGTTTCTTTAAATTTGAAGATTGTTGTTTTAAAAGTTAATTGATGGAATTGGGGTGGGTATTTATAAGGCTGGGTGTACTTTGTAAAATTCATTCTGAAGAAGCCTCTTCATTTGGAGGGGAATGCGCTTCATTCTGCGAATAAAGTCTGTTAGTATTTTATCCTGTGGTCATTCTTCTGCTGGTTATATCGGTTTGCTTCTTTTCTTACACTCCGGTGTTTTTTTTTTCGCAAGATGGATGAGCACACCACGAATGGCGACATTTTAAAACTACTATAACAAATAAATGAACAATTATTGGAGCACACTACTCAGATAAAAAATTTAACAAATAGACAATCAAACAAATAAATGAACAATTATTGGAGCACACTACTCAGATAAAAAATTTAACAGATAGACAATCAAGTGTTGGAAATAATTTTGAGAGTTTGGGGCTCCCTCTCACCCAGCCAACCCAGACAAACACAGAACATTGCAACCTGGGGTCCGTTGTTGAAAGTAACACACAAGCAAACCTAAATACTGATAAAGAAAAAGATGATAACAATGTGGTATTCAGTGGTTTGAATTTTGGTGGTGCATGGAAGGAAAATCATTTTCTCTTTCATGGGAGTGGTAATACTGACAATATAGTTTGTCAAAGCATGTTAAGTCCAGATGAAAAATTAAAGTGCTTCAAAAAAGACATATTAGCTTTTAAAAAATTGCAGCTTGAGAATGCATATTGCAATAGAAATATTGATATGCAACAGGTGCCTTGTGGACTGAGGTTGTAGAGGTACCCAAATGGTATTAGGGATAATACTGAATTTCTCAATGAGCTATATGAACTATATGATAAAGCTGGCATTGACTTAATGAAATTGATGGTCAAGTACAACACTTTTTAACTTGACCAAATGCTAAAAAAAATTAGATGAATTAGACAAATCTATCAAGCTTGACTGTCAATTTAGTGTTCATTGGGCTGCTTATAACAATTGCATGGACATGTGAATAGTATTTGTAGCATCATTTTTTCCCGTAAACAACACAAAATACAGAGGGACATTGATGAGTATAAATGAGATTCTGTGTATCCACTGTCACTAAGTAACCAGAACGAGGGTAAGCAGAAACATGTGGCGTAATCAATGCAGAAATTGAAGTGACGCAAGATAGTAGGAGGTTACAAAGAGAGCATTTCCAACGTTCCCGCTCAGAAGCTAATGGGGATGATTTTGTTTGGTGTTCCGACAGATTGAGAGACAAGGCAGTATCTTCCAATCCAGCTTCATCTTCTTCTTTTTCCGTCCCTTTTTCTGAGAAAGGATGACAGGACTTTTCAGGACAGGGGGTGAGACCAAAAACATACAAATCCAGGAATCTGTAGGTGAGGGTTTATCTACATCCCAATCTGGATGTGGGGCACACATCAAACGATTAAGTGTATCTTAGTCTGGTGGTAATGAAGTGCAATATGGTTCAGTCTTTAAAAGTACTGCCCTATTATCTACCGAAAGATCTGACTTTGTTTATTTTGATATCTTGCCCCCCTCGAGTGTTGGAAATCAGCCTAATGACATTGAACTGTATGGTACTATTCAAAACTTTAATAATAATGTAATTGTAATCACTAGTCAACAGACTTTGGTTTCCTTGGCAGATTTGTCTTGTTATCTAGTTAACGAGGATTGTTTTTCTGGGGTCGACAATACAAATGCAGTGACCATGGCTGACTATTCACATGGTATGAATGAAGTTATTAACCAGATTAACATAACTGGTGATTTAGATGGCTTGTCACAGGTTGTGAACAACTCAAATTGTGATTTTTCTACTACTAATTTGGATGAAAGTGTTAATATTTCAACTTTGTTGGAAGTTTTAGACAAACATCAGGATGTGGAAAGTACATTGAACTCAGATATTATATTAAACAGCAAGGGGGATTTTAAAATTTATAACTATTCTAAATTGATTATTACTGATAATCATGCCAATTGTTTGTTGAAAGGGTTCACATTTGTGTCCTGTAAGTTTCGTAACCTAGTTGAATCTATCATTGATTTAAAAAGGTACACCAGAAATTTTAATTTAATGGTCTGGTTTAACCAGGAAAGGGAGATTGCATCTGATGATAGAAGTCCATGTAAAAGGCCTAACACCATTAATCCACCATTGAATAAAAACATTGAATTGTTTGAAAAAATTTGCGAGAAGGACATTAGAAGGATTTACAATGAAAAGAAAAACAATTTTGTTTCTAATATAAATGATGAAAAGCAAACAATGATAGATTTAACCAAGGACCCTATTATTAGGTTTATGAAACCGGACAAAGGGAATGGAGTTGTTATTATGGATAAAATTGATTATTTAAATAGTATGAGTGCCATTTTAACGGATAATACTTATGAAGAAAGTTCTTTAAATGAAATCAAGGTGGCTTATCGTAAAATTGATTTATTTTTGGATGATATGTTATATAAGGCTCAAATTGTTGTGGAAGAATATAATTATATGAAAAATGAACAACCTAGGGTTGCAAATATTTTTGGTATCTCAAAAGTGCACAAGGGTCTTATAAACCCTAAATTCAGACCCATTGTGGATGGAAAAAGATCCATGACATTTTTCATAAGTAAATTCATAGATCAAGAAATGCAAAAAAGTCTGAGGTGTTTTGAATATATCAGTAAAGATTCTTGGCATTTTTTTAAATAAACTGAATGGTCTTAGAATAACTTCAGACATGATTTTGGTCACCATTGATGTTTTCAATTTGTTCACTGTGATCCCTCAAGAAATGGGATTAGATTGGTTAGAAAAACGGCTCCATAAAACAAAGTTGTACAATCAAGATGAAATTAATACCTTAGTTACCATAATGGAGGTGGTGCTAAAGATTTGGAGGGGAAAGTGTTTAATTCATTCTTCTGCTGGTTCTACACAGCCACAGTACCTTCTGTGTAGGTCTTCCACTATTCCTGCATGGATTTTATTAATCCTCAGGACTGTCTGTTTGGCAGTAATAAAGCTTTGTAAGCTGGTAAAACACTTTATGCTGCTACACTTTTTTATTGTAACTGGTACTACACAGAGCAAATAAAATTCAAAGAATTATGATCAGGTTCCATCAGTCATTAGCCTTATTATGCGTTCTCAATATTGATGTCAAGATTTACCTCCTGAAATGTGCTTTCCAAGTGAATTTCTTGACATCTATTTCTTGAACACATAAAAAGTCCGTTATGATTGGAGACTTAATGACAATCCTCTGTGTTGTACACACAAAAAAGTGAAATGTTTTAATGAGCAGGCATAGACAGAGGTGCAGTAGTAGATAATTAACATTTCACTAAACTTATATAGATTGGCTCATCTTCGTGTTCAGGTGGTTTTTGAGAGAGATATGCTGAACAATCTATACAGTGTTTACACAATTTTAATGGAAATATAACTTCAAAAAAACAAATGATTCAAGTAGCAAAAGTACTAAACTTCTACAAATAAGCATGCTTTTGAAATGTATTAACTGTGTAATTGCAAGAAATTGCAACTATGAGTGCATCACTGTAAAGAAATCCAAACATTACGTCCCAGTGGTGGCAAATACATCTGTTTCTATCCTCAGTTTTAGCCATGCATTTTAAATACAATTTGCAATAAACAAATAAATATACAAATAAAAAAATAAAAAAAAAATATTTGAAAACACTGAGTACCATCAAAATGTGATGCATACTTATGAATATTGTATCCGTGTTATCTTCATGGATACCTGGTTCATCCCTGAGAAGAGCCCATATGAATCAACCTGCTTGCCTAATCAACAAAGAAGCAATAAATAAATAAATAAAATGTCCATACCTGTTCAATAGTACTTAACCTGTTGATGTGTCTTGCCTTGATTGCTAGATCCTATCACAGAGGGTGATGTTGTTGCATTTATGCAGTTTTGAGTTTTTAACTGCTCTAGCAATATAATTTTTTAGTTTTATTAAAATAATAGATGCTCCAAAAGGAGATCTTCAGGCCTACTTAAACCACTTTCATTTTTAAATAGTCAGTACATGTTTTATATCTATCTTGTATTAATGTTTTCAGAGATAAAGTATTGCAATATCTTAAATACAAGTTTCAGAATCAAGCATAGTTATATCCTCAGTCTTCATTGATAAACCCCTGTGATTTAAAGCAACCAACCAAAGTACACATATTTATCACCTTAGCTAGTTTCTTGTTCATCTATGTCTTTCTAAACGTGGAGTCAACCAAGAAGTAATTCTTCTTTAAGAGACAATAAGCCTTTAGAATTAGAATATACTACCAGAAATGCAAACTGTTCTCAGATTCTGTAGTGTGTTTATCAATTGTTTTCTCACTCTCTCTCTCTCTCTCTTTTGCACCAGCTTCATCCATTTTCACTTAAATATCCTAATAGTTTTACCCACATAATAACCACAGGTATAATATGCTTTGTAGTCCAAGACCTCTGAACAGCAGATGAATAATTTATGTAATGTTACTCTAATTCCCAGGAATCTGCCAGTACAAAAGAAAAAAACTTAGTTTATTTTCAAGATGGGAAGTAACATTTCGAAATGCCACTGAGTCAAACAGGTACATCTTAAACTGCTCTATGATTCCAGTTTAAATTCTCTATTAAATTATTCTCTGTATCTCATAAGCAATGGTTGGATGCATGCCTTCATATTTTTTTCTATCAAGATTACTGGCTATTGAATCTCATATTCTTGTTCTCCCACAAGTCTTCCTTATTTGTCCTTCTTTAGCTGCACTTTTTGTAAGCCTGTACACAAATATAGCTTTATACTGTCTGTCCAAAAAGATCTGTTTCTTATTTTAACATTGCCTCAGATACTTTATTTGATGGTCCATTCCAAGCTGCATTCTTCTGCGTACAGAAAGCATGACAGTTTTCAGTATTCACAATTAGTAGCTAATTACATTCTGTTCAAATTTTATCAAAATGGCTTGCCATCATTAAGCATTAAAACATAGAAATGGAGTCTTGCATTGCTATACACAGTGGACATTACAACATTTGCCAATACTTACTTTGTTCTATTCAAGGTTATGAGCGGCACAGCTTTCCCTAGCAAACAACAGGTGTAAAGCAGAGAACTAGTTCTGGATAGGACAAAAGTCCATTACAGGAAACATACACGTGTGAGCGTTCATTTATACACACACGCACACACACACACACACACACACACACACACACACACACACACACACACACACACACACACCCATGAGTACACATGCACACATGTATATATCTGACTTTATTGCTCATTGTGTAAGGGGCACACAACACTTGAGTTTTCCTCTTTAGTTCCTGGTTGGGGTGTCTTCTGTATGTACTATTTATATCCTTCTATCTGTATGAGTTTTTGCCACATTTACATACACACACACACACACACACACACACACACACACGCATGCACACACACACACACACACACACACACACACACACACACACACACACACACACACACACACACACAAGCACATGTGCATGCATGCTCACAGACACACGTGCACATACATATGTACAAACATACAAAAGCACACACAATATAAATGCATGTGCACACACTCATCACCTATATATATATATATATATATATATATATATATATATATATATATATATATATATGTTCATAGGTTCATAGGTTAATACTAGGCTATCTGCCCTGGGGCATTTAAAAGCCTAGCCAGAGTGTGTGTGGCTTTCACCACCCCTTAGGATGAGAATACTATACCCATTAGTTTGCTGTCCCTCTATCCAGCAGTGATACAAAGATGATTCCCGGGGTAAACCTACGATCTCCCATCCACTCGTCAAGATTTCTCTTGAACAGAGTCAGTGAGGGGCTCTGCCTCACATGGACTGGGATTCTGTTCCATAGTGTAGGGAGTCTCTGGGTGATGAATCTGTCCCTCCAGCACGTCCTATTTATATCCATGTTGAGGTTTAAGTATCTTGCTCTCGTGGCTCTGGTGGATTTGGATTTTTTGAGGTGGAGCATGTCCATTAATTCCGGGTTGGACATGGCCTTGTATGACAGGCACAGATCACCTCTGAGCAGACAGTATGCGACTGAATAGAGCTGGAGTTTCTTCAGTTGGGCATCATATGACATATGTTTGAGCCCCTTTATCCTTTTGGTGAGGAACTTTTGGGGTCTTTCCAACTGCTGCAGGTGTCGGGTAAGGTACATTCCGAATGGGGCGTTGTACTCAATCATTGGTCTGATAAGTGAAGAGTACAGAGGTACAATGACCTCTCCTGATCTGGATGTGAATCCCTTCATGATCAGGTGGGCAATGTAGAAGGTCTTCCTAACAACTTTGGCAATGTGAGTGTCAAAAGAGAGGTTACTGTCAACTTGGGTCTCCAGGTCCCTGATAACTTCTTCCGTGTTTAATGGATTACCACCTATGTGGTAATTAGAGGTTACCTTGTTTTTCCCAAAGGGTATGACTATACATTTTTTGGCATTTAGCTTAAGGCCATGGCTCTGGCACCAGTTATCCATTTCTATGAGACCTTTCTGAAGGATGTCTGTGTCTGATGGAGTGTCAATTATGGTGCCCAGCTTGCAGTCATCTGCAAATTTTGTCAGCCACAATCCCCCTATGTTTGCCTGCACTTCAGAAAAATAAATGCCGAACAAGAGGGGGCCCAGGACTGAGCCCTGTGGGACACCGCTCGTGACCGGCTTAGAGTCTGACATGGCACCAGCAACTCTAACCCCGTGTGTTCTGTCCTTGAGCCAGTTTGCAACCCATCTTGTGACATATGGGTTTACATCTAAGCTGGTGAGCTTTTCTATGATGCCCGAGTGGGGTATTGTGTCAACGCTTTTGCTAGGTCAAGGTAGGCTGTGTGAACTGCCTTACCCTCATCAATGGCCTTAGTGACTGTTTGAAAAGTCGACCAAGTTCAAGAGGCAGGATCTGCCCTTGACAAAGCCAAATTGGGTAGGATCCAGTGTCTGTAGGTCCCCAATGTCTTTATTTATGAGTTCCATTATGATCCTCTCCATAGCTTTGCAGACAAGGCTCGTCAAGCTTATGGGGCGGTAATTTCCAGGGTCCATAGAAGCACCGCCTTTGTGGAGTGGGACCACAGTTGCCGTCGCCATTCTTTGGGCACGATCCTGTAGTAAGGCTAAGATTAAACAGCAGCCTTATGTGTGGGTTTAGTTCCTCATTGAGTTAGTGTAGCACACAGCCGGGGACACTGTCCGGTCCCATTGATGCTGTGTTTTTTGCTTTAGAGAGAGCAGCTCTCACCTGGGCATCTGAGATGTTTGGGAGGCTAGACTCTGGTGGGATAGATATTTCTCCTTTTGGGGGGGGGGAGGGAGGGGAGAAATTTGCACTGAACCTGTCTGCCAGTATGTTGGCAATGCTTGTGGGTTCAGTGATTTTTTTATCATTTTGGACTAATTCTGAGCATATCTGGGAGTTTCCACCCAGGTTTCTAACATAGCTAAAGAAGGCTTTATGATTGTCTTTTGTGTCATTAGCGATTTTTCTCTCAAAGTTGGCCTTGGATGATTTTATGAGTGATCGTAGTTTTTTGCTAGTATTGATCAGAGATGCCTTCCCATTTACTCTGTCATGTAGTAGCTTTCTCCTCTTGTTGTAGAGTTTGTTTATGGCTGGAGTCCACCAGACCGGGCGCCTGCCTTTGGTGGAAAGGGTCTTGATTTTATTAGGGATTGCTTGATCCATACATTCCTGGAGGTGCTCGTAGAAGGCATTTGTAAGGGTTTCAGCAGCGTGGGTTGTGGTTTCCACTGGCTCGGGGCCTTGAAGGATACCACTCCAGTCTTAAGAAGTGTGAAGTTTGCTTTTGAGAAGTTCTTCACTGTGGTCTTTTTTGCTGGGGGTGGGGGCGGGATGTGGATCTCCAGTGAGATTAATTTATGGTCTGATCTCACCAATGAGGGATATACTTCGGTGTGGAGCATTTTGTCCCCATGTTTGTGATGATCAGGTCTAGTATATTTTCTCCTCTTGTGGGAATGGTGACTAGTTGTTCCATAGCATTTGAGTTTATGAACTCAAGGAACCTTTGGGCTAGGGTGTTGGGGCTTGAGTAATGTTCCCAGTCTATGTTTGGGTAGTTGAAGTCACCCAATATGATGGTGTTTGGAGAGACATTCATACTCTCCAGTGTCTTCAGGAAGGCTGTGTGGGTTTCCTGAGTTTGAGAAGGTGGTCTGTAGCATGTTACAAACTGTAGGGCAGTTTTACCTATGGTTAATTGCACCTGGATGGTCTCCGATGCTTTGTGCATTGAAACTAACCTGGAGGTGTGGGTATCCTTTATGAATATGGATACTCCCCCTCCTTTTGTGGTTCGGTCCGGATTTTGGGGCCGGAACGCATGATATGAGGTATAACCTGATAGTGCTGGGGTGCTCTCAGGAGCCTTGAACCAGGTTTCAGTCATAGCACAGACATCGATGTTCTCCATACTGAGGAGGGCTTCGAGGGCGTGCATCTTGAGGTTTAGACTTCTGGCATTGAGCAGTATTACCCTTAGTTTTTCTCCATTTTTGTTTTCTAGGGCGGTAGGTTTATCATTTGAGCCTTGCCTAAAAAAGGCACTATGGGGGTGGCAAGAGCCTTTGCCAATATCCGGAAGCCCAGGGGTGACAGGTGCAAGCCGTCCCTTGCGAAGCAGCGTGGCTTGTCAAGCATGTCTTCCCAGGCAGACAGACATTGGATCCCCTTAGAATGACACCAGTAATTAAGCCAATTATTAAAGCTGATCATTTTGTCTCTGTATTGTGGCATCATTCTTGGTGAGGGTAGGATACTGCTCAGGGTTAGGGTCATACCGGCCTGGGCTACATAATCTGAGAGCTCCTCTATGTCTCTTTTCATGTAGTCCAGGGAGGTACATCTCAGGTCGTTCACACCGGCATGGACAATGACTGAGTCATACTTGTACTTGCTGTGGAGTGACCTGAGTGCTTGTGTTATGTGGCGGATTCTAGCGCCTAACAGGCAGCTTACTGTGATCTTTTCCTTGTTCAGTCTGGTGAGTGGGACGTCAGTGTGTCTGACTATGGAGTCACGTATAACAATTGTGTCTGGCATTGTGTTTGGCCTTAAGGGCTGTGACTGTTTAGCACACTGACTTTGAGAACTATGTGTTGCATGTCTTATGTCTTGAGGTGGCAGTTGCTTGGGTGCCTGCTTTGGAGGCCTCTGTAGTTTTGGTAGATTTTTGATCAGTGCCTCCGAGTATGTCTTTGTGTGTTTATGTGTTTGTTTTGCAGTTGTGATAGTTCTATGTGAAACTGGGTTTGTGGTGTGCGTGGTTTCCTTCTCCTCCTGTCTGGTCTTGCCAGTCCTGAGTTGAGAGAGCTCAGCCTCCAGTTTGGCTATATAGTTGCATCTCTCACATGTATTTGTGTTTTGTGGGAGAAGGAGTGGGTTGTCTGTGTACATGAGGCAATTGTAACATTGCCTCAAGATGCCCAGATTCACCAGCTGAACAGGAGAGGACGCTAGCAACTGACCCTTCAACATGCTAGAAAAAGTGAAAAAGTTTGCTGTGTAACTGAGTCAGAAGGGACCTATAGGGAAATGGGTACTCAAGGGGATTCTAGGCTAATGTAGTACTTTGTTTAGTATACAAGTACTTTACCTATATAAAAATGCTTTAGGAGCAAGTGCTGAGCTTTTGAAATAGAGCTCACGGCAATTGGTTTTCATCTATTGGCAATTGGTTTCATATATATATATATATATATATATATATATATATATATATATATACACATACATATATATATATATATATATATATATATATATATATATATATATATATATATATATATATATATATATATACACATACACTTGCATGCACACATGAGCATGCTCACACGCACACACACACACACACACACACACACACATGTGCAAACATAAAAACATACACACATACATACAAACACATGCACATATGCACACACCCACATATATATCTATAGGCAAGTTAGAATATCAGCAATTCACTTGTCAGCATTTCTTGTGGGATAGAGAAGGAAACTTGAGACACTGGCAAAAACTCATGTAGTCAGAAGGATATAAATTGCTAACACAGAATATATTCCAACCAGGAACCAGAGATGAAAACCAATTGCCGTGTGCCCCCATCACCGTATTACAGACTGTGATGTTATGAGGTAGTGGCATCTGTGCCAGGGAGAGTAGGGCAGTACTTGTGTACATATGCCAGCAGAGCTATCTGGAGTTTTGTGAATAATTTTATGTTATTTGACTATCACACTGATTTTTACAGATGTTTGAATTAAAAATATATTTGCAAAGTTACTTGTGTTAAAAATGCATCAACAGTAGGTCCTGCTGGACAGAAAGAATGTATGCATGTATATTAGATTGTAGTATTGTAACTGATCAAATGTGTATGTTTATTAAAGAACCATGGCAGGGTGGAAAGTTTGAAATTGTGTTATAGCTTTTAGATGCTTCCACAGATCTTAGCAAAGCTCTGTGTGTGTATTGTACCAAAGTCAGATGACCAGAGGTGATGTCATCCTGTAACCAGCATCTGGCATCTTTGGAACCCTTGCAGCAACACTGTGGAACCTGACAGAAAATATTTCTGACAAAATATATATCTCATACATCCACACAGACAAAGAGATACATCATCCGGCTTCTGCTATGGTAAGACACTCACCCCACATCAGCTTTCCCTTCTTTAGTAAGTAGTCGGGGAACAGTAATGCTTTGGTTAGACAGAGACATTTAGTGAAAATAGTGTAGTATTTTTTCTGCATCAGTGAGAAACTATCCAATTGTATTATTTTTATATCCTTGTGGTTGAAACTCTGTTGTTTATTGTATTCAGTATTTTCATGTTTTCTGTTTTATTATTTATCATTAATTATTTTAATACCTTTCATTGTGGCTGGCCTTTAGAGAATATGTTTAACATCTTGAGAGTACCTGTGCTTGTTTTAGTGACACTGTGGCCACTCTTGAAAGCCTTGCTGCTTTGACCACACCCTACCCTTTGTATTAGTATTAATTTTACAAAGTATAATTAGGTACCCATTGTAAGAGCCTTAGCGTAGCTGACTGCTGGTAGTGTGATTACATCAAAGTATGGGCAGAAAAGGGCACAGCAAGTAAATCTTTGCCAGCTTTTCCTAGGTGTGTATGTGTGTGTGAAACTCAAATATCCAAGAGTATGTATGTCATCTACTGGAGACAGGGACACAGAGCTCCAAAATGGTCAGTGTGGAGTTTTGTCTGGGTCTGGAGAGAGAAAGACAGTCAAGCCCCAGGTCTGGAGTGTGCTCCATGTGTGCTCTTAAGGGAAATTGTGTTTGGTGCGGGGAGCTACATCTTAAAATACTGTGTGACTCCATCTTTGTGCTTAGTGACCATCCCTCACTTGAGTCAGTGGTGAAGACTGAGTCTCCTTGATTGCTGGCCTGGAGTAGGGACCCTTCACACATAGCAAGTATTATTATTTAGAAAACATAAGAATGCATATGTTAAGATGATCTCTACCATATTGTTCATAAAATATAAAATAAAATGCTGATTATATATATCCTAGAGGAATACCCCCAATTTTCTTTATAATACAATAAAACAACAAGCTGAAGCACCTGGACCCTACATGCACTATGTACACAAAATAACAAAGCAGAGCCAAAGAGAAATGACCATTCAGCACTAAAGTCCCACAGAAACCTTTATTTAGCTCTGTTTAAAATAAGTTTCCAATGCATCCAATAAATGTGGGGTATTGTGTTCTAGATCACCAGTAATATTAGTACTGCATACAGAACAAAGCAGATGAATGTTTTTATACCTTGTGGAATTTTGATGCAGAATAGTTATTTTTTCTTGGGATTTTCTTTAGAATTAGCTTTGAAATATTAGTGAACTAGGACTACGGAAGCTTTCATGCATGTGACTTTATTAAGATAGTAGTAATATAATACAATATAAGAATTTTATAGCTTAAGATAATTTCATTTGATGATAGCATGAATTCATAGAGAATTAATTGGCACATAGTCCAAGAGATCATTGAGGAGGCTAGTCCAACTTCCCAATTACCCCAGTACACTTTCTGGTTAGGTGGTCTGCTCAGAGTCACACAGTCAGCAAATGGAGGCTGTGGGAATCAAACCCTGGACTACAGGAAACATCTTATTAACATCTTATAGTCTTAATCCTCTGCACTAACTGCCAGACTAAAATAAAACACATAAAAATTCTACTCAGAAATTCTACCAGCTTTGAAATTAACTAGGAAAGTGGATGACTGGCAGCAGCACTAACCACTGTGGCAGTGTGTCACCCCCATAGTGTTACTAGTCAAATATGCTTGACTAGTTAATTCTAAGTGTTTCTGTCAGCTCCACTGAGGCAGATGGATAAAGCCCAGGCAACAGTCTGGACAATCGTAGTTCATCTAGTGTCTTGGATAGATTCTGGAGGTGGTGGATGGAAGGGAAGAGGGAAACTGCAATGCTGAATCGCTTCTTTTCAAGGAAGCATGTGGGACAGCATGCTAAATGTGCATAGGCCTCATGTAGACCTCGCAATAAACCAGAAGACCACATGGGAATACTGGCTTCTAGGGAAGCTGGGTAGTCTTGAGATGTTACATTATCTGTGGAAATTAGTGACATGCCCTCACAGATGATGTTCATTACATGATGAACCTTGGAGTAGTGATAGGCATGTGCCATGAGGTTAGGGTTAAAATAACAGCACATGATGGCTGCCTAAATGGCAACCCCTCTCATTCAGGTAAAACCCTGGTGAAGAGAAAACAGAAAGAACAATTGGTCAGGGATTAGGGTGCAAGGGTAGTAGATAATGGGGGAGAAAAAAGTGGCAGAAAAAAATGTCCAAGACCTTCCAGACCAAGGATGTTTAATGCTAGTATACAATTAATTTAATTCCATACAGACATCACTTTGTTATGTGTGTAAATCAGGAAGTTCATTGTATCCTTGTTGCATGTCTAATGCTCATTACACAGAATGTTTAATTTCTGAATCTATATATTCATCATTTATTTCCATTGTGTGAATACACCCAAACATAACATATCATGATGGAAATCTAATGCATTCTTATGGCTTTTTGGTGCTATACCAAAGTGTAATGTGATTTAGCAACTGAAAACCATTTTCTAAACTCTTTAATCAAGTAAATCAAATGTGTGATTATCTAGATTTGTCTGATAGGAACTGAGAGGTCAGAAAGGCAGCAGCAGCTGCAGTTGATACTGAAATGACGTGAAGGCCCAAGTATGGGAGGAGTTAGGTCACATACGGGAGGAGTTATGTTATGTATGGGAGGAGTCAAGTTATGTACGGGAAGAGTTGAGCAAGACCATATAGAATGACTTTTAAACTGATTCCTACAAACTGTCTGGCAACTCAAAATATGAAGGCAAGGATACTGCCCAGGCTATTCTCAGCAAGGTTCAAGAAATGCTGACTTCAAGTATAGACATTCTTAAGACATAGATGGAACACTTCAAGGGTCTCTTGAATACAGTGGACATGCCCCTCTCAGACGTAATGCAAGAAGTAATGCAGAAATAGCTAGTAGGCTTAGAACTATTTCTATAGATAAGAGTGATGTATTGATTAAACAGGTTCATTGTAGCAAAGATGCAGGACTGAAACAGATCAGAATGAAAATAGTGAAGCTGCTGGGCCTTATTTGTTTTTTCATGGTTAACATGACTTTACAATGTTGCATGAAAAGTCTGGACAGTACCAATGTGTTGGTGAACTGAGAAGGAAGTGGATCCTATTTTTAGAAAGGGGGAAGGAATATATAGGTTCATAGGTTGGTACTCGGCTATCAGCCCTAGGGCCTATACAAGCCTAGCCATAACAATTCCCTGGCTATTTCTTCCCACACTATTTACTTCCCTGGACCCCTGTCTAGCAGGGTGACTGACGTGATCCCTGGGGTGAATTTCCTTTCTCCCATCCAATCGTCAAGGTTACTCTTGAAGAGGGCCAAAGAGGCACTCTGCTTGACATGTATGGGCAATGTATTCCAGAGTCTGGGAAGTCCCTGGATCAGGAACCTATCCCTCCAGCATGTTTTGTTTATTGTGATGACAAGGTTTCGATCCCTGGAGCGTGTGGCTCTGAGGGATTGGGATTTTTTTAAGTGTAGCATGTCCAACAGCTCTGGGTTTGACATGGCCTTGTATGTTAAGCAGAGATCGCCTCTGAGTAGACGATATGCGACAGAGTATAGCTGGAGTTTTTAAGGCGGTCAGCGTAGGGCATCTGCTTTAGGCCTGTTCCAGTAACAGAGGGCACATGCTCCTTACCCTGTCTGGAAATGCTTTACCCAGTGTGTTACAAATGTGACTTCATCCAGTAATCAGACCTCTGTTTCAGGAAAAGAAATGTGGTTCCAGTTTGACAGTGGAACCATTTATCAACTATGTCCTTGTACAGTAATTGAACTTGCTGTGGGAATTTGGCAGTAGTCTTTACATGTGTTTTGTGGACCAGGAAAAGATATATCACTGTACAGTTAGAAATATCTTGTAGGAGGTGCTACAGCAGTATAGTCCACAGGCCAGTGTTGCAGTTTATTCATACCATACATTTGAGAAGCAAGTGGCATGCCAACACTTTCAGAATTAAGCTGAATATTTTCAAGGTGGGCACAGGACTCTGCCAGGGGTGTGCTGTATCATCATTCCTGTTCATGGTTTTCATAGGTTCAAAAGTTTATAGGTAAATACTAGGCTATCAGTCTATAGACTATTACAAGCCTAGCCAATAACCAGAGGCCACAACCAAACCTTGTGCCTTGTATCTGTGAGGTTAACAAGATATCAAGATACAAAGAAAGGCTGGAGATTATAAAGCATGGAGGCATGAAGGATGCAATTTTGTTATTTGTAGATAATGTTGTCCTCTTAGCCTCACATTCTATATGTAGTCTCCATTGTGTAGTGTAGCTGTTCCGTGCTGAGAGTAAAGTGATCTAGGTGAATATCCAAATCAGAGGTCATGGCTTTCTCCTTAACAGGGAAGAGTTGTCTCTGCATATAAGAGAGAACAGCTACATCAGGAAGAGGAGCTTACATGTCTTATAGTCTCATTCATCAGTGAAGATAGAGTGGATCAGAAGACTGACTACTGAATGCCTGTAGCAGTGCCAGCTCTATGCATTGTACTGGAGTGTGGTGGTGAAGCAGGGAGTAAGTCCTAGGATGCAGATCTCACTTTGATGGTCTATCTATGTCCCTGTCTTCACCTGTGGTCATGAGTTTGTGAATAAATTAAAGGATAAGTTTCAGGATATAAACAGCAGAAATAATGTTCTTTGCAGGGTATCTGGCCTCACTTTCCACCATAGATTGAGGAACCATGCAATAAAAAAGGATACTGAAATGCATATTTAACATAAATATAAAGCTACTGCCCTAAAATGGATGCACTGCAGTTAATACAGTCAACCCGTGCAGCTCTGTGTGAAATTTAATGGCAATATGTTCTCATTTGTGTGTAAGTGAATGTGTGTTTATGTGTGCATGGTGGTGTGGCCGTGTCTCTATCTGTATGTGTTTAGGTGTCTGTGTGTATAAGCACAAACTAGCATGTGTTGAAATGGTTGCATATGCCTACCTTTCTAAAAGAGTATCACTGTTGAGTTAATAAGCTATGATTCCACTGGTTTATAGATTCATAGGTTTATATGTTTGTGCTAGGCTATTGACCATCAGGGTTTTTATAAGCCTAGCCATACAAGCTAGCCCTGTTTTGTCCTCAAGTGCATTGGAAACCTATATGGTAGGGGTATCCTAGTACAGAAGTAGCCAAGGGTTATGTGGGAAGGTATAGTAGTCTGAGATTAGTTAACTTAGTGTTGACCTTTGTCCATCAGAGACATGAGGGTCAGAACTGGGATGAATTTACAATTTCCCATCCAATGATCAAGGTTTCACTTGAAAAGAGTCAGGGATGAACTCAGCTTCACATGGATGGGGAGCCTGTTTCATAGTGCAGAGACACATATCAGTCTGTTCAGTATGTTTTATTTATGTCACAGGCAAAGGTCAGGTTCTTGGATGTAGTATTCCTGGTGTTATTTGTTTTGCAGATGTGCAAGAGATGCCTTGTATACCAGGCAAGGACCACTTCTCAGTAATCTGTAGGACACTGAGTAAAAAATAAGTCTTTAAGGCAATCTGTGTAAAACATGGTATTCATATAATTGATTTTCCTAGTAAGAAACCTTTGAGGACATTCCAACTATTGCAGATGCCTGGTTAGGTACATGCCAAAGAGGCACTGTATTCAATGATGGGTCTGATAAGGGCTGAGCAGAGTCATATTATAACTACCTTGGACCTGGATGCCATACTCTATCTTATGAACTGGGTAACAGAATGATTTTCTTATTGTCTTGGCTACTATCAACATATGTTTCCAAATCCCTAACTACCAGGTCAACCCTTAGGGGTGTTTTATCAATGGAGTAATTAGCTTGGGTGGATGACTTCCCAAAGGACACTATAAAGCATTTCTTCACATTGAGTTTTAATCCATAGCTCTGGCACCAGTCATTTGTTTGTGTCATGGGAGGAATCAATGATAGCTCCAATTTGCAGTTATCTGTATACTTAGTAAGCCAGAGGCCTTTGACATTAGCCTTGACTTCTGAGAAATAGATGCCAAACAGGAGCAGGCCCAACAAAAAACCCTGGAGAACTCCTCCTAGTGGAAGTGGTCACACCAATACTGACTTCTTGGGTCCTATCTGTGAGCTGGCCAGCAATCCAGCGAGTTATGTAGGGATTTATGTTTAGTGCTGAGAGCTTGTTAATAGTACCTGCGTGATGTATTGTATCAAAAGCCTTGGCTAGTTCAAGGTAGGCGGTGTGCACCATTTTCCCTCATCCATAGCCATAGTGACCTTCTCGAAGTCCACCAGGTTGAGTAGGCAAGACATTCCCTTGACAAAGCCAAAGTGGAATTGGTCCAGTGTCAGTAGGTTGCTGATGTCCTTAATCATTTCCATGATAATTCCTTCTATGGCTTTGCATATTAGACTTGTCAGACTGATGAGTCGGTAGTTCCTGGGGCTGCTTGATGGTCCACTTTTGTGGAGAGGGATGACCGTTATGACCCTCCATCCACTTGGTACATAACCTGTTTTGAGGCTGCACTTGAACAGTGCCTTTAGTGATCCTGCTAGATCATGTTTGAGGCTATGTAGGAGGCAACTGGGGATATTTTCAGCGCCCTTTGAGGCAGTGTTTTTTTTTTTTTTTTTGCCTTAGTGAGCACTACCTGGACCTGCTGATAGCTGGGGGATATGCAAGAATGAATTTCACAGGGGTGTTGGGGAGATGAAATTAGAGCAAAATTTATCAATTAGAAGATTTATTTCATCCTGGTCAGTGAAGATTGTGGCATTTTTCACCAGATCTGCACACTGCTGTCTGCTACCTTTAAGGCTTCTGACAAAGCTGAAGAAGACTTTGTGATTCTCCTTAGCCTGAGAGGCTATTCTGATCTCATAAATGGCCTTGGTGGACCTTATTAGACCTCTTAGTTTCTTGTTTAGTTGAATCAGATGGCTCTTGTCTCTGTGAGAGTTGTTCTTTCTTATTTTGGCAATAACTTTTTTTTTCTTTTGTTATATGCCCTGTTAAGTTTAAGATTTCTTCAGTGTGGTTTATTTTTGGTCTTAGATGTGGGTTTGCTTATAGAAGGTATGGCAGCCTCAATGCAGACATTTATATATTTGTACAGGATATCTGTGAACAATTCTGTATAGACAGCTGTGTTCTCTGGGTTTGTGGGAGCCTTGAATTTTGGCAAATTGTTGCTTAACAGGATGTAGTTAGCTTGCTAAATGTTACTGGTTTAGTTGTTTTTTTCTGGGTTGATTTTATTTAGAGGAAGACAACTTTGTGATCCAACCTCACCAATGAGGACATGACATGGGGGGCAATGCTCTCCCATGTTGGGGAATACCAGGTCTAGAATGTTTAAGCCTCTGGCTGGAGTGTGCATAACCCTGGTACCTGATACCTGGAGAACATAGACTCTCTCTGGCTGGTGTACCAATGTAGCAGTGATATAATGCAGTTTCAGCCCACAGCACTGGTACACAGTATATCTGCCTCTGAATGTGTTATTGCTGTTATTCATGCTATGTAGTTTGTATAATTAACTGCTGCAGCATCTGCCTTCTTGGTGCGCAGTACCACTTCACTTCTGGAGATGTACTGCACATCTGTCTCTGAATATGGAGTGTGCTTTCCCCCTTTGTTGTTCCATGCGCTATCCTAGTACAGACCATATCTGTGTCTGAATTTGCTGCCACCTATTGCTATATTTTCAGACACTTTTACAATTCTTACTACTGCTTTCTATACATTTCCACTTCTGCAGTGATTAAATGTTAATTAAAAACTGCAGGCATACCTTCCTGAACTACCCATTCTAAGAAGTGAAGTACAGAGCCTAATTACACTTAGAACATAATAAATGAAAAACAAATAGTTAGTTAGTGAATAATAAATGAAAACTAAATAACTAACATAAGTAAATAACAGCCTTTTTGATTTGTATTTTGAGCATGGCAATTAAGAATGATAGTTATATAAATAATATATAATATGTTGCAAGTTCTAGAAAAGTAGACATTTTCTTGAAAGTACTCTGTTTCATAAGTGATAACAGTGAGGCAGGAAGTTGCAGCATGAACAGAACTTCACTGAACCACATTTACATGTTTTAAAACAAGATACACTTCTGAGGAAAGCCTGACTGGACTAGTCATAAACATATTATATAACTGTATAAGTGCATTGTACAAACTATTTAGTACACCACCTTCCATTGTCATACTTCATACAAATGGAACATAATGATATGAGGTGGCATACAGACAGCTGTCATTCATCTGTGAGCAGTGTACCAGCATGTAAAATACAGAACATTGTACTATGTTTACCCATATGCTAACCCACAACTTGAATCACTGCTTAGTGTAATAGCAATACCCACTCCAGCTGGAGCAGCTATTAAGCTATTAAGCAACACATAGCTGACACAGATCACCTATCTCATGCTATAGAGTCACAGATTCATAAAACATTTCATTCATTAGGTATGGTGGGGTCAAGGTCATTACCATGTTATGATAATGAGAGGATATGGTGATGTGAGAGATCCCACGGATGGGAGCTTGGCAGCATTACAATATAGTGGCAATGACAGGTGTGATTGTGGTAGCAGGTTTTCCTGAACCACAGGAAACTATGTAGTATGCAGGGATTTTTCTACTATGCAAAGGAATATTTTTGTTTGTTTTGCTTAGCACCAGTTTTGCTGCTTTGCACTGTGTGCTGAGCAACACATCACAAATACAGTGATTCATCATGGTCAGACTCATTCACACCACAAGCAAGGCTGATCAGCATGGTCAGACACATTACACTAGCTGTAGACACAATGTCTTCATCCCATGATTTACTTAGCTGAGACCAGAATGAATGTAGTTGGTGTAGTGTCTCTAAATCTCATATCACCGGGGGGGGGGGGTCATTTTCATGCTTACTTTGTAACTAGAGCACTGTGGCTACACAGTGTGATAAGGGTGCATACAAGGTTTTTTACCGCCACTGTGTAGTCCTACTAATCCTGCTCCATGTGGCACAGTGCTCATGAATCCTGCCCAGAATCTGCAAACTGCAATGATAGTGGAAGTGTTGTGAGAATAGTAAGAGTTTGCCTTCTACCATTTGATGTCTATATGCAGGTCTAAAGTGGAGGATGCTAACTGCAATCCATAGATTTAACATTAAGGAGAGACACTTGGCATTTTCAAATTAGATGGCCAAAAATATTTTAGGGTCTGTCTATAAGACAGATGGAATATAGGATATCAGGAAGAAGGGTAGTGCTTGTGTAAAGATCAAAGAGAACAGATTACGGTGGTTTGGACATGTGCAGAAAAGCAGAAGACAATGTGATGAAGAAGATTTGAGACAGACAGGAAGAAGGTAAGAAACAAGGATGTCCAACAAAGAGGTGGATGGGTTATGTGAAAAAAGAACTATGACAGTCAAGGAATGAGTGTAGATGAAGGCAGGAGTGTGGCATTGAATCCAGAGTGATGGCAACAGTTAACAAGATTCCCTGACCTCATGTACAAAATGGGAAAAAGGGGATTGATGTTGATGATGATGGTAGTGCTTGTTGAGTAAAGTTTTAGTGATTTGGGTGGAGTATATAAATTATATGAAAACAAAATGTTAAGAATCAGCCTTTTGCAGAAGAATGGATAACCTCAAAGCAGGTCTACAAATATTTTTTGCAACAAATGTAATACAGGCCTGACAGAGAAAATAGTTTGAAGAAATTACAATCTGTGCTTGTTTATTCACTTTATATTTTAGTCCTTCTGGGTTATTTTGGAAGGATTTTATCTTAAATCCTCTTACTCTGTTTTTGCCTTTTATGTGCCCAGCTGACCATTAGTGTCTCTGCTGCTCCATTTTTACTTTTAGTGTTTCTGGTACTGTTTCCCAGCACAGGGACTGCACTAGGGCCAGGTTGGATAGGGGAGCTGCAAAGTAGCAGATGATAGAGTCATATAAGTTGACCTACACACCTGAGGATTTCTTGTATGCCTTATCTGAGCAGAGTTACTGATATCACATGCACTACTGTATGTAACATCAGTCAATTTCAGCCCCGCTTGATGCTGAAATGCTAATGGCAATCTGCCACAAGACTACAGCACCATCCCTATCACTGGAGGTCATATCATAGGCAGAAACCCCTCCTGTTTAATTTTAAATGTAATAGGTTCATAGCTTCATAGATGGTTGCTAGGCTAAAAACCCTAGAGCTCTTACAAGCCTAGCCATATTTATCCTTAGTTGCCGCAGTTGTCAGTGGTTTAGTGAGCAACATTCACAGATTTAAGGGTTTATGGCAGTTAATACCAACTTCCTCTGTCCAGGAGGGACATGGGTGCCACCCCTGGAGTGAATTTGCAGTCCTCCATCCATTGATTTAGCTTGCATTTGAGGGGTTCTGTTTCACATAAACTGGAAGCTTGTTCCAGAGAAGCAGCAGTCTCTGGGAGATGTATCTATCTCTCCAGTGTGACCTGTTCATGTCAGAGGCTAGGTTAAGATCCTTAGAGCAAGTGACCCCCATGCAGTTTGATTTATAAATGTATAGCATTTCCATCAGGGCCGGGCCAGAGACTGCCTTGTAAGCCAGACACAGGTCACCCCTTGCCAAACTGTGGGAGACAGAATACAGTGACAGGGCTTTCAATCTTTCCACGTAAGACCTGTTTTGTGTTCTCTGTAATTTCTTGGTGAGAAACCTCTGTGGTCTCTCCATTTGTCACAAGTGTCTGGTGATGTACACAGAAAAGAAAGGTTTGTACTCAATTATTGGTCTGATGAGGGCTGAGTATAACTGAATTATAACATCCTTAGATTTAGACGTGATGCCTTTACTTATAAGATGTGCCACATAGAAGGATTTCCTTACTACTGTGGATACATGGTGGTCAGAGTTCAGACTGCTATCAACCTGAATACCCAGATCACATACCACTGGGTCTACACTTAAGGGGCACTGTCTGTAATGTAATTAGCAGGGATGTCAGCTTTCCCAAAGAGAATAATAATGCATTTTTTTCATTTAGCTTTAATCTGTGGCTTTGGCACCAATCATTTGTCTGTGTTAACCCTGTTGCAGTATATTAACATCATTGGGGGACTCATTGATTGCTCCCAACTTGGAATCATCAGCGAGCCTGGTCAGCCACAGGCTGTCCATGTTTACCTGGACTTCTGAGAAATAAATTCCGATCAATAAAGGACCCGGCACAGAACCCTGTGGTACGTCACTGGTGACTGGTCTTTTGCTAGAAAGAGTACCCACTTTGACTGTATGTGTCCTGTTGGGAGCCAGTTGGCTACCCATCTGATAATGTAGGGGTTATTTCCCAATTGGGATTGTTTCTCTATAATACCAGAGTGGGGGATTGTGTCAAATGTCTTGGTTAGGTCAACATAGGCAGAATGCACTGTCTTTCCCTTATCCAAGGCCTTGGTGACTTTCTCAAAGAAGTCAACCATGTTTAACAAGCATGGTCTACCTCTAACAAGTCAGAATTGGGCTGTGTCCAGAGTTTGGAGATGACCTATGTCCTTGTTAATAAGGTCCAAATTGATTCTTTCCATGGCCTTGCAGATAAGGCTACCCAACACTATGGGACTATCATTCTCAGGGTCAGTTGATGGTCCCTCTTTGTGCAGTGAGATTACTGTTGCTGTCCTCCATTCCACTAGAACATAGCCAGTTTTCAGACTGTGGTTAAACAATAATCAAAGTGGGTCTGCTAAGTGATGTTTTAAGTTGTTTAAACGACAACATGGGGTATTGTCAGGTCCATTTGATGCTGTGTTTTTTGGCCTTGGATAATAAGCTGAGGAATGGTGGCAGGTATGCTTAGGGGAATGACTGGAGGGGACAGGGAGGTGAACTGTACTCCAAATCTGTCAGCTAGCAGGTTGGTTATTGCCTCCGGTTGAGTATGGGTGGTACCATCCACAACCAGTTCAGCATATAGCTGGGTATAACATTTTAGATTTTAGACATAGTTAATAATGAATGCCTTGTGATTATCCTTAGCTAGGGAGGCTATTTGTACTTCATAATTAGCTTTGGAGGACTTGACAAGAGCTCTAATTTGTTTGTTTAAGCTAGAGAGGGATTTCTTCCTCTACTGTGCCAGTTCCCTCTTGTTCTTGGACATTAGTTTATTTTTCTTGTTGTATAGTCTGTTTATAGTAGGGGTCCACCAGGATAGCTTGTTTTTTCTGCAATACCTGGTTTTAATCCAGTCAGGTACAGCTGATTCTATACAACTGTTTAACTGGTTATACAGAGGCATTGGTGTACACCTCTGCATAGAATTCATTGTTATCTGTGTTTGAGGACACTTTGAAACTTCTTCTACTGTCATTTAGTAGGAGGTAATTTGTCTTTGAATACTTCTTAAGTGTTTTTGAGCTTGATGGGGTATCTGGTCTTATAATTACATCAAATGAGACTGATTTATGGGCCGATCTTACCAAGGGAGGACATCACCCGGGGGGGGGGGGTGCAATGCTGTCCCACATTAGTGAGTACTATGTCCAGGACATTTCAGCCTCTTGTGGATGGTGCTGACTAGCTGTTTCAGACCATTTGCAAAACAAAGTTCAAGAACCTCTAAGCTAGCATAGTTGTGGTCATGTATGTTTCTCAGCTGATTGTAGGATAATTAAAATCACCCAGTAGTAAGATGTTGGGCTGTATGGCAAGTAATTCCAATAAGTCTAGGTATGCAGTATACTTTTCCTGTTTTATGGTGGTGGACCAATAGCTAGCTATGATGTTGTAGGGTGCTTTGCCTATAGTTAGTTGGACATGGAGTAGTTCAAGAGAGTCATACTGTCTGACCAGTCTAGAGGTGTACTTATCCTTAATGAAGATGAATACACCTCCTCCTTTTGTTCTGTCATGCTCAATTAGTGGTCCAAAATTTAGTAAGAAAAGGCACAGCACAACCATCCATATAAAACAGGGTTTATTACATTCAAGCTTTCGAGTTAGAACTCTTTCTCAAGAATAAATCACTGCATTAAAACCACACAATAAATAAGCAACACCAGCCAATCAGAAAGCACAAATCATAAACACATTAAATAATTAACTAAATGAATCCCTTCCAAAATATTAGTATATACTTAATGAAAACTTCATAAAAAGCACTATAACAGACTTAATAGAACACTTTAAAACACCATATTACAACCTAAAATGTTTCATATAATAAATATAACACTCTGCTTGTCTTAATTTCAAAATAGGTTTAATACTATTAATTTTATTAAGCCCTGGATGAACATCAGATCTAAAAAAGTTTATCCACTTGTATTCTGCCCTCTCTGTTCTGTTCACAATGTCCCCTCTCTCTTATTCTTAAAAACTCTCTGTTGTGTTCTAAATTTAAACACATGCTCACTCCCAAATTGTAAAATATGCTTACTAAGTGCATTTGTTTCCACCTCTCTTCGTATCTCAGATAGGTGGGAGGCCATTCTCTCCAAAAATTTACAATTGGTTTTCCAAATATAAAAGCATAAACATTTCTCACAATTAGCCAAATAGACTAAGTTATCACTATTGCACATCCCAAATGCTTTAAAATTAAATTTAACTTGGGTAATGGGATGTATACATTCTGTTTCCATATTAATATACTTACAGAAAGTACAGTTATGGCAGGGGACTGTACCTTTATTGAATCAAAGTTGTTCTTCATGCTTGCCAAAATCTTTATAGCAAAGAAGTTGTTTTAAGTTTTTTTCTTTTTTATATATAAAATAGGGCCTTTCTTCCACTATCTTCCTAACAATATCAGAGCTTAAAATAATCCAATTTCTTTTAATTATAGATTGAATATGTCTAGAGTGTCTATTATACTTCATCATATATCCCATTTTATTAAATTCAGCTTCCCTTGGGGAGCTAGCTTTATGGACAGTATTGCCTTCTCTAAATAAATATGGTTTACCTGTACTATGTCATTCAGACTTAACATATTCAGCACTCTCAGCTAACAAACTTCTATTGTAGTCTCTTGCCAAAAAATCATGTGTCATCGTAACAATTTCAGCTACAAAACCCTTTTTGGTAGTGTTCAGTCTGCTAGCTCTTAGGAATTGACTTTTAACTATGCCTTTGTAAATATGGGTGGGGTGCATACTCAAATTATATACATATCTGGTTGTTTGTACCTCTTTCCTATATATAGATGTATGAATTTTACCATTGATGTTGATCAGTTTAACATCTAAAAAAGTAATTTCCTCTACTGAACAATGCATTTCAAACCTAAGGAAGTTAGTACTACATTGTAGATGTTCAACAAATAACTCTAGTGCATCCATAGTTCCTTTCCACAGCAAAACTATGTCATCTACAAAGCACTTATAATAAATCAAAGCAGTGTTATAGTAACCATCATTTTTACTAGAATCAAATACAGTATGTTCTTCCCATCTAGCCAAAACTATATTAGTATAGCTGTTGGCTACTGGTGTGCTACTCCCAATATTTGGTGATACATCTCATTTCCAAACATAAAAACATTATTTTGCAAGACTATTTCCAACAAAGAATATATCAGTGAAATTTTATTGGCTGCAAAATTACTATGCATAACCAGGAATTCTCTAACATATTCAGTCCCTATATTATTAGGGATGACGGTGAACAAAGATTTAATATCCATGGTTACAAACAGCACATTTGTCATATCAACATCCATAAATTTTCCCAGTGATTCCAAAAACTAACCAGTATCCCTTATGTAGGATTTACTATACTTCAATAATGGTTTAAGTTGCTGGTCCAGGTATTTTGAAATTGCCGTAATGGCCCATTGCTTTCCTGAGACTATAGGTCTCATTGGGGGATGTAACAATTTTTTATGGTGCTTAGGCAGCCCATAAATAACAGGACAGATTGGATGTTCAGTATAAAAATAATTATACTGTTCAGGAGTAATTGCTAATTGCATCAAATAGTCATATAGTTCAGTTTTAATTCTATAGACCATCCTATTCAGCTCAAGAACATTTATAATCCTAAATGTTTCACTGTCACGTAAAAATTCATACATCAATTCCTGATACTGTTGAACACTAAATATAACTGTTTTTGCACCTTTGTCAGCTGGTTTCAATACAATATCAGTCCTTTTAACCAAATCAAGCAATGCTTTTCTTTCACATAAATTTAAGTTGTGAAAGTTAGATAACTTCCCCTTAAAAAATAAATCATATATATCATTTTCACATAATTGCAAAAAGTGGTCCACACGTATGGAAGGCATTGTAGCCCTGCAAGGCCAGGATGCTTTCTATGCCTTGGTACCATGTCTCAGTGACTGCACAGATGTCAGCATCTTCCAAAGTAAGGAATGTTTCCAGGGAATGCAGTTTCTTGTTTAGACTCTTAGCATTAAGCAGCAGTACCTTGAGTTTATCTAGAGAGGATTTTGTTATGTTGGGGGGGGGTTGGTTATTTTGACATTGCCTAAAAAAGGCACAATAAAGATGGCTAATGCCTTTGCCAGTATCTGAAAGCCTAGAGAAGAGAGGTGCAGACCATCTCTGACAAAGCAGCATGGCCTGTCAACTATGTATTGCCAGGCTGACAGATATTGGATTTCCTTGGTCTGACACCAGAAGATAAGCCAATTGTTAAAGTCAATCATTTTTTGCTTGTATTATGGCATTATCCTTAGATAAGGTAGAATGCTGCTTAAGGCTAGGCTTATACCTGCCTGTGACACATAATCTGAGAACTCAGTCATGTCTCTCTTCATATAGTCGAATGACGTACATCTCAAGTCATTCTCCCCCACATGGACTATGACAGAGTCATACTGGTACTTATGATTGAGTGACTTGAGTGCTTGAGTGACTTGATGGATCCTGGTACCTGACATGCAGCTAACTGTAACCCACTCCTTATCGAGCCGGGTGAGGGGAACATCCGTGCATCTCACAAGGGAATCACTTATGACCAATACATTAGGTTTTGTGGTATTGAGCCTTATGGCTTAATTGTTGAGACACTGGTGTGTGTGTTATTATGTGGTGTGTTTGTTTTTAGCATTGTTATGTGTGTAAGTGGTTTCAGTTTGATAAGCCTCTGATCATTTGGTAAGTTACTAATGAGTACCTCTGCATATGTGGGTTTATGTGTCATGTCCTTATTTAGTGTGGAAAGTGTATTTGCTGACAACCTGTTTGGCATTCGATTTCTCCTTATGTGAGAGTCTTACCTCCAATTTCATAGTGTAACTGCATGTCTCACAAAAAATGTGTTTGTTTCAGGAGTGATTGTCAGTATACATGAGACAATTGCTACATTGCCTCAGCATACCCATGTCTATCAGGCTGGCCAGAGAGATAATGGGAAACTGCCCATCCATGATAGCAGTCTCTTACAGTATATTTTATTAGGGAAGGGAATGGGTTATGACAGGACTCTGCTTGTAGCGCCGAGACTACAGGGTCCTATACTTTGTGTAGGCTAAGGATGCTCAATAAGGCAATGCTGCTCAGTGTGCAACTGAGTTGCCCCTAGAGCAGCAGAAAAGCTTAGAAGGATTTCACTGACAGCTTTTTAGTGAAAAACTGAGCTTCTAGGCTTTTGCATCTATAAAGGGCACTGCTAACCTCTGCTGTGTGAAGAGTAGCACTGCAAAAATGTCAGGCTTAAATAAGAGCAAAGAAAAACACATTTTAAGCTAACTACCAATCAGAAAAGCATACAATAAATTTTCCATCAGCAATCTTCAACTCAGATAGCTTAGATCAGCACACTTTGGCCACAAGGGTACAGAAAATCACCTTCTTAATGTAGAATAGCTGGTTTGGAGCCCAAGTGTAACAAAACAACAAAAACTACCTGCAACAGCCCTACAGCTAACAGATACAATGTAATACAGTGGAATTAACTGCTTAAAGCAACAACAGACAGTATCATTTTTTTAAACTGTTAAAATACAGTCACTGTATATAAGAGAAGTGCCAAAAAAAACTTAGAGCCGTTTTGTGTGCTTCTCAGCTCAGATAGACCAGGTCAACATCTATTGCCACTAGATGAATAATCCCAATCCTCCTAATGTAAAAGCACAGTAAAGAAGTGTCAGAAGTGAAATGCAACCACAAACAAACTTTAAAGATATTAAATGCTACCAGAAAGAAACATAAAGATATGAATACAGCAGTATACTTTAAACAGCTTATAAAAGTGTGATTATTCAATAAAAGTACTTTGTTTTTTTAATAAATGAGTCAAGAGCCACTCAATTGACAGAATTTATAAAGGCACTAAAAACAAGATAAACTGATTAATAAGCCCTCCAGCCAATAAAACTGCATGCAGAAATCTCAAGTGTTTCCTCAACCTAAACAGACCAGACTACCTCCCAGTGCACTAGATGGAAAATCCACCAACCTCTTGATGTAAAAACAACTGCTTGCTAGAGTGTAAAAATACACTACTTTATCCAACAACTAAGTTGATAACGAATAAAGTTGATTTACTGCATTACTGTTTGTTTTCCGTACTTTTTGCACTTTGAAAGTTTGTTTTTTGCTTAAATTAACTGGTAGGCTACACACTCAAGTGTGCTAGCCGATTTAAAGCATTTACTGTTGCCACTATATCTATTTTCTGTTTTTCTGTGAAAAAAAAACAAAAAAATATCCTCGCCTTTACTGTACTAGAATAGTCCAGTCTTCAGATTTTGCTGATCTCTGGGCTGTGTCATAGTTCATGTGTTGTCCATATCTTTGTTTGGATAGGAGGAAGCTTCTTTGTTCACCAGTGGGAGTGGGGAGCTCTGAGCAGCCTATCTGTCCCTTAAGGAGTGGTTCCAGCCCAGTAACTTGTAGCTTATTGGCCATTTTGGGCCATTTCCTAGCTCTTTCTAACCCCCTGCTATAAAGCCCGCTTTAGCGCGCCTTTGCGCGAATTTGCACGAAGTTGCGCATAGCGCAGCATCGGGCAGCGCCGGTTAATCAAGTGTAAACTATTCCTGGCTCCGCAAAGTCTGCTCTTCAGTTTTTCCCTTAGAACTGCTCTAACTCTCAATCTAAACATTCTTTTCTCTATCTAAAAAGCTCAGCACTTGCTCCTAAAAGCATTTTACATAAGTAAAGCACTTTTAAACAAAAAAGAAAGCACTACATCCATCTAAAATCCCCTTGAGTACCCATTCCCCTATAGGTCCTTTCTGACTCAGTTACACAGCAATCCTTTACACTATTCTAGCATGTCGAAGGGTCAGTTGCTGGCGTCCTCTCCAGTCCAGCTGGTGAATCTGGGAATCTTGAGGCAATGTTACAACTACCTCATGTACACAGACAACCCTCTCCTCCTCCCAACAAATACAAATATATGTGAGAGATGCAACTATATAGCCAAACTGGAGGCTGAGCTCTCTCGACTCGGCAAAGCCAGTCAGGAGGTGAAGGTAACCACACACACCACAAACCCAATCTCACATAGACCTACCACAACTGCAAACCAAACACATAAACACACAAAAACATACTCGGAGGCTCTAAATAAAAATCTGCCAAAACAACAGAGGCCTCCAAAGCAGACATCCAAGCAACCACTACCTCAAAACATAACACATGCAACACATAATCCACAAAGTCAATGTGCCAAACAGTCACAGCCCTTAAGGCCAAACAACATGCTTGATACACTTGTAATAGGTGACTCTATAGTCAGACACACTGACGTCCCACTCACCAGGCTGAACAAGGAGAGGGTTACAGTAAGATGCCTGTCGGGCGCTAGAATCCGCCACATAACACAAGCACTCAGGTCACTCCAAAGCAAGTACAAATATGACTCAGTCATTGTCCACGCTGGTGTGAACGACCTGAGACGTACCTCCCTGGACTACATGAAAAGAGACATAGAGGAGCTCTCTGATTATGTAGCCCAGGCCGGTATGACCCTGACCTTGAGCAGTATCTTACCCTCACCAAGAATGATGCCACAGTACAAAGACAAAATGATCAGTTTTAACAATTGGCTTAATTACTGGTGTCATTCTAGGGGGATCCAATGTCTGTCTGCTTGGGATGACATGCTTGACAAGCCACGCTGCTTCGCAAGGGACGGCTTGCACCTGTCACCCCTGGGCTTCCAGATATTGGCTAAGGCTCTTGCCACCCCCATAGTGCCTTTTTTAGGCAAGGCTCAAAAGACAAACCACCTCCTTAGATAACACAAGTGGAAAAAAACTAAGGGTAATGCTGCTCAACGCCAGAAGTCTAAACCTCAAGATGCACACTCTCGAAGCCCTCCTCAGTATGGAGAACATCGATGTCTGTGCAGTGACAGAAACCTGGTTCAAGGCTCCCGAGAGCACCCCAGCACTACCAGGTTATACATCATATCATGCTTTTCGGCCCCAAAACTTGGACAGAACCACAAAAGGAGGGGGAGTATCCATATTCATCAAAGATACCCACACCTCCAGGTTAGTGGCAATGCACGAAGCATCGGAGACCATCCATGTGCAACTAACCGTAGGCAAAACTGCCCTACAGTTTGTAGCATGCTACAGACCACCCTCTCAAACTCAGGAACCCCACTCAGCCTTCCTAAAGACACTGGAGAATATGAATGTCTCTCCAAACACCATCATATTGGGAGACTTCAACTACCCAAACATAGACTGGGAGCATTACTCAAGCCCCAATACCCTAGCCCAAAGGTTCCTAGAATTCATAAACTCAAATGCTATGGAACAACTAGTCACCAGTCCCACAAGAGGGGATAACATATTAGACCTGATCATCACAAACATGGGGACACAATGCTCCACACCGGAAGTATACCCCTCATTGGTGAGATCAGACCATAAATTAATCTCAATGGAAATCCACATCCCGCCCCCACCCCCAGAACAGAAGACCACAGTGAAGAATTTCTCAAAAGCTGACTTCACACTTCTTAAGACTGAAGTGGTATCCTTCAAGGCCCCAGGGCCAGTGGAAACCACAGCCCACTCCGCTGACTCCTATATAAACGCATTCTATGGACACCTTCAAGAATGCATGGATCATGCAATCCCAGATAAAACCAAGACCCATTCCCCTAAAGGCAGGTGTCCTGTCTGGTGGACCCCAGCCATTAATAAGATATACAACAGAAGGAGGAAGCTACTACATGATAGAGCAAAATCCCTAAAAGGGAAGGCATCTCTGAGCAGTACTAGCAAAAAACTATGATCACTCATAAAATCATCCAAGGCCAACTTTGAGAGAAGAATTGCACAAGACACTAAAGACAATCACAAGGCCTTCTTTAGTTATGTTAGAAACCTGGGTGGAAACTCCCAGATATGCTCAGAATTAGTCCAAAATGACAAAAAATACACTGAACCCACAGACATTGCCAACATACTAGCAGACAGGTTCAGTGCAAATTCCCCCCCCCCCAAAAGGACAAATATCTATCCCAGCAGAGTGTGGCCTCCCTGACATCTCAGATGCCCAGGTGAGAGCCGCCCTCTCCAAAGCTAAAAACACAGCATCAATGGGACCAGACGGTGTACCGGGTTGCGTGGTACATGAACTCCAAGAAGAACTAAACCCGCACATAAGGCTGCTGTTTAATCTTAGCCTTATTACAGGATATGTACCCAAAGAATGGCGTACAGCAACAGTGGTCCCACTCCACAAAGGAGGTACCTCTACAGACCCTGGAAATTACCGCCCCATAAGCTTGATGAGCCTGGTCTGCAAAGCTATGGAGAGGATCATTATGGAACTCATAAACAAAGACATTGCGGACCTACAGACATTGGATCCTACCCAATTTGGCTTTGTCAAGGGCAGATCCTGCCTCTTGAACCTGGTCGACTTCTTTGAAACAGTCACTAAGGCCATTGATGAGGGTAAGGCAGTTCACACAGCCTACCTTGACCTTGCAAAAGCCTTCGACACAATACCCCACTCGGGCATCATAGACAAGCTCACCAGCTTAAATGTAAACCCCTATGTCATAAGATGGGTTGCAAACTGGCTCAAGGACAGAAGCCACAAGGTCAGAATTGCTGGAGCCATGTCAGACTCTAAACCAGTCACAAGTGGCGTCCCACAGGGCTCGGTCCTGGGACCTCTCTTGTTCGGCATTTATTTTTCTGAGGTGCAAGCTAACATAGGAGGATTGTGGCTGACCAAGTTCGCAGATGACTGCAAACTGGGTGCCATAATTGATTCTCCAGCAGACACAAGCATCCTTCAAAAAGGTCTCATAGAAATGGATAACTAGTGGCAGAGCCATGGCCTTAAACTAAACGCCAAACAATGTATAGTTATACCCTTTGGGAAGAACAAAGTACCCACAAATTACCACATAGGTGGTAATCCATTAAGTACGGAAGAAGTAATCAGGGACCTAGGGACCCAAGTTGACAGTAACCTCTCATTTGACACTCACATTGCCAAAGTGGTTAGAAAGACCTTCTATATTGCCCACCTTATCATGAAAGGATTCACATCTAGATCAAGAGAGGTCATTGTGCCCCTTTACTCCTCCCTTATCAGGCCCATAATTGAGTACAATGCCCCATTTGGGATGTACCTTACCTGACACCTGCAGCAGTTAGAAAGACCCCAAAAGTACCTCACCAAGAGGATCAATGGTCTCAAACATATGCCATATGCTGCCCGGCTAAAGAAACTCCAGCTCTATTCAGTTGCATACTGCCTACTCAGAGGGGATCTATGCTCCAATCCGGAATTAATGGACATGCTCCACCTCAGAAAATCCAAATCCACCAGAGGCATGAGAGCGAGTGATTTGAACCTCAACACAGAAATAAATTGGACGTATTGGAGGGACAGATTCATAACCCAGAGGCTCCCGTCACTCTGGAACAGAATCCCAGTCCATGTTAGGCAGAGCCCCTCACTGACTCTCTTCAAGAGAAATCTTGACAAGTGGATGGGAGATCGTATGTTTACCCCGGGGGTCATCTCTGTGTCACTGCTAGACAGAGGTGCAGTAAACTAAACCCTAAATGGGCACACTATCCTCATTCCAAGGGGTGGAGAAATCCAAACACACTCTGGCTAGGCTTATAAATGCCCTAGGACAGATAGCCTAGTATGAACCTATGAACCTATGAATACAGAGCAAGTAAATCAGGAAAACGGACAATGAGAGATAAAATTAACTTTTTCAATATAAGCACAAGGAAAGGCATATAAACAATTCAAAATATCAACAGCAGTGTAGAAAAGGAGAAGCTTTTTAAGCTCAATTTACAGTAGCGGAGGACAGCTTAAAATCACCAGGTTTAAAAGATCAGATCAAAGAAGGGGAAGATGGGTGAGAAAAACTAGTAGGAAATCACCAGCAGTGCTTTAGTTTATGCAGACTTTAAATCTTTTTAGATAAGACAAAGGCCCATAAATTCACTGTGTATTTCAGTATCACTCAACAGACAACTTAACCAATGAAAAAGCATTTGAAATGTGCAACCTAGATAATTTGTGTCTATCTCTCGCATTAAAAAAAAAAAGTCAAGCAGATTTCTTAAAACAGAAACAAAATGGAGTAAGTAAAACAGAAAGCAACTCTATCAGCAAGTCACAGACAAAAATATAGGTTTACTTTCCTCACTCAGCAGGAAATCACCAGCAATACTTTAGTTAATGCAAGCTTGAAATCTTTTTAGAAAAGACATTTTCTGTGGTCATGTGAAAAAATAAGGACTTGCTTTGCTATTCCAGTTCATAGGCTCATAGGAGATTACTAGGCTAATGGCCCTGGGGCCCTTACAAGCCTAGCCAAGGTTTTATCCCCAAAAAAAGAAACCTCAGTTAGTACCTGTCACCCATGTCAATGAGGGCAAAGGTGGAATCCCTGGGACAAATTTGTGGTTGCCCACCCACTCATCAAGGCTGAGCTTGAAGAGGGTTAGTGAGGTACTTTGTTTGACAGGGCAGCCTCTGGGAGACAAACCTGTCTCTCCAACAGGTTTTGTTGATATTGCTTATTAGATTTAGGCCTATCAAGCGGGTAATGAGCGAGAAGTTAGACTTATGGATATGGGGCATCTCTAGTAGGGCAGGGTCCAATATTGCCTTGTAGGCGAGACACAGATCACCTCTGAGAAAACTGTTTGATACAGAGTAAAGTGATAGTGATTTGAGCCTGTCCACATAGGACAGGTGTTGGAGGCCATGGATTCTCTTTGTGAGGTATTTCTGTGGCCTTTCCAGTTGGTGCAGATGTTTGGAGAGGTACATACCAAATGGGGCATTACATTCAATTATAGGTCTAATGAGGGAGGAGTACAGAGAGGTAATAACCTCCTTTTTTCTGGATGCAATCCCTTTACTTATGAGATGAACCAAGTAAAAGGCTTTTCTGACCACTGCTGCCACATGATGGTCGAATGTGAGAGTGTTGTCAACCTAAGTACCCAGGTCTTTCACCATGGGTTGTGTGCTTAGGAGGTTCCCATTGATGTGGTAATCAGTAGAGGCCGTGTTTTTGTCAAATGGTATGATAATTTTTTTGCATTTAACTTAAGGCCATGACTTTGGCACCAGTTATTTGTAGCTGTGAGACCCTGTTGCAGTATGTTAGCTTCATTTGGGGAGTCAATGACAGCACCCAACTTACAGTCATCTGTAAACATGGTCAGCCACAGACCCTTTGTCTTTGCCTAGACCTCTGAGAAGTAGATGCCAAACAGTAGGAGTCTCAGGACAGATCCCTGGGGAACACCACTACTAACAGGTCTTTTGTCAGAGGTGGTGGCGCCTATTTTGACCTTGTGGGTCCTATGTGTGAGCCAGTTGGCCACCCATCTCATAAGATAGGGATTGACACCAAGTTGTGTTAGCTTTTCGATGATACCCGAGTGGGGGATTGTGTCAAAGGCCTTGGCCAGGTCAAGGTAAGCTGTATGTACTGACTTCCCCTCATCCAGGGCCTTGGTGACAGTCTCAAAGAAGTCAACTAGATTCAATAGGCAAGATCTGCCTCTGATGTATCTGAATTGGATGGGGACGAGTGTTTGGAGATTGCCTATGTCCTTGCTTATGAGATCCATAATAATACCCTCCATGGTTTTACAGATCAGACTTGTCAAGCTAATGGGGTGATAGTTTCCCGGGTCAGTAGTGGCATCACCTTTGTGCAAGGGGATGACAATGGTGGTTCTCCACTCTGCTGGAATGAAGCCTGTAATTACAGGGTCTATATTATCTAATCGAAAAGTGAATTCTGTGAACTGCATCTACGTTGGAAATGCAGTTCAGCGAACTGATAATAGTGAGATCACGGTACAGTGAAGATTTTAAAATTTGTCCTTTCCTCACTGTAGTGCGATCTCAGAGTTGGTATATATAATTAGTGGGGGGTGTGGGGGGCACAGCCCCCCACAAGAGCGAATTCGCTGAACTGCATTTTCGATGTAGATGCAGTTCACGGAATTCACTTTTTGATTAGATAATATAGACCCTTAGTTAGGCTATGGTTGAATAGGGTGCTCAATGGCGAAGCTAGTTCTTGCTGGAAATAGTGTAGAATACAGCCTGGGATATTATCAGGTCCCATGGAAACTGTGTTCTTTGGCTTGGATAGGGCCTTAAACACTTGCTCTGCGGAGATGTAAGGTGTGGGACAAGTATTGGGAATATCAACTGGGCCTTTGGGGGGAGATAAGAGGTGAAGTTTGCGCTGAACCTATCAGCTAGCAGGTTGGTTAAGTTGGCAGGATCAGTGTAAGTGGTACCATTAAGTATCAATTCAGAACAAACTTGGGCTTTGCCATGGAGGTTCCTAACGTAACTGAAGAAGAACTTGTCATTTCCCTTTGTTTCAGAGGCTAGTTTCAACTCAATTAGCTTTGGAATTTTTCATTAGTGATCTAATTTGCTTGCTGAGGCAGAGGAGGGATATTTTCTGATTTGGAATTTGTTCCTTTTTAGCCTTAGACAACAGTTTATTCCTTTTGTTGTAAAGCCTGTTGATGTCAGATGTCCAACAGACAGGTTTGTATTTCCTTGAGGAGCAGGTTTTAGTTCTGCTGGGTATGGCTGAGTCCATGCAATTGTACAGATGCTTATATACTGCATGGCATACTGTTCAGCATAGTTGTCTGCATCCTCTGAGGGGGGCAGTGGTGTGAAGCTGCTGATACCCTCCCTTGGGAGGGTGTAGTCAGCTTTTGAGATGTTTTTTAGCCTGTTGTAGCTGGGGAGGGGTTGAGTGGGATAGAAACTTCGAACGAGACAGACTGATGATCTGATCTCACCAGGGAAGAACACGCTATGGGAATGGCGCAGTGGTCACCCATGGTGGTGAGAACCAAGTCCAGTATGTTATCTCCCCTTGTGGGGGATGAGACCAGCTGGTCTAGTGCATTAGAGTTGACGAGGTCAAGGAATCGTTGTGTGAGTGCATTAGTGCAGGAATAGTTCATGCAGTCTATGGTGGAATAGTTGAAGTCACCAAGGATCAGTGTGTTTGGGGGTACCATGATGGAGTCAAGTAGGTCCAGGTAGGAGGAGTGGGTGTCCTGAGACATGAAGTTTTAACAATTTTCCATTTTCTGGATGTTTGTCTGTTTCAATGTAAAGTCAGTTTTAAGAAGATGGTAGCAAGTATTAGCTTTTGCTTTTGAGGTGAAAATTCAAGTTAAAATTATCACAAGATTTATTTATTCTGTTAAGCCAAGTGTACAACCGGCACTAAGGGAGATTTACTCAAGTAAATGTGTAATAATAACTAACCAGTTATAAATGTGTCTTCATTTACTGAAGTAAAAGAGACAAGAAGCATTCTCCTGTACTTTAGTGGGTAGGAGAAGAAAGAAAGTATATTATAACTCTACAAAATTATTGAGTTGAACAGTGGTAAGGGAATAAACATTTTTGTGTACAAACGTATGTTGTATGGGGATGGAGATCTAAAACAGATATAAACAAGATAAATGTTAATAAAAGACATGCAGCTGTGGTTTCAATTAAAATTTGTATAACTTTTAGTTTAAATATATGGTATACTAATGAAAAGTTAAAGGTATACTTTTAATAAGAAATTATAAGTTAAATTTATTATTTCACTAAGGAGTCAAAAGTCAACCACAGACTTATATTCATCAAAAATGTAATTTTAACTGACTAGTCATACAATGGACAGAATTCTTATACTCTGTTGCTATATTTTTGAGACAGTAGGAAGATGATAGCAAAAGTTAAAAAGAATGAAAGTGGTATGATGATTTACAAAAGCTCTTGTAATATCTAGAGTGCTGGAAGAAGTTTTATTTTTATGCTGAAATAATATATTAGGGGAATGTGTATGGGTCAATTTTAAAATGTGGTTAAAATGTAAAACATGTCATGAAGATTAAGAAAAATAAATGATTATAAATATTTAGAACAGTTTTCAGAAGAAAAAAAAAGTGGGGTTACAAGTTAGTAAAAATCTGTAAAAAAAAACACTGGATGGAGTATATATTTAGAGGAGCAAAACATAAGAAGCACTTCAGTTCTGGACAGTTGAAACTAGCAAGTAATACAGATGATGCTTCCAAAGATGAATGAAATAAAGACCCACAAATGGAAGCGTGCAAAAGGAAACTGAAGCAATAGCTGATGGGAACAGTGTTAAGGTCATTTACATCTACACTTTGCTATCATATATGGTAAAGGTCTACATCTAAGAGACAGAGAAAAAAAGGGTAAAATGGATATATAGACTGGAGGGAAAATATCATGTCTAAATTACATTATCGGCCGGGTGATGAAAACAGCGAACGCTCTTTCATCGAACCGATAATGTCAAAATACCTAAACAGTGAAGACATGGAACATCATTTTTTCCCCAGGGTTTTGTGTTAAAAGATTTTTTTTTATGAGCAGCGAATTTTTTCCATGGGAAAAAAAAATTTGCTGTTCCATGTCTTCGCTGTTTAGGACTTTCAACGTTATCGGCTCGATGAAAGAGCGTTCGCTCTTTTCATCAGATCAGTCAATAATGTAATATAAACATAAAATATCTGCTCTAAGCATTTGTTATAGCAATTGGTGTATGCAGCCATGCTAGAAACTAGCATTAATAATTCATATTTCTTTTCATTCATATATGTTTTAGTCCACATGAAAGGAAAGATACACATGGACTGAAATATATTAAGCAATAAGCTATAAACACATTGTTGATGGGCTAACTTTGCAAGGATCTGGTTAAGTCAAAATAGCAATTGACAAATTACAGTCTTACCTCTCAAGTGTACCTCATTACGAGAATGTATCTCATTTGGGGTCTTAAAAAGTTCATGTTCCTTGAAGTTCCTCAAAGTTCCACATTAAAAGATTCTGTCACACATTCAGTGTTAGGAATTTTTTTAAGTGAAAACCATTGTAAATAGAAATTAATCATATTAACTCATTAAAAGATCTTCTTTATAAGTAAAACCAGCATATTTTAATCATCCTGTGACCTTCCTAGTAGTTGAAGTTTTTAGTAAGCCATTAGTATGTGTTCCACATTTTGCCCATTTGTTCCACATTATGAGGGCTAGTGTTCCTCATTTTGGAGATGGAAGGTTGAGAGCTATGATTAGAGTATATCATCTGAATGCTCTTCAATGTCTAGTAATAACAGGAAGCCATGAGAATAGAATACGTCCATGTGGTAATATGGTAATATCAGGGGCAATTGCAAACATTGTTCACTAATAGCACCAGGAGGGATAAAGGTTGGACTTCATTTGAAACTGGATTGGTTTGTCAGTTTAACAAAAAGAAAAAAATGTGAAAAGAAATGAATCCATTGTGGCGTAACAAATTAATTTATCAAGTCTAGAAATGCTTGAACATTTTCCTACTATTCACATTTGGAAGAAAAAAATTCTAGTATATTCCCCTGGGATCTGCCAAAATCCTATTTCACTTGTGTAAAATATATCTGCAGCCATTACCAAACATAAAATCACCATTCAGGTGAAACAGCGTCCTTATGCATGGTCTATGTATTTCTAATCTGTCGTGGCTAATATCTAAATATTTTATCTCTTCTCCTTTTTTTAGTGAGCTCCAGGCTAAGCCTTAAAAAGGTCCACTGAGATCAGGGTTCTACCCCCAACTAACAGACTAAGTTGCTAAGTAACTAGTAACTAACTAACTACATAAATTAGAAATCTGAGTTTGAGAGTCTAAAACATGCATTAGTTTCCCAGTTAGCTAATAGTGGCATGCAGTAGGAATGGATTAGTTTACAACATCCAGAGATTACTTTTTACAGCTAATAGCAAACCTATACATACAGGTCTTGCATTCAAAAGAATTTCAGTTTATAGCAATGTCACAAGAAAACTATTAAAATGAATAAACCCATAAATTGTGATAAAATAATATTACATGTGCATTTTTGTAGTTAATATTACACATATTCAAACTATAAATATGTCCTACTGTTTTAACCCACTTTCTAACAGTTGACCAAAATGGTTCCAGTTTGAGATCTTGAATTTCCTGCTGTGCTGTAACAACAGAAACACTGAATTCTGCAGTACTGATACATATTCCCATGCACTCCATTCATCATTTATAAGTTTAATTTATTTTAAGTAGGATCCAGTCAGCTTTGATGGGAAATGTGTCCATACTTATTAATCCATGTGAATGGGGTATGGATGTGTAATGTTTCCTTCTAAACTAAAATATAACAACTGCTGATCCAGTACATTTTATTCTGAGATATAAAGTAGTTTCAGTTTCAGGAAGAGCAGTGTCACATGCCTTTTTTATGTATGTTAGTTTTGAAAATGATGGTCTTGGTCTTTTATTTTTTTATTTGAATCTTCCAATTGGGTTTAACATCTGTTTTAACTAACTGACATGTTGGGGAGAGTAATTATATAATGCCAGTGATATGCAATATAACAGGTAGTGCAATCACCATGCTAAGTAAGGGATTCATAAGCACTGTTGGCACATATACAAGCTGCAGGTCCAATCCTGCCTAAGGTGCAGTACTATGTATAATATGAATGATAAAGGGGTGAACTCACATGCTTACAGTTCACACTTCATGCGAGAATATCTGTTGGAGACTGGAAATCAAATGAAGGCGCTCACTGCCATGGAGACAGGACTTCTGAGGATTGTATCACTTACAGAAGTGGTAGACTCCCCTCACAATGGCTCCCTGCAAGCCTTGCCTTGGAACTCAATATGCCTGTGAGGGTGTAGCATACTGTATTAAAAAAAATCTGATTACTGTCAGGATAACAGTCACACTGGAGCCATGCAACCATGCTCACTCATGTCCCATAAAGGGGAAGACATTGGTGATACCAGCTCTGGCAATGACTTCACAGCAAGAGTAGAGTTAAAAAAATATAGCAATAAAACAAGCAATGCCTGTACAAGGCAATGTATGATTGCTGTGCTGGTCCATTTAATAAGAAATGACTGTTATTCTGCTTGCTGTATTACATTTGCAGAGAGCAGCGTAGTATTGTGCTGACCAGGTTCCATCTACAAGGATCCATGAGTGGTACAGCTAATTAACTTCTATATCTGGAGCGGGTCTGGTGTAGTAAACTCACAACATGCTTTGTAAATGATGTAACTTAAAGAAAACCATGTTCCTGGTGTATATGTTTGGTTTTTGAATGTTTTTAAAGGTCTTAAATAAATTCAAGCAAAACATTTTAATGTAAATAAGTACAAGACTGTTTTTAAGGCTCAGACTGTTAGTGCATTCTGCAAAGCTGTAATGCTTAGATTTTTTCAGAATGGAACACATCTTATATAAGTAAGAGGTGAAGATGGTGAGATGGCTATACCTTAAATATGTTAGTTCATAGTATCAGTTTAATATATTAGGCTCCATCAGAAGGACAAGAGCAGCAATGAATTATAAAATAATTGTTTCAAAATCCTGCTCCACATTCAGTATAAATTGGTTGCAAAACTGCAAACAGGAGTCCAGTGTCACTGCCAACAGTGAATGCTGATGAAATAAATATTTGCCTTCGGCACAGGGCTTGGTTGTAAATGATCATTAGACCAGTAGACTTATATTTTAGACAAATGTATAAAATAAAATAAAACAACTGTAATTGGGATATTTAGAAAAGGGAAGGAGCAAACTACATAGGAAAAAAATGAGAATTATGGGAGCAATATATGCAGAGCAGGAACGAGGTTTAAGAGGCAGGATTTGAATAAGCTATACAATGCTTAACCGACAATGACTGGATGGTTTATAAGTGATGTATAATGTTTACACAGTTGTTTCAGTGGTGTCTGATGTAAACTGTTTGCAACTAAAGTGATATCATTTTGTATGTTTTTCATTTATATAAATGTAAGATTGCCTTTGTCATATGTGTAAATTTAACAAAGATGTTTGGAAAAAAATAAAATAAAAATAAAAGTCTGAACTCTATGGTGTCTTTGAGTACACCTGAGATAGAGTACACTGTTCCCCAGAACCAGAAATAGAGAAGGATGTACAGAGAGGTCAGTTGGAGGGGAAACAAAGTACTTTCTGTTTCTCTTTCTCTCTTATGAGACACAGCCATAGGTTCATAGGTAGGTACTAGACTATTGGCCCTAGAGCCTATATAAGCCTAGCCAAAAAGGTACCATGGCTTTCACCACCCAAGAAAATTATTTTCCTGTGCCCCTGTCAAACAGAGCCACAGCGGTGAATTTCCTATCTCCCATCCAATCATCAAGATTTTTCTTGAAGAGTGCTAATGAGGAGCTTTGTTTGACATAGATAGGTAGTGTTCCTGAGTATGGGAAGTCATCTCCTAGATGAACCCTATGGACAACCACCACTGTGGCGTTTACAAGGGAAAGGAAGAAACGGAAGTAGGTTGGCAGGTCTTTCTTCCGTATATCACGCATATGCACTCATACCTATGGAAAATTTAGAGTTACACTTTTACAGAATGCTTCCCTACAGTGAAAATGGACAAAAAGTTGAAATTAAATAGCTGGAATCATTCAGTGAATCAAACATTCCTCTTTCACTGGTGACCAGGAGACTGGGCAGCTATATGAATTTATAATTTGTCAGGCTAATTCATTACAGCTGGCAGAAAGGACAAAGAGATGACAGACTCATACTTCTGGCAATAAAAGATCTAAATGACATGATAGCCAAGATTCACAGTTTGGTTTGAACATATTGAAAAGGTTTGTTTTAGCACCTGAGTTCAGAAGTGACTATCACTTTCAAGGGGAATCTACAAAATTCTCAGAATTATGGAAATTTGGATGAGTGTGTTTCTTTTTTATTTGTTAATCTTACATTTTAATCACACTGTTAATAGATTTATATTGCATCTAAGGTTTACTTTTAATTGCATTCCTGTGTAACATTTACTGAACTGCCACCTCTTATTTTTCTCATAAAAGATATTTATCGACATGGTTTAAAATATGACAGTTTAAAATAGCTCACAAGTTAATATAAGTAATTAATAATATATATTCAGATGCTGCTTCTAGCATTATAGGCCAAGCTTAAAACATAAAAAACATAAATAAGCACAAATAAATAAATGCATCATACATACATAAAAATAAATAAAGGCATTCTGTGGCATTCTTGATTACATGCGTTTCCCCAAATGTAAAATAAGTAAAATGAATGTGTTTCATATTGCCCACCAAATAAATGCCACTTTGGGAGCTGTGTGCTGTGTACACACTATCCGTATAGACAAAACAAAGAGCTAAAGCAGTCTGCAAGGTCACTCTAGTTTTATTTATCTTGTTGTTTAACTAACTGCAGAATAGGCAGTACATGGAATTTCAGGCTATGACTGTAGGTTTATATAAAAAAAAAAAAAAAGAAATATAGAACAAATACATGTGTGTGTGTGGGTTCCCTATCAGAAGCCTGAAACACTATAAGCCTGAAAATCAAAATCCTGAAAACTATAGACTGAAAGTTCAAAATCCTGAAACTCAAAATCCTGAAAACACAAAATGGACATACTGACGTCATTGTGGCTTTGCTATTGTCAGCCCTGTGGTGTTGGGTCATGCGTTGGGTTCAGGTAAGTGTGCGGTTGGTTTTATGTTAGGGTTAGGGGCGGTTTAAGTGAGTTAGGGTTAGGGCGCAGGTTAGGCATGTATGCAATAGTGACAAATATTGGGGTTAGGGGCGGTCTAAGTGAGTTAGGGTTAGGGCACGGGTCAGGTGAGTGTGCGATAGTGACGGACCTTAGGGTTAGGGTTAGGGTCAGGGTCAGTTGGTAGATATTAGTGTCTTTATAGTGACATATTAGCATTATTTGTGTTTTCAGGATTTTGATTTTCAGGCTTATAGTGTTTCAGGCTTCTGATAGGGAACCGTGTGTGTGTGTCTATAATACAAATAAAAATATAAATGTTCAGTTCTATAGTCCAAAAAATTGTAACCTTTATTTAGTTCTAGGAAAAGAGGAAGGCCTAAGATAAGGTTTATGGATGTGGTGAGACATGCAGGCGGTTGGTGTGACAGAGCAAGATGCAGAGGACAGGAAGAAATGGAAACAGTTGATCTGCTGTGGCGACCCCTAACGGGAGCAGCCGAAAGAAGAAGAAGAAGAAGAAGATGGCCCCAAAAATTGTAACCTTTACAGAAGAGATAACTGTATAAATAGGCAGGTGAGTAGTCTGTGAGTATGTGTTTGTGTGTGTGCATGGGGGGGGGCTAGGCACTGTATCAACTTTATCCTAATAAACATGTCTGACTCAGCTAACTAAGGGCATGCACCAAATGTATATTCATGGGAGTCATTTCACTGTCTGAAAGAGTGCTTTCTTAAACAGTAAAATATGCAAGCTCATCAAACCACCTGTTAAACACATTGTCATTATGTTAGAAGTGTGCATGCACAAATGCAGGAGAGATGTCATGTTTGAGATAGTATAATGCTTACTCTAAACTGTGTATGAATTTATTTCATCTCGGCTGGAGCGCCTTCTGTGTGTAATCTGTATGTCCTCCCCGTGGTCGAGTGGCATTCGAAAGACATGCGTGAATGGGCGTGCCTTCGTTGAAGGTTAGGCGTCGAGCTGGCACCTCGGCACCGTAAAAGTCTACTGACAATCATTAGCGGACCGGAGTTCCGCTGTGGCGACCCCTAACCGGGAAAAGCCGAAAGAAGAAGAAGTGATGTTGTGGTTAGTGCAAATAGATATGGAAGCACCTTAGAGTGAGAAGTTAGTTGTAATCAAATGCACAAAGTCCACATCGTGTAGGATGCTGTGTTGTTCAGGATGGTTTGCAGTCGTGCCTCATTCATTGTGGTAAGTCTGTTCTGATAAGACTTTGTATATCCTTGCAGAGTACCTTCACACAGAACGTCAGACCTGTCCTGCCCTGCTCATGTCGTACCAGGTACAGCAGCTCACAGAATTAAATCTGATGCATGCTTTTATCAGAAACATATCTTTTTTATGAAACATTTGGATTCAAATTTAGTTAACTTCAATTTTATTTATGTGTGTATTACTAAGCACTGGTACAATAAAATTGAAATATTAAAAGAATAAGGTTTAGAGGCAGATTAATAAATAAAATATGTAAACTAAATTAAAATGAACAGATAGGAATTTGTGCAATGCAAACGAGAATAAGTTCGTACATAAGTACTAGCCTAAAATTAGGTCAGTTGTAAGATAATACCTTAAGGGAATATTTAAGAACACTGATTTTAGGGGACCTCCTCAACTACCTAGGTAGTAGTATGGTGTGTCAGAAATTTCAAGCAAAGCTTCCATAAGTGACAGGAGTCCCTAGGTGGCCTGGCACAGAGAGTGAAATGGCAGATATCAAATCACTAACTTTCACACATGAGAGAAACTCAAGTTGTAGATGGTAAGGTCTAGCATGACTAGAACTATATGGTGTGTCAATGAAATGGTCAACAATGTATAACATGCAGGACTGGCATAATATACGTACCTAGATACATCAGTAAGTAATCTGGCCATAGAGTTTTGAACTAGCTGTAGCTGGGAAAGTTCACAGTGGGGGAGCCCTAGGTACAGGTTATTGCATTAGTCCAGGTGGGAGAAAATTAGGACACGTACCACTGCAGGAAATCTAAGTAATAAGTTAGATTGTTAATATCAGACACAAATTCTTGGTAGAAGAAGAGGTGTAGCTGCATGCTGTCAGCATAACTATGAAGGTGTAAATCTCTCCTTCAAATAACATCTCCAAGAGAAGCATATACACAGTAAATAGCAATGGGTTTAAGATAAAATACTGCAGTATGTCCCAAGTGACCAGGTAGGGAGCTGAGGAGTTCACCTTCAAGATGAATCTATGAGTGCACCCATACAGGTAGGCGACAGACAAGTCCAGGACCAAAACTGTGATGTTACAGTAAGATTGCAAATGACCCAAGAAGATCCCATGAGCTACTGTATCAACTGCAGGTGATTGATGCAGGAGGACCAGGACAGAGCAGCAACACTATCACCTCACCATAAGGTGATGGCCAAAAGCCCTTGTAAGGGCTATTTTAGCCATAATCAACTCTTCATTATTGCCAGCACTGAAAACCTAGAAATACTATCTCAGTGCAGGAACTACAGTATCTGGGGTGATCAGATTAAAATTCCCATGCTGCATTTGAACAAGATCAAGGGATTCCACCCTGAATATGTCAGTCTTAAACTGAAGGAAGGAGTTGTCAGGCCAAGTCATAGGTTTCACTGCCAAGTCACTGGTTGTGGCCTCTAGCATGTACACGTTCAATGCATGGCAAAGAAAATGGGCTGCAGACATAGCAAGCTGAACAAACCTGAACTCCTTCATAATGTAGAGTAATTATTTAACCAAATCTACTGGATCCTTGTTGATGTGAATGTTCAATTAACCAGCTTGGCAACATCAGCACAGAGGGCAGAAGGAAATTAGTAAACCCCTGAAGGAACTTAATCACGCTGTCAGGAGGATGGTAGATGAAGCGGTAACTACAGTTTTCTCCTGCTTCCTTGGCAAATTCAAAATAGTTTTGGCTTCTTCACTTCAATGATTGTGTGATCAAAAATTACAACCTTACCCTTGATCTTCTCTGGACTATGATACCTTATAACAAGCAAAGTTAGAGGAATTAAAGCTGCTGAAACTGGGCCAGCATTTCTGTCCAGGCATACAGTATATTCATTATAAAGGCCAAGAAATCCTTCCACAAGTCAGATGCAATACTCACCTTGTTACATACTAACCTAGCATGAGAATAGAGGACTCTAGACAGAGCTAGAGGAGTGCAGGTCCCACACAACTGTCACAGTTAGCTTGAAGGAACTTTGAGGACTTTCCATAGTACTGAAGTTGATCTATGTTTTTCAGACTTTGACCCATGGCAGGCACAACTGAACACAGATACATTCAGTGGCTAGGTCTCTGTGGTACCCCAGCAGGAAATGTTAATGAAGACAAAACTGATTATGGAGGAAATACTCAAAATACACAAATCAAGTAGAGTAATGGGAAAATGGAATATGCGGGGTTGATATGGTACATATGCATAGGCTCCTTATTAAAATATCAGCACTCGAAATTGCGAGTGCGGGCAAGCCAAAAAAAAGATGAAAACTATGAAATGTTGAACATCACTCTTCTCCTTTAAGCTACTTTTTTGCAGGGGGGAGGCTTCCAACATTCCCCTGAACTTATATATATACCAAGTCTGAGATCACCATACCTTGGAGAAAATGGAGTATTCAGGAAATAGCCATCTCAGACTTTGCATATGAAAGCCTGTTTTTTAGCTATTCAGTCTCCATTTTTTGGGACTCGCTCTAGTGAGTCTTGATATTTCAGATGGCTACCATATGGCAATATCTGATGTATGGGAATGGGAACTTGTAATATGTTTGAAACGTAGCCAGTCATCATCCAAGTTTTTCCATGCCCATGCAATATCATGTACATACCTATCTTTTCAGCTCCTTATAATCCACATTCTCACACATCCATACACACACACATACACACACGCACACATACACACACACACACACACACACACACGCACACACACACACACACACACACACACACACACACACACACACACACACACACACACACACACCACACACACCTGCACATGACCACACGTGCACAAACACACAGACACACACACACAAAATGTGAGTTTAGTAATGTCTTATTTAATTTTAGGTAAACAGGATAAGCTGGATACAAAAGCAAATACACAAAACTGTGAATGCTGTCACGTGCATTTTTACGTCTTATTTAATTTTACGTAGACAGGATAAGGTGGATATATAAGCAAAGGCACACAATTGTGCATGCTGTCCTTTATCAAGTAATCTGTCTGAACTGAAGTTGGAGGTAAGTGAGTGAACACAGACCTACACCTCTCCAGTTCACTTACTTATACCCACTCCTCCCTTGATAGCTATCTTTTGACTTATTTATTAACCAGGTAAGACTCATTTATCTCAAATACAAATTTCCACAGTAGACACAAGAGCATTGCCAGGTTAATTGACTTTAGAGTCTCAAATGAACACAGGACTACAGTTTTAAGCATGTTAGTAATTCATACTTTTAACCTATGTTGCACTGTCATACTGATCTAATACTAAACAAAAGCTTACAGTATAGTTAATATATATTACACCTGCACTCTCTTCTTTTTCCTCTCTTACCATTTACTCCCAGTCTTACATTAATATGCTTCTAAGGTCTAAGTGTCCACTGGCATTTTAGTCTATTGCCATTGAAAGCTAAAAGTTACCTTGCATCATGTCATCCGAGCAAAGAATGGAGAATTCACCATCCATTACCCATATTACTTGTTAAGATGGAAGAAGTAAAAAAGGCTCATTGAGAGAACACTGAGTTTGTTACAATAGGTCCATAGTTCCATAGGTGTATACTGAGTTAATGACCACAGGGGCCTTTTTAAGTCTACCCATGTTTCCCAAAAATATCTGACAAGAATTTGGTACCCTAAGATTATGTTAAGGTGTATATGCAGGCTAGAGGCTGGGTGGTCGAGTATTTATAGGCTGCCTCTGTCTAATAGAAATATAGGTGCCAGAATAGGGGTGAAGTTCTGATTCCCCATCCACTGGTCCAAAATACACTTGAACTGGGCTGGGGAAAATTCTGCTTTACGTTATTGGGTAGCCTGGTCTATGAGTCACATATTTGTCCCTCCAATATGGCTTGCAAACAAGGTTTAGGTCCCTAGATTGGGTAATTATGATGCTAATTGTTTTGAAGATATGTTTAAAGTCTTTCAGAGCAGGATCCAAGTTTGCCTTGTATGCCAGGCATAGATTGCCCCTTAGTCTGAAGGAGACAAGAGTACAGGAATAGGAATTTGAGGTGATATTTATAGGACATGTTGGTTATGCCCTGTATTCTTTTTGTGATGAAACTCTGTGGAAGTTCCAGTAGTTGCATGTGCCTGGTCAGATACTTACTGAAGGGGGCACTGTACTCAATGATTAATCTCATGAGAGCTGAGTACAGTGAAACAATGACGTTCTTCAACCTAGATGCCATATCCTTGCTTATAAGTTGTGCAACACAGAAGAATTTCCTTGCTTCCATAGTTGCATGATGGTCAAAGGCGAGGATAGTGACTACATGCTTTCCCCAAATCCCTGACTACTGGGTCTACTCTTAAAAGTGTGTTATCAGTAGTTTTCAGGGGTTGAGTTTTAGACCATGACTCTGGCACCAGTTATTCATCTGTGTCAGGCCTTCTTAAAAAGTACTAGTGTCTAGTTTGCAATCATCTGCAGACTAGGTCAGCCAGGGGCCCTTGACATTGGTATTGACTTCAGAGAAGCAGAATCATCACAGAGCCTTGAGGGGTCTCTGCTAGTGATCTGCCTCTTTGTAGATGTGTACTCCCCTATCCTATCTTCTTGGGTCTTATCTGTGAGCCAGCTGGACATCCAACAGGTGATGTAAGGGCTTATATCTAATTTCATGTGTTTATCAACAATGTCCGAGTGGGTATTGTGTCGAAAATCTTAGCCAGGTCATAGTAAAGTCTTGCTAAGTTTAATAGAATATGGAAATCAAAGTCTAAACCAACTACACATATGAACAAGCCTGGCCCTCAGCATCAGGAAGGACAAACTACAAGTTTTAAGTTGCTTCCTGTTTTCTAACCACAACATTACCATAGATGATAAAAAGCAATTAACAGCCCATTTCATTTGCTCCATATCTGTATGAAAGTGAACTAATGTTACATTATGTCTCCATCTAGGCAAAAGAAGGTGATTATAGGCAAAATATAATTTAACAAGTTATCTTGACATGACTGAACAGTAAGAACAATTGTGAAATATCTCACCTGAATACCACCTTGGGGGTGAGGGTCAAGCCTTACTTTAGAGCCATATATAACAGAACCACTCCAGGGAGTTTGGTTCATACAACTACTATGCATCCATCAATCAGTCTCACAAGTATATAACTACCTGCCTGACAGTTGTATGATGAGCATACAAAATGCAGTCGGGAAGAAGGGTGTTTATTAATGACACTATTAGGAGCTAAGCTGAAGCTCCCTTACATGCAAATAGCATACGGAGAGCCCTCAATTGACATCCAAAGCACATTATGAGCTGCAAAATGGGTCATCGGCATTGAGATGATCAACACAAGTCACAAAATCTGTCATACCTCTAGTGTATGATCTGTCCATTTTTATCCCTATAAAGAATCACATTATTCCTTCACATCCTTAGCTTATTGTGTCACAAAGAGCAACAGCTTAAATTAGACCTGTTAAAAGTAACTCCAGTGCTGATACCTAGACAGTAACACAGAAACAATATAAGATGGCAAGAGGAAAGGCAAGTGCTTCTTAGTGCTGCAATGCAAACATTCAGCAGCCCAGATAATCAAAATGATGAAATCATTGGCCATAGATTTTTACGGTGCCAAGGTCAGCCCAACGCCCAAACTTCAAAGAAGGCATGCCCATTAACGCATGTCTTTCAAACGCCACTCGACCATGGGGAGGACATGCAGACTCTACACAGAAGGTGCTCCAGCTGAGAATCGAACGGGAGAACCTCTTGCTGTGAGGCGACAATGCTACCACTGCGCAACCGCGGCTTATATGCAAATCGAAATGTAACTATTCTGTGTTTAATTGGAACTTAGTATAATGCAATGTAAGCAAATGGAGCTTTTCTCCCCGGGCCTCCATTGAAAATGGGTATTACCAGACAAATAATTAAACAATAAGACCAGATTTAAGTGTAAATTCCACTAAGTTATTTGCATATGTTCAAAAAGTAAGTAATGCTATATATATATATATATATATATATATATATATATATATATATATATATATATGGATTCACTTCATAATCTCGAAATACTGAAAGAATCAACCATCAACACACAATCGAGACATTATGTAGCGTAAGGCCATAACCGCAAATTTGAGATATTCGAATTCGCGATTATGAACTTTCTCTATTGTAAACATTCGGCTTTATAGTCTCGAGATACTGAAATTCGACATTCGAGATTATAAAGTGCTCCTATATATATATATATATATATATATATATATATATATATATATATATATACATATAAATATATATATATATATATCTCAAGCCTATCAGAAAAAGTAATTAAGTAATGTACATGTGGCCATACCTAAAAGAGAGACAACCAAAATTAAACAGTCACCATTCTGATCCTTTTAATACACATTATCAAAAACTTATTTATATATCTTATTTAAAAGGCCACATGCAAATATGTTATTCACAATTGTGCATTCCTACACGTGTGCCATTAGCATAAGAAGTTGTTAATCTCACACTTCAGTAAAAAAAATGTAGTTTATTAACCCTGTACTAGTCTTTCTTTGAATCAGTGTCCCTCCCCCTCAACTACCACGTCACATATCATGCAGTTTGAACATTCCCCTCTTAAAATCTTTATTAAGTCAATGTATAATATTCCAAAATGAAACTTAATTAGAACTTTCTGTCTTTCAGCTGCAGTTAATGTTGTCATGCCTAGCCCATCTTCAGCATAAAATACCATTTTTTTAATCCACCCTTCTCTGAGTGTTATTTATTTATCTGTCTATCCTGAGGATTCAGAAAGAACTCCAGCATTCAGGGTAAAGGCTGTGGTAAAAAGGGCCTATTTCCACAATTTGTAGATTTGCAATTCAGGAACACATTAGCTGCAATGAGGAAATACCTCATTACCGGCTAATGTGCATGTCTCTGAATTGTCATTAACTAGTGAGAGTGCAGATAAGCACTTTTCTGCAGTAGGTAAGACTGGGGCCCATGCATTGTTTTAGCATAGGCACCCCCATTCACTATCCTACACACACACACACACACACACACACACACACACACACACACACACACACACACACACACACACACACACATGGATACACACACACACACACACACACACACACACACACACACACACACATGGACACACACACACACACACACACACACACACACACACACACACACACACACACACACACACACACACACACACACACACACACACACACGGACACACACACCTTATCTGTCTCTTAGTTGACAGAACATCCCAGTGTCTCCTCTAATGTTTTAACAGATGATTGCACAATGCCAGACATTAGAGTTTCAGACTTCATATCTTCAATAAATGTATGCTACTACAAAAGTTGTTATTCTAGTGACAGTCTAAGTTCATAAGAGGAATAACTGCAGTTACATTATTTCCTGGAGACTGCTGATCACCAGAAAGCTTAATAGCTGCCTTATAGGTGACAACTTGGAATCTGTGCTTATATTCTGATCCTGGTAAGAGTAGGAACAGAATGCATTGATTCCTGACTCTTTCTGGTTGGAAAGTGAGTGTATGTGCTTAACGTATCTGATTGGTCTGGTTGCCATTCGAGGCATCTACCACAAAAAGTCTACAAGCCTGCAGACCCTTGCATCACCTGGGACAAGACTGTGGATCACCAAACAGGCCATGGCCTTCTTCCCTTCTTGGGATCAGTGCAAACATTTTGCTTCTGGTGAGAGAAGAAGCAAAGGAGTATTGTATCTCAACAGAGTGAAGCTGTGCTGAGACCAGCATTAGTAGTAGCCAGGCAGTAGCCATTCATGTGAGTCCCCTCTTTTCATCATTCTTGACAAGTTAATTCTTTATTTTCAGTAAGTACTGCTTGATTTCTTCCTTACTTCAGAATATCTGCCTAAATACTTCATCTTTAAATTTTCAGGGTCTTCATATTAGTTTTCCCTCAAGTGTTTGGCAGTGCTCTGTACAGACTCAGACATTTTGAGTGACATTTTTTCCTGTAAAAGGCTTCAGTACTTAATATATTGAGCTCATATCCAGGCATGTCTAAAGATCAGTTCCCTGTGATTTCTCCTGTCAACCTGGTAAACATGGGCATCCTGAGGCAATGTAGCAACGGCCTCATGTACACAGACAACCCTCTCCTCTTACTTCCCAACACTATGACTAGTGGGAGATACGCATATATAGCCAAATTGAAAGCCAAGCACTCTCCAGCCAAGACTGGATTAGCCAGTCAAGAGGAGAAGGTTAACACCTGCACCACACCACATTCAACACATAGCCCTCCAGAACATACACCAACACAACCCTCACATAGTAACACAAAACACACACCTACTTTTGCAGAGGCTCTCAATAAAAATCTGCCTAAACAACAGAGACCTCTGAGGCAGAAACGCAAACAACCACCACATCCCAGCACAAACCATGAGACACATAGCTTACATAAACAGTGTGCCACTCAACCAAAGCTCATAAGGCAAAACAACTTACCCAATACACTAGTCATAGGTGACTCAATAGTAAAGCACACTGATATCCCACTCACTAGGTTGAATAAGGAGAAAGTTACGGTCGGCTGCCTTTTGGGTGACAGGATCCGCCACATAACGCACTCACTTAGGTCACTCCACAACAGGTACAAATATGACTCTGTTATTGTCCATGTTGGTGTGAATGACCTGAGACGTACCTCCCTGGACTACATGAAAAGAGACATAGAGGAGCTCTCGGATCTTGTTCCCCAGGCAGGTATGACCCTAGCTCTGAGTAGCATCCTACCGTCACCCAGAATGATACCACTGTACAAGAATGATACCACTGTACAAGCAGAAAATGATTGACTTCAACAATTGGTTAAGTTTCTGGTGTCATTCTAAGGGGATCCAGTATCTGTCTGCCTGGAATGACATAACTGACAGACCTCAATGCTTCACCAGAGATGGCCTGCACCTGTCACCCCAGGGATTCCGGATACTGGCCAAAGCTCTTGCCACCCCATAGTGCCTTTTTTAGGCAATGTCCTGAAGACAAAATTACCACCATAACCGCTACAAGCAAACAAAATCTGAGGGTTATGCTACTCAATGCTAGAAGTCTAAATCTCAAAATGCACTAGGTCGAAGCACTCCTTAAAATGGAGAACATCAACATCTGTACAGTGACCGTGACCTGGTTCAAGGCTCCAGAGAACACCCCAACACTACCAGGCTATAATTCATACCACACCTTTTGGCCCCTAAACCTGGACCAAAGCACTAAAGGCCGTGGTATCTCCACATTCATAAAATATATGCACTCCTCCAGACTAGTAGCCCAACATAACACATCAGAGATACTTCAGGTACAACTAACACTAGGCAAAACTGCAATCCAGATTGTAGCCTGCTATAGATCCCCAACCATGTCCCAAGACTCCCACTCCACATTCCTAGACACACTGGAAAATATTAGGGTACAACACAATACCTTTATACTGGGAGACTTTAACTACCCCTCCATTAACTGAGAAAATTACTCATGTACCAACACACTTGCTCAACATTTTCTGGAATTCATTAATTCCAACACCCTGGACTAACTTATTCGTACCCCACCAGGGGTAGAAACATCCTCGACCTGGTCATTACTAACATGGGCGACCATTGCTCTACACCAGTAATCAACTCCTCCATGGTCAGATCTGACCACAAGCTAATCACCATGGATATCCACATCCCACCCTCACCCCACTAAAGGAAACCACTGTAAAAAAACTTCTCCAAAGCCAATTTTGGACTTCTAAAAACAGAGGTGACTAACTTCATGACACCCATGCAGATGGAAAATAGGTGCATGATTGAATCATACACCAATGCACTGTATGAGCACATACACAAGTGCATGGAATGGGCCATACCAAACAGAACCAAGATGCACTCCTCCAAAAAAAGGAAGCCAGTCTGGTGGTCTCCCACCATAAACAAATTCTACAACAGAAGGAAAAAAACTATTGCAGAAAAGGGTGAAGTCTCAAGACTGGAAAAACTCCTTTGTCAGCCTCAGCAAAAAACAGAGATCCATCATCAAATCCTCTAAAGCTAGCTACGAAAACAAAATTGCTGCAGATTCTAAAGACAACCACAAGACATTCTATAGTTATGTAAGAATCTACATGGCAATACTCAGATTTGCTCTGAGTTACAGCACAATGACAATACATATACAGAACCAACTGATATTGCCAACATATTGGCCGACAGAATCAGTGCAAACTTTACCCCCCTCATCCCCTAAAGGGCCTATCACAATACCTGAGGAATGCCAAGTCCCTATTATCACGGCTACACAAGTAAAAACTGCATTGTCCAATGCCAAGAATACAGCTTCCATGGGACCTGATAATATCCCTGGCTGTATTCTACATGAATTACAAAGTGAACTGGCACCACACCTGAGTACCCTGTTCAATCACAGCCTTATTTCAGGCTTTGTTCCTACCGAATGGCACACTGCTATGTTCATCCCACTCCACAAAGGGGGAGCGACTATAGACCCTGGAAACTACCGCCCCATTAGCCTGATGAGTCTGATATGTAAGGCTATGGAGTGCATCATCATGGACCTTATAAATAAGGACATAGGGAATCTCCAAACTCTGGACCCCACGCAGTTTGGGTTTGTGAAAGGTAGATCATGCCTGCTCAACCTGATAGACTTCTTCGAGTCTGTCACCAGAGTTGTGGCTGAGGGCAAGATAGTTCACACAGCCTACCTACATCTTTCCAAGGCCTTCAACACCATCCCTCACTCAGGAATCATAGATAGATTCACTAAACTAGGCATAAACACCTATGTCATAAGATGGGTTGCCAAATGGCTCACTGATAGAACCCACACTGTGAAAGTAGTGGACTCCATACCTGACTACTGACCAGTTACAAGTAGTGTCCCACAGGGATCAGTCCTAGGTCCTCTCCTGTTTAGCATCTACTTCTCTGAAGTTCAAGCCAACACAAAGGGACTCTTGCTGACCAAGTTCGCAGATGATTACAAACTGGGAGCCATTACTGATTCTCAAACTGATGTAGACATTCTACAAAAAGGCCTGACTGACACAAATGACTGGTGCCAGAACCATGGCCTTAAACTCAATGCTAAAAAGTGCACTATCATTCCCTTTGGGAAAAATTCGGTGCCGATGAACTACCACATAGGCGGTAGTCCACTAAACACCGAAGGTGTGCTAAGAGACCTGGGAACAAAGGTTGACAGCAACCGCTCCTTTGATAATCATATTGCCACTGTAGTCCAGAAAGTCCATCTATGTGGCACATCTCATTACAAAAGGTTTCTCATCCAGGAAGAAAGAGGTCATAATCCCTCTCTACTCGTCCTTCATTAGACCTATTATAGAATACAATGCCCCATTTGGCATGTACCTCACTAGACACCTACAACAACTGGAAAGGCCACAAAAATACCTCACTAAGAGGATCTTAGGCCTTAGGCACATGCCCTATATGGACAGACTTAAAAAAACTCCAGCCATACTCTGTCTCTTATCGCCTACTTAGAGGCGATCTCTGCTTGACCTACAAAGCCATGTCTGACCCAGATCTGCTAGATATGCTACACCTAAAGAAATCCCAATCCCTCCGGGGACCTAAACCTCACTACCACAATAAACAGAACATGCTGGAGGAACAGGTTCCTAACCCAGAGATTCCCATACTCTGGAACAAACTTCCCATTCACGTCAAGCAGAATACTTCATTGGCCCTCTTTAAGAGAATACTTGATGAGTAGATGGGCAATAGGAAGTTCACCCCAGGGATCACTTCAGTGGCCTTGCTTGACAGGGGCACTAGGAACTAACTTTGGACGGCATGATGCCAGGGAATCTTCTTGGGCTAGGCTTATATAGGCTCCAGGGCCGTTAGCCTAGTACACACCTATGTACCTATGAACCTATAACTAAAATCTGTCCCTGAATGTGTGTCTTTGTCCAACCATTATGTTTGGCTTTGTCTAGGTTTCTTGTGCTTCAAGATTGAGAGGTATGCTTATACGTGCTCTTTCCCTCTCCCTTGTAACTCACAAACTGTTGCTCGCCTTGAATAATGCCCAAAAAAACTCTTGTTACACAAACTTATCAGTTAGTGTGGCAGGCAGGGTAATGCTGCTGTTTCCTGTGTCATGGGTGCAGGGTTTAAGGATTCCCCATTGGAATTTAATTTTTTTCAAGTTTTAGCTGTTATTCCCTAATTATCCTTAGTGTCTAGTGATGGCACAGACAACTAATACCATCTGTTAGAGGGTGCAGGGTTTGAATACTTTTTAATGACTTTGAGGATTTTTAGAGTGCCCCTGGTGTCTAGTTAACCCCCCAACCCACATCATCCTTGTTTCATTTTTTTATAAATGTCCTTAAGGTATGTGGTTAAAGTGCTATCCCCAGTAATTAGTGCCCCCCGATCCACGTCTTTGTTAAGTACCCCCAAGGCATGAGATAAAGTGTAATCCTTGGTGTCTAATGATCCTGCAACCCACATTATGTTCAAATGCTGTTAAGGCACAATGGTATAAACTTATCCCTGGGGGTTATTATTCCCCTGACCACGTTATGTGTAAGTGCCCTGAAGGCATAAGATGAAAGTGTAATCCCTGGTGTTTAGTGTTCCACTCTGCCCCATGTTATATTTAAATGCTACAAAGGCACAATGATGTAGAGTTATTCTTGATGGTTAGTGTTCTCCTGACCCAATGTTATAGGATTTGCTCATTATTCTAGGGGAGTGTGGAAGTATGACAGCCCCTCCATCTGACACACACACACACACACACACACACACACACACACACACACACACACACATGCACACACACACACACACACATTTTTGCAGCCCCTACACTACTTGATTGCCCTCATGGATGCAATCATATATTCACCTTTACACAGACATACCCCTAATCTACCCCATCAGTGACTCCCCATACTTTGACCTCCCAGGCAGACACATACTCACACATACATTTGCATATGTAGCCCCGCAAATAAATGCGCACATACACATACCCCTCAACACTCTCTGTGATGAACATGAGCTTTTGGGCATGTTCGTTAACACGTGGCCAGAAGCGACCTTGTTAACTTGTACAGAATCATTCATCTATATAAACGACTTGCTATGGGCAGTTCCAAGGGAGAACACATGGCTAATTAGCATAGGTTCTGCCCCAGAATGCCTCCTTAGTATTTAGCATGGCTGCAGAGACAGTACACTAAGGTGCCGCACATCTTCATCTTCAAGTGAGGTACCGTTTCTGAATCAAGCCTTGTGTATCAATCTGCCTGTCTTTATATTTATTTATTTATTAATATGTTTGGCAACTAGATAGGTACACAGGTCCAAAGACTCTTCGCAGGCATGACTCGGAAGAAGAAATGAAACTATAACAAAAAACGTATTATTTCAAATAAACACTTAACAGAATATTAACATTAGCACAAAGATAGTAACCATTTAAAATGCTGATCAATTGTGAACATATAAAGTAATGCAATTAAGGAGAAACAGATGAGTTTCCAAAAAAGGCAAAACATACAAAACAATAAAGCAATCACAGGCAAATGATACAGAAAGGTATGAAGAAAGAAACAGGTTTATAGACAGGTTTGATAATAATCAGAAAGATGTAATATGGTTAGGTAACTTGTAAATGGTTGTAATAGGACCCAATAAATAGCAGTGGTCATGGTCAGACAGGGGAGTAGAGTTACCATCACTTAAATAAATGTTCTCTGATATGAACAGGTTGTTTAGACATAATTGTTGACAAAATGGGATTTTGAGTTTTTCTCAGTGATTTTTAAAGGTTTTAAGGTTGGTAATTGACCTAACCTCTGGCGGTATATTTTGATGACAGAGTATCCAAGTGTATTGTGTCCCATTTTCAGTGGAAGAACAAGGAAAGAAAACAAAGCTCCATTACATATAAATGATAACGATTTAGAATTATTTCATCAATATCATAGAAGTTTTTACATATACATACAAAACGAAGAAGATCACAGCAGCAGGTCAAGTGCATGAACATAAGTTATATATATACACATATATATATATATATATATATATATATATATATATATATATATATATATAAAGCGGAAGTGGCTAACAGGATAATGTGCTGGAGAAAATAAATGTTGAAGAAGGAACAAGCCTGGTACTGACAACATAGCAGTTTGTAGTTTCACTTAACATACAAGCACATATTTAACATCTAGTAAATTACTACTTCTGCAGGTCTGTGTTATCCAAAAGAACTCCGTCAAGGAAATATCTGTCGACTATTGTAGTGTACTTCTGTTAGCTAGAACCCTTTATTCAAGTTAAACTACTTTGAAAAAATGCTACAGACATTAGAAAACTATTTTAAGGTAATGCATCAATATATAGTTATCACTACATCAGGCATGTTAATTTATTTGTCATTTGAGGGGAGAGCTGCCCAACCACCAGTAAGGATCTCAATGTCCAGGTCTTATTTCACTTCCACTGGCTGCCAACTCCATAGCTCTTAATCTAAGTAGCTCTTCAAGATTTCAGTTTCAGTGCTCACTTGTGAGGAATGGCATTCAGAAGTAATTAGTAAGCAGTTTTGTGATTTCGCACTGTGGGAGGTATGATAAGGTTGACAGTGTAAGAGTCCATGTGGGCTGAGCTAAACATAAAAAAACTAATGAGTAAGATGCCAGATGTCTATATGCCTCATTATCTTACTCTGCCAAGATCACGCAACACAATTCCTCTTACTTGATAAGTTAAGCTACATACTTCAGTGGTTCTGAGACTGTGAGGAAATGAGGTGCTAAATTCATAACTAGTTAAAAAAATAGTATGTATGTGATTCAATCTCACCAATTTCCACTTCTCCTGTGGCAACTGGTATAAGTTAATGCTTTCCATACAGGTAAGCCAGGGTACTAATCTAGCTCTCTTACAATTTGTGCAAGGTTGGCATAATGGTTAAAGTGTTTACCTTACAGACCCAAGGTGCAAGGTTTGATTCTCATATGGAGTAGTTGGCTAGGTTTAAAATGGCTCACAACAGCATTTAGCCTAGTATTAATACAGGAATAGTGACCATAACCACAGTAAAGCTGAAGGGAGCATGTCATGTCATCAAATGTAATTTCACTAAATGCAAAAAGAGTGAGTGTTGTTCATCAAAATTATTTTCTCTCCATAGAGTTTGCCTTTTTGTCCACTGTTGTGCGACCTCAGAGTTGGTATATATATATATATATATATATATATATATATATATATATATATATATATATATATATATATATATATATATATATATGGGTCTACTTCCATAGACCGGTTAAGCGCCACCGACACCGGAAGACCGAGACGGAATGACCAAACAGGTAGGTTACAAAACGAAATTCGACGGCTGAGAGACCGACAACGGCAGAGTGTGAGCGATACGGTAAGTGTCGAAAGTGAAAGATGTAGTATTGGGGAGCGGACAGGTAAGTGTACGATAGTGAGGGATATTAGGATAGGGTGTGGGAAAGGTGAGTGTGCGGTGCTGTCGGACTAAGGGTTCCGGTGAGGTAAGTGTGTGGAAGTGACGTAGAGCAGTGTAGGGTAGTGTTAAGTGTGTCAGGGTTAGAATGCGGGTGGAGTGAGTGTGCGATAGTGACGGGCTGAATGTTTTAGGGTGGGTTAAGTGAGTTAGGGTTAGGGTGCAGGTAGGGTAAGTGTGCGATAGTGACGGTGTTGAGGTGTAGGGGTGTGTTAAGTGAGTTAGGGTTAGGGTGCGGGTTGGGTAAGTGTGCGGTAGTGTCGGACGTTAGGGTTAGGGTTTAGGTTAAGGTTAGTGGATATGTTGTTGTGTGCAATGTGTACTTGGTGTTTTTTGTGTCGGTGTTATGGTGTTCGGTATGTTGAGTTGTTGGTGTGGTGTGTTTTCGGTTGTTTGGGGTCGGGAACATGTGTGTCGGCGATTCGTACGTTCGGTCTATGAAAGTAGACCCATAGATATATATATATATGGATCTAGGACTGTTGAATGAAAGTTCAACAGTCCGAATCCACTATTACCGAACACACTTTAGCAAAAGTGCTTTTCACCGAAAAAATGATTTTGCTAAAGTGTGTTAAGAAAAAAAAGAAAAAAAACAGTAAATTAACGTTTATGCAGGGTGGAAAGCCCCCCTGCACCCCCCATGTGGGGGCTGTGCCCCCACACTCCCCTACTTTAATATTCTCACTCTGAGATCACACTACAGTAAGGAGAAGGGAAGTTTTCCCTTATTCGCACAGTAGTACTGTCTCCACAACAGTCATTCCCCAACAACTCCCTCTAGCTGCAGGCATACTTTCACAAAAATGCTTCTTCTGTGAAAAGCACTTTCGTGTAAGTATGCCCGACCATTTTTGTTTCGGTAAATAATTTCTTCGAGGATCAGTATGGATCCCATTTTATATATATATATATATATGATATATATATATATATATATATATATATATTTATATGTCCGATGGGGGTGTGGTGGGTGTCCCTCCAAATGGGAGTGCATGAGGGGCTTTGCTGTCCTGCAAAAACAACATTGTTGAGTTGTTTGTTGAAGCTGGTCACAGCAAACAGTTTTCATATTGCAAGAAATCAGAGTTGTGTTGCCATGGATCGCTTAAGAATAGTTTATACTAGTGAGTAACATATAGTAGTAAATAAATGTCACAACAGCATAATTAAATGGTATATAGCAGCATAACATATCAAATAACTGAAAGCATGAAAGTAGTATAAGAACTACATCTGAACAAGTCTTGTATGAGACTTCAACTGAACCCTGTCCTGAACATATACATTATATTACTTCAATCCAGTGATTTTTCCTCTGGAACCATATCCACTCCCCCAACCTTGGTTGTCAGACCTTGTCTTGTTTTGCAGTCTTGCAGGTGCCTAGCACAGCCTAACTGTCTCATTATCTTGCAAGTACACATATCTTTCCCTTGAGAAAAGAACATTATGTAGCATTCCCTTTAGAACTATTATTTCTGTACCTCTCATGCTTAGCCAGCAGGATTATTTTCCCTTCTGCTGAACTGTCTTTTTCTAAAATGCATGCATAAATGAAACATAAGTCTGACACTATATTTTTAGGCCTATTCTACATTTTATCCTACCTTATGCCTAACAGCTACTTTAAAGTGAAAAACCTCAGTCTAACACATTTTTCCATTCATCAAAATTACCTTCAATGACTTAACATGAATCCAAAACTGAATACTTTTTAGTGGTATTGATATTTTACAATTATATCATCCTCAGAACAGAAAGAAGTGGTTATAAAATGCAAATATTGCTGGCATAATGATGTAGATAGTATGAAAATGCATTACATTTCCTAGTATGCAATGTATAAATAGATGTTACTCTGCCCTGTATAAGAGGTGTATATTTTTAATGTGATGTTTGTAGAGTATTGATTACTTTTAAGGGGATATCTTGGTGGTTGTGGTAGAGATATTGCAGTAGTAACACTTATTTTGGTGCATGCCTCATTATTTTAACATTCTTATATATTCCTAGTTAGTTACTAGGCCATAAGTCTAGATGACCATCGAGATGCCAAGCCCAAATAGCTCAACAGAACTGAGACATATTAGCTATCCTAAACTAGGAGAGTTGTATTACAAACCCCAGGAGGGAATTTGCAATTACCCATACAAATGTGGAGTTTGGATACATAAGTGACTAAGGTGTTGTTTTTTTGACATAAAAAGGGGGTCTGTTCCATAGGTAGGGGGTGCAATGGGTTAGGTGCTTATTAGGCTACCAGGTCCTATTTATGTACCAGTGAAGATTAAGGTCTTTGGTGTGCATATTCTTAGTTCCACCAGATGTATGAAGGTGAAGTAAGTCAAACTGGAAAGAATATTTCAAAGCTTACAGGCTCTAGCAACTCAAGAAGAAGAAGAAGAAACAGATGTGATTAAAGAAGAATTACAGCACCTCAAAACAGCATATGTGAGGACGACAGAACAGGTATGCAGCTGGGCCAGGTATGGAAATAAGGTAAATAAAGAAAGCAAAAGTCCAGGAGGTCATCAAAAGAAAGAAGGAGTACAGAAAAAAGTTGGAGATAGAAAACATGGACCAAGCTAGGAAGAAATGCTGGTTGGCTAACAAACAGCTAAGAAAGGAGTTGCAATAGCAGAGAACAAGTCATCTGAGACACTCTACCAGCTTCTGGAAAGTAACTCAGCAGATGGCAAAAAGAAGCTGTATCAAGTTACAAGCCAAAGACAGAAAGATAAAAAAGATAGTCAAATACCCTTCATAAGGGATGCCAGCAACCACCTGCTCACCAATCCAGAAGAGATCAAAGACAGATGGGAGGAGTGGTGGAGTGAAGTCCCAGAAACATTGGTGGAACTAGTGCAGGCTATGTACAAGGACTCAATGACAAAAGTGCGAACAGTGTTCTATCTGACAGATGGATTCCCAGTTTGAGTGGGTGTGCATACGGTTCAGCTCTGAACCCACTGCTGTTCATACTGGGGATGCGCTATGGTATCAAACATGTCCGAGGGGCAGACCAACAAAGTTTCTGTAGTTAGACAATGTGGCATTAAATGTAGGGTCAGAGCAAAACTTCAGCAAAGCATGGGGCATGGAATGCAAAACTGAAGGAATATCTGATGAAACTCAGTAGGGATGAGGCAGTTGTAATGACATCAAATGGGAGAAATCAGAAAATGCTAAAATTTGAGATGGAAGGGAAACTATTGAATAGGTTAACAGCTTCAAGTATCTGGGGGCAGTGGTTGAGGAGAAGGGAAGTCTAAATAATGTGGTCAAAGAATCAGATGAGCTGCTGCCAAGTGGAGCAGAGTGTCTGGGATAGTGTATAACAGAAAAATGTAGAACCGGATGAACAGTAAGGTGTACAAAACAGTGGTGTTACCAGTACTGATGTATGGTACAAAACCCTGGACAGTAATGGCAGAGCAGATGAGAAAGCTAGAGGTGATGGAGATGAACTGCCTGCGATGGGTAGTAGGATGCACACTGTGAGACAGATGACTAAACAAGGACATCAGAGCAGAAGCCAAATTAGTTCCAATTGCACAGAAGGTCAAAGAGAACAGATTACAGTGGGTTGGGCACATGTGCAGAAACGCAGAAGACAATCTGGTGAAGAAGATTTGGGACAGGCATGAAGAAGGCAAGAGGAAATGAGGGCATCCAGCAGGGAGATGGTTAGATTTTGGGAGAGAAGACATATGACAGTAAGGCATGGCTGTCAGACAAGGTAGGAGAATGGAACTGTATTGACAGAGATGGCTTGCAATTTACACAATGCCATGACCCCATGTAGAAAATGAAAAAAGGAGGCTTGATGATGATGATTTCATAGCCCAGAAGTCCAGGCAGAGATCATCATGCATTAGCGTATAATGAGAGGGATTTTAGTTTGTCCAGGCAGCTGAGAATGCAGAGCAAAGACATTTTCTTAGTCAGGAATCATTGCAGTTTCTCTGGTTTGGCAAGGGGTTTGGAGAAGTACATGCCAAATGTGGCATTAAGACTTTCTTGGACCTAGAGAAGATGACCCTGGAAATCAACTGTGCCAAGAATAAGCAGAATGATTTCCTGTCCACAAAACTGATACGTGGCAGTGAAAGGATATCTAGTCATTCCCCAAAGTACCTAGAGCTCTTATTAATCAGTTTTATGGTGGGAAGTCCTTGACATGTTATGAAGTAGGGAAGTCCTGATACCCAAGCAAAACTACACTACATTTTTGGAGTTTTGCACTATGCATTGGCTTGGTCCAGCACTCTTTGGAGTGTATGAATGTCAGTAGCAGAGCATACAAAAGCACCCAGTGTCAGACTTGGTAAGGCATAGCCCTTTGACTTTTTTTTCTCTCTGGAAAAGTAGATACCACAAAAGTGGAAGTCCAGAACTGAGACTTGGGAGACACCACTTATGACATTTTTTTTTTTTTTAATGAAGAAGGCACCTCTAAACTTTATTGCAGTGGTTCTACTAGTGAGCCAGTTAGCTACCAAATAGACAACATATCATTGGCTCAAAGACAGGATCCAGGAAGTTAGGATTGTAGAGACCACCTCCACAAAGAGATTGATCACTAACAGAATCCCTTAGGGCTCTGTGTTGGGCCCGCTTCTCTTTGGCATCTACTTCTCAGAAGTCAACACCAGTGTCAAGAGCCTTTGGCTGATCAAGATTGGAGATGATTGCAAACTAGGAGCAGTCAAAGAATCCCCCCAAGATACTAACATTTTATAGGAAGGTCTAACGCAAGCAAATGACTGATGTCAGACCACTGGCTTAAAGCTCATTGCAAAGAAATGTACAATAGTACATTTTGGGAAGATGGACATTCTGGGAAACTACCTCATAGATAAAGTACCCCTAAGAGCAGACCCAGTATTCATGGGATTTGGGGACTTATGTAGACAGTAACCTGGCATTTGATCAACATGTTTCTGTGGTAGTAAAAAAAGTTATTCTATATTGCTCAACTTATAAATAAGGGCGTGGCATCTAAGTCCCTAGCTAACATAAACCCTTTATAATACCCTCTAAGGCATAATAAATCTTGGGATACATTTGGGTTGTATGGCTAGCCTTATAAAGGCCATCATGGTCATTAGCCTAGCATAGCCCTATGAACCTATTAATGTTAAGCTGGGTAAGCTTGTCAATATTACCTATATAGAGAATGGTGCCAAAGGTTTTAGCTACCTCCGGATAGGAAGTGTGAATGAAAGGCTTTAGCCATCTCCAAATAGGAAGCATGAAAGGACTGTCCCTTCTAAAGAGCATCAGTAACCCTTTCAAGGACACCATCTAGGTTAACTAGATAAGATCTGCTTTTCACATAGCCAAACTAATTTGTATTAAAAAAATCCAGATCACCAGCTCATTATTTATAAATCCAGTGATGTGTTCACGACTTCACAGATGATACTAGTGAGACATCTGGGTATATAATTATCAAGGTCTGTAATGGAGCAGGCCTTATATAGTGATAGTACCATGGCAGCTCTCCAAACATCTGCTACATAACCAGCGGATAAGCCCAGAGGCTGAGCTATGCTATGTTGTATATCTATCAGGAGACAATTGGGAATGACATTGGGACCCATAAAAGCTACTGTTCTTAGTTTTAGCCAAAGCAGCTAGAACATGATATAGGGTGATTTTGGGAGGAGGAGTTTGGCAGGTAGTGAAAAACAGTGGGGTGAGTGAGTATGAAGAAACTGGAGCTAAATGTATTATGTGGAATGCTGACAATGGCTTTGAGGTCAGAATACATGGTACCATTCAATATTAACTCAGGGCAGCAGGAGGTGTTACATCTGAGATTCATAATATTACTGAAGATGGTCTTATGGTTGCCTTTACCGGAGGTGGCAACTTGGAGTTCAAACCCAGATTTGCACCTTTAAATAACATGCTTGAGATATGCTCTAGCAAAATCTATGTCCTTTTTATGCCTGGAAGAGGGAGATGTATTATATTCCGCAAGCAGGCTTTCCTCTTGTTAAACAATCTTTTTATGTGACATTTTTAACATATGGGTTCATTTCTGAATTTCTCTCAGTCCTTATGACAAATCAGAATAGATGCTTGAATACCGCTGACTAGATAGGAGTAGAAATTAGAAGCCAATGCAACAGCTCTGGCACTGAAGTCTTTTAAGGAGATAGGCCTATGTGAAGTGCCTTGTGCTAACAGTAAATGATAGTTGATTGGCCTTAGAATAGACTATAAATATAGTAGGATTCATGGGACAAATGGTGCTGATTCTAAGGGGGAAGATATAGAAAAGGTAGCCAGTTAAGCCCACTGGACACACAGTCCCTGTTATTTGTGACCTAAGTACTGTAGTTAATTTACTAGCTTAGAATCACATGGTAAGTAAATGGAAGCTCTGCGAATCATACTCAGGACTGATGGAAGCTCTAGCTCAAGCAGTCCATAATCTTAAACCTCTGCACAAAACTGTCAAGACTACAAAAGATAGTCTGATGGACAAATTTTACTAAGAAGAAAGAGTCAGACAAAGGGGTGTAAGTAGGGGAAATATTTGGAAGAACAATGTAAATAAGATTTGCACCTCTGGTGTGGGGGAGAAGAATTTGGTCTGTACAATCACCATTAGCTAAATTTAGGAATTTCTGTGTATATTTCTTACAGGTGGTATAAGTTTTTCAATTGATGTATATGTAGTGAAAGTTGTCCAGGAGTAACATGTTAGGTTTGATAGTTACATTTTCATTCTAGCTTAAATATATTTCATGCTCAGCACAGGGAGTGGAAGGAAACCCGTGGTTAGCATAAATGTGATAGTTCTATCGAGTGTCAGAAAACTTGAGAAGCTAGCATCATGTGAGATATGACACAAGACTGTGCGATTACAGATAAATACAGATATACCCTTAGCACCCTGAGGACCTGAATGTATGATAGATGCTTAACTCGCGTATAGAAAGAGTGTTGTCGATATGCTCGAACTACATTTCAATTCATAGAAATACCTTACATGGTGTCAGAGTAAAAACTAAGTCCATGCAACCTGAAATATCATTTGGATCACTGGATGTGCCAAAGTATACTGCAGAGGAAATTTCCTAGTACTTCAAAGAATCATCATAAAGTTTCCTCATTTTCATATTTTACAAAATATGTTTTGCTATTAAAATATTGTAGTTCTTATCACATTCTTATAGCACTGCTGAATGGCCAGTCTTTCTCATTGCTAGTATATTAATGGCAAAATCCACCACAAGTATTAACAGATATCAAACTATAAGGTCGTTTGTCTAAACTGGGAGCTCAAAATCTAGACATTCAAGCTGTATCTTACTGTTATGGAACTTACAGGAAAACTAAGAAGCATGCAATGAACAACATTCCTACATGTCATAGGGAAGAAGCCATAAGGTTATTTAATATAGTTTACTTAAAAATAGGAGGATAAAAGTAGGTAGATAGATAGATAAATAGATATCCAGATAGTCATATAGATAGATGGACTGACAGAGAGGTAAGTTAGCACTTATAACACAGACATTTAAAGTGTACCGCGGGCCACACATATCTGACATTTTTCAGACATTTAAGGTGCATATGAAATTATGTATGTCTATGAGACTGAGTTAAACATCAGCGCAAAGGATTGTCAGTTACAGAATTCATTGCAATATTAAAATGACCAAATAAAATGTAGATTGTTAATAGAACCAGAACCGATTTTAGAAACGGTACTGCAGTGAGTGAAATTGTAAGTATGGAGTTAAAAGAACCTATTGATACAATAGAAGTATTTAGGATTAAAACTGTGCTTGAAATAATATGAGAATAAGACACATAGTGTATGAATATAATAGAAACAATGAAAGTCAAAACTATGAGGCATCTAAAAGATGACGAGCATTTAAAATTAAAGCATGATGTATTAAATGTTCTTATAATCAAAAGAAAATGAAATTTAAAGTGTTTAAACATATTTGCAGGTTAGGTATGGTGGCAAGAAGCATTTGCAAGTGTACATAATAAATGCAATAAAAGTGCCCTGAATCTGTATATTAATGAAGCCAAGAAAGGGAAGAAAAATGAAATATCTGTGGTCACTTTGGAAATGATGAAGTAGACTGCATTATTGTCCTTACAGATTGACTACAACTGACAAAAGTATTGTCTTAGACTCTAGAGTAGAATGTAATAATCTGTCAGAGTCTAAACCTAAAATTTTACAAAGAACTGTATGTAAATCAATGTGCACATCATTGATTTAGAGAACACAAAGTAAAGCTTGTGGGTCAGATACAGGTGACATCTAAGCGCATAATAGGAAATGCAAACGTTGTATAATTAGAAATAAAGTGAAACAACCAAATATGCAGTGGAGTATTTAGTAAGCAATGATTTTGGTTTAGTGTAAGGATATAGGTACAGATAGATAGATAGATAGATAGATAGATAGATAGATAGATAGATAGATAGAGAGAGAGAGAGAGAGAGATTCACATATTTGAGATTGCAACAACTCATATGTTTACTGCAGTAGTTTCTATACATTTTGCACTGTTAGCCAGTACATTACTACTAGTGCCTCATTAATAGTAATGCAGGCATGCAGCATACTGCAAACTGGGTAGCTTAATTACAGCGGAACAGAATCTGATTTATGTGATGATATTTTGCAAATATATACAGATCTGTTCACTGTGATGCTATATTTTCCAATAAAATATCACATCAAAATATCTCCAGATATACAATCATTATTCCGTGATCTTCGAAGAGTTCCAGTCGTGCTAAAAGATGGAATAAATCAAGCGGTGAAAAGAGTGGAAATTTGCATACAATTGCTAAATAGGCAAAGGCTGTTGAATAGGTTAACATCACAGTTGCTGCTGCTGTGAAGCAAGACAACCTCAGAGTGTAGCAAGACAAGCTCAGAATATCTGCAGAACCATAAAACCTAAAGTGATTCCGAGAGAGTATTCGCATTTGGTAACAGTCCAGGAGGTTGTGTCAACTACACCAAATGCCCAATCATTTCTATATTGAATGCAAATCAGGGTTTCTGGCAAATTAAGCTTGGAAAAGCAAACTCAAAGCTTTGCATTTTCAATGTACTATAGTGAAGGTGCAGATCTCTCAGGCTACAACTTGGCATATTTTCTGTACAAGCAGTGTTTCAAAGAGCGGTAGCATATATTGCAGAAGGCTTTGATGGTGTAATCAATATAAATAATGATCTGTTGGTATAGGCTGCTACTAGTTAAAAACAAAAAATGACTAGACATAAACTTCAAACATACCATAATGTATAACTCCTGGTAAAACAATTTATTTTAAAAATAAAATTAGTGCTTTCATCTCTATAACCATCAGGACTACTTCAGGTATTTGTATAACACAGCAACTGGATTTAAATACAGAAAATCAAAAATCACATTCTATCAATCAACGTTTATTAATATTCCCTAATCAACTTAAAACATACAAACCTTAAAACCATCAAATACATAAATACATAACCTTTATTTACAAGTCTACCAAAACCTTTTAAAAACATAATAACATGCCTCTATCTATTTTGTGCTTTCAATTTCAAAATACATCCAATAGATACTAGCTCATTAAGCCCCAGCCATCCCAACGCCTTAAACAAAATCACTATAAACTTAACTTATGTTCTAGATTTATGAGCACATATATGAAATTAATAAACAGAGAGTGACTAATGCTTTATTCAAACACATAGAATATCCTGGACATACCTTTAGGTTTATAGTGATTAAAAAGTTACACTACACCCTAGGGGTGGAGCCTAGTCATTAATCCTGGAAAAAAACAGAATTATTTTGGAATATTAATGAATGTTGATTGATTTTGTGTGAATTTTGATTTTCTGTATTTAAATCCAGTTACTGTGTTATATAGATACCTGATTTGTACTCATACCATCCCAAGCATTGTGACTGTATATACACTGCACTCTTGTTTATTTCATGTATATACTGTCTAAACTATATGGAGCTTTTCTTCTTGGGCCTCCACTGAAAATGGGTTCATCTAGGCCCAGCGGACCTTCCCGGTAAACAAATGTAATAAACAAATAAATAAATAAATAAATAAGTGTCGATAGTTATAGAGACAAAAGCACTTATTTTATTTGATTTTTAAAATAAATTGTTTAACAGGAATTATACATCATTGTGTGTCTGGAGTTTCCATCTAGTCATTTTTTTGTTTTTAACCATTTTTGTTTTTATTCTGTTAATAGGTTAATACTAGGCAAGTGCATGACTAGTGACCAGTAGATCATTTAGATAGATTGAGGCAGTCTAATCTGAAAATGCACAGGAATAAATGCCACATTTATTTAGCTGTATTTCTCAATGAATGTTTTTCTTATTGTTCAGACTTATAAAGTTTATACTTATTTAGGGTAAGGTATTAAATATTTATGTATCTAGTTCAGTACTGTGTCTTTATATCATTTACTCTCATTCATGTATATACTACTGTATGTCTGTTGTTTTTGTTGTTGTTGTTGTTTTCTTGTTGTCATTTGGCCTTGGGTATGACTAAAAGTGGTCCAGTGGTCATGACTAGTTTGCTTACCTGGTTAACAAAGGAAATAAATAAATATACTTACATGCATACACAGAAGCCCTATTCTAGCAACAGAAGTCTTAAAGTGAAATCATGAAAATGTATGATACATAGTACTTATATAGAAACTAGAAGATAGACAACTCTTGATAACATTTCTAAGAACAGCACAGTATTAGTCTAAGTTCTTAACAGAATATCTCAGACATTAGGGTTTTTTTAACTCATTCTCTCCAGTACAGCTCTTTTTATTGTGTACCTATAGCTCCCACTGGGTGTGGCTTGCCCCGTTAAAAATGAAGTTATCACCTTACAGTTCTAACAAATACTCATTGAGAGAGATCAAATATCAATACAGTTGTGTTTGCCATTATGTGTGCTTCAAGATAAACTATTCTGATATCTTGCATGTAGCATGGTTTTGGAATTATTAATGCAAATATGACCAAGCAATATTTGACGCCTAGAGGAGCAGTAGGAGGTAACTGCAGAGATGCCTGGAGGCACACTCGGCTGTAATGAGTTAAGGAAATGTTTAGACCACAATGCATCATGGGAATGTTGACTAAAACATCACTAGTGCTTTAGGAGTGAAGGAGCTTGTAAATGAAATAGCATTTCTGAAGTATTAAGATATGTTTGATGCAATTGTGCTACAGGTAGATGCTAGTCAATGTAAGCTTGGAGTTGTATTGATTAAATAGAACAGAACAATAGCACACAGTCTGAGAACACTTACAGATGCACAGATAGATATGTTTTGTGTGAGAAACAGCTGAGCACATATATGATAAACCACCGGTGGTCAAGACTGATCATAGACCATTTGAGGAGTATTTTCAAAATGTTATTACAGAAACAACTCATAGATTGCAAAAAATGTTGCTTAACTTGCAGAAGTATCATTTAATAATAGAGATCAGGTGAGCAAATGTGCATTGCAGATTTGTAGAGCAGATTTTCATATAAAAGAGCAGAAAAAAAAACTGATAAGTGAAGATTTAGAAGTCTTATATGTTATTCCACAGCTGCCTATGCCACAGGAGAAGGTGAAAGAGCTCAAGAGCTGTCCACAGGAGGCAGAGAAATGCAATTACTTAAAGACATTATTATGAAAGGATGGCCAGATCAGTTATCAGCAGAGTAGAAGAATGTAAGAGTGTACAAGTCATACAAAGGTGATAGATTGCACCCAATGTCTTACATTCAAGTCAAACAATGTGATAATACCTAATAAGATAACAAAAAAATTCTAAAGGAAATCTCTGAATTGCACTTTGCAGTGTAACATAAATGGGCAAAAATTTAGAGTGGATAAAAAAAGAGTTGATCAAGGCTGTTTAAATGTATACCATAATCACAATACAAATCAGGAAAAGGTGTCATGGGAAATACTGGAATTGCCATGGAATAAGGCTGAAACACATTTGTTTCAGTTCAGTAATGGCAATTATTTGATTTTTGTGGATTATTATTATAAATTATGGGTAGTAGAACATTTAAGACAAATAATGTACACAGCTGTGGTTATGCATATTCTCAAGGCATGGAATACCAGAAATAGCAATATCAGACAAAAAGGCTTAATTTATTAGTCAGGAGTTCAAGAATTTGCAAATGAAAAGAAGTTTAAGCATGTTCCTTTTAGTCCACCATATTCTCAGGGCAATGGTCAAATAGAGAAGATATTTCAAACTGTTTGAAACATCATAATGTAATATACTAGTAATTCAATGGAAAATTTCTTATGTGTATGTTAGAATATAGAAATATGCCATTACAATGAACAAGATTGTCACAAATTAATTTGCTAATGAGTATAGGGCTTAAGAGTAAGCTACCTATAGTTACTTTATTGCAAGTACCTGACTATAGACATGTCCTACAGTTCTCAAAAATGGATCAAAGCAAACAGAAACAGTATTACAACATAAACACCAAACTACTTTTGAAGCAAACAGAAATAGTATTACAACATAAACACCAAACCTTTTTCTAGTTTTAGGAAAAGAAACATTGTGTGTGTGTGTGTGTGTGTGTGTGTGTGTGTGTGTGTGTGTGTGTGTGTGTGTGTGCATGAGCATGCATATGCAAGTGCAAAAATCATACAAAAGCAATTTTCTAGGAAATGCACTAGAGCTAATACGAATATCTTACTACATACAAGAGTCTGATGCATACATAAGCAGAAAGAACAGAAGACATTTACATAAAGTCCTCAATACTGACTCTGATATGTTAATTTATTTATTTTTTATTTTATTTATTTAACATCTGTTTACCGAGATAGTCCAACTGGGTTGGTAGCCCTTTTCAGAGGAGGCCAAAGGAGAAAAGCTCCACAATAATTACAAACAGTAAAGTACAAAAAGAGAATACATTGAGAGACAGTTAAAAAGTACATCAACAAACATTTTTGCATGAAGTAAAACTAATAAACAAACTCTACAACAAAAGGAGGAAGCTACTACAAGATAGAGCAAAATCCTTAAAAGGTAAGACACCCTTGATCACTATAAGTAAAAAACTAAGAGCTCTCATAAAATCATCCAAAGCAAATTTCGAGAGAAAAATAGCTAAAGACTCAAAAGACAATCATAAGGCCTTCTTTAGCTATGTTAGAAACCTGGGAGGAAACTCCCAGATATGCTCAGAACTAGTTCAAAATGATGTGAAGATTACTGATCCTACAGACATTGCCAACATACTGGCTGACAGGTTCAGTGCAAACTTCTCCCCCCCCCCTCCCCCAAAAGGAGAGATATCTATACCAAACGATTGCAGTCCCCCAAACATCTCCAGCCCAAGTGAGAACTGCTCTCTCCAAAGCAAAAAACACAGCATCCATTGGACCTGATGGTGTCCCCGGCTGTGTGCTCCACGAACTCAATGAGGAATTAAACCCACAGCTAGGACAGCTGTTTAATCAAAGTCTTACCTCTGGATACGCACTCCAGGAGTGGCGCACTGCAACTGTGGTCCCACTTCACAAAGGCGGTGCCTCCACCGACCCTGGAAATTACCGGCCCATTAGCTTGACAAGCCTTATCTGCAAAGCCATGGAGAGGATCATAATGGACCTCATAAATAAAGACATTGGGAATTTGCAGACTTTGGATCCAACCCAGTTTGGCTTTGTCAAAGGAAGATCATGCCTTTTAAACTTGGTTGACTTCTTCGAAACAGTCACCAAAGCCATTGATGAGGGAAAGACAGTCCATACAGCCTACCTTGATCTGGCTAAGGCCTTCGATACAATACCCCACTCGGGTATCATTGAAAAACTCATCAGCTTAAATGTTAACCCATACATCACAAGATGGGTTGCAAACTGGCTGAGTGACAGAACCCACAGAGTCAGAGTTGCTGGCGCCATGTCAGACTCAAAGCCTGTCACAAGTGGTGTCCCACAGGGCTCAGTCCTGGGCCCACTCTTGTTTGGCATCTACTTTTCCGAAGTACAAGCAAACACAGAAGGGTTATGGCTGACAAAGTTTGCAGATAACTGCAAACTGGGCGCCATAGTAGAAAACACATCTGACACAGATATCCTTCAGAAGGGTCTCACAGAAACAGATAACTGGTGCCAGAGCCACGGCCTAAAGTTAAATGCCAAAAAATGCATAGTCATACCCTTCGGGAAAAACAAGGTTACCCCTAGCTACCAAATAGGTGGCAATCCACTGAGCACAGAAGAAGTTATCAGGGACCTGGGGACCCAGGTTGATAGTAGTCTGTCATTCGACACCCATGTAGCTAAAGTAGTTAGGAAGACCTTCTACATTGCCCACCTTATCATGAAGGGATTCTCATCTAGATCAAGGGAGGTCATAGTCTCCCTTTACTCATCACTCATCAGACCAATGATTGAGTACAATGCCCCATTCGGAATGTATCTGACCCGACACTTGCAGCAGCTGGAGAGGCCACAAAAGTTCCTCACCAAAAGGATAAAGGGTCTCAAAAATCTGTCCTATGCTGGCCGACTGAAAGAACTCCAGCTCTATTCAGTCGCTTACCGCTTGCTCAGAGGTGACCTTTGCCTAACATACAAGGCCATGTCAAACCCAGATTTGTTGAATATGCTTCACCTCAAAAAATCCAGATCCATCAGAGCCACAAGGGCGGGAGACTTAAACCTCGACACGGCTATTAATAGGACGTGCTGGAGGGATAGATTCATCACCCAAAGACTCCCTATGCTGTGGAACAAAATCCCGGTACATGTGAGGCAGAGCACCTCGCTGGCCTTGTTCAAGAGAAATCTTGACCAATGGATGGGAGATCGCAGATATACCCCAGGGATTACCTCAGTGTCACTGCTCGACAGAGGCACAGCAAAATAACGGGTATAGTTCCCCATACTTAAGGGGTGGCGTAAGCCACAAAACGATGGGCTAGGCTTGCAAATGCCCTCGGGCAGATAGCCTAGTATGAACCTATGAACCTATAATACAGTGTACAGAGAAAGCAAGCAATATTTAAATTTGTGCCAACTTTTCTACATTTAGTAAACTATTACAATCTAGCGTAGGCCAAAAATTAACTAATTATTTATAGTCTGGATGTTAAACTAATACAATACTAATAGATCTAAACTACTGCCAATATGACTGCTCATAAGAGCAGGTGAAAGATGAGTATCATAGACGGTGATAGAGTGATTTGTGTAAACAATGTGCGTGTACTCTAGCCTGGGGCAGTACAAGAGCACTGCCAGTTGTTGGTTACGTGGGAGCTAAGAAGTTGTTTGTGCATAGTGTAATTGGTAGTGTTAAGGATGTTTTGGAGGATAGTGTTCCAGACTTTGGAAATGTAATTAGAATAAAGGGGATCACCAAAGCTGTTATAAGATTTAGAGACTGAAAGAAGGGATTTATCTGTGATCTTAGGGTTCTGAGGTTAGAGTATGGCTGGATGAGTTTTTGAAGTGTAGGACCGTTATCAAGTTTGGTAACAATAGTGTGGGCAGCGGATATTTGATGAAAATGAAGGCTACTGGGTAGTTCAAGCCAGTTCAGCTGGTGGTGTGCACAGTGGTGGGACCTGTGTGGGGAATTTGTGGCAAATTTGGCTATTTTATTATAACATGTTTCCAGCTTGGCTAACTCAGGTTAGTAAGGATTGGTAAGGCATATAACAGGGTGGAGAGAAAATGGGTTCTAGCTATAGCCTGTCTGGGGGAATTGGTAAGGAATTGCTTGGACCTGTAGAGAGTGCCAAGCTTAATATGGGTTTTCTTGATAACTTCTGAGATATGTTTGCTAAATTTAAGGTTACTATCAATAGTGACTCCAAAAAGTTTTGTATGGGATGTGATTTTTATTTTAATGTTATTAGCAGAGAAGATAGCAAAGGGAACTGTTGGATTTTTATTAGAGAAAATAATGAGTTTAGTTTTCTTGGGATTTAATATAAGTTCTTGGCTGGAAAGATAGGATTCTATTTCTGTGAAGTATTGTGTTTTTTGTTGGAGCTGGGACAGTGAGGGAGCAGCGCATATTAAAGTTGAATCATCTGCATAGTGAATAGTGGTAGCCAGGTTGGTGGCAATATGCAGATTGTTGGTTCATAGGTTCATAGGTTCATAGGTTGGTACTAGGTTATTGGCCCTAGGGCCTACACAAGCCTAGCCATAACAATTCCCTGGTTATTTCTTCTCACACTATTTACTTCACTGGACCCCTGCCTAGCAGGGCGACTGATGTGATCCCTGGGTTGAATTTTCTTTCTCCCATCCAGTCGTCAAGGTTCCCTTTGAAGAGGCCAAGGAGGCGCTCTGCTTGACATGTATGGGCAGTCTATTCCAGAGTCTGGGGAGTCTCAGGGTCAGGAACCTATCCCTCCAGCATGCTGTGTTTAGTGTGATGACAAGGTTTAGATCCCTGGAGCATGTGGCTCTGAGGGATTGGGATTTCTTTAAGTGTAGCATGTCCAGCAGTTCTAGTTTTGACATGGCCTTGTATGTTAAGCAGAGATCGCCTCCGAGTAGACAATATGCAACAGAGTATAGCTGGAGTTTTTTAAGGTGGTCAGCATAGGGCATCTGCTTTAGGCCTGTGATTCTTTTAGTGAGGTGTTTCTGCAGCCTTTCCAGTTGTTGCAGAGGTCTTGAGAGGTACATACCAAATGGGGCGTTGTATTCTATAATGGGTCTAATGAGGGATGAGTACAGTGGGACAATGACCTCCTTTTTTCCTGAATGAAAAGCCCTTAGTGATGAGGTGTACCACATAGAAGGATTTCCTGACTGTTGTGGCGATGTGGTTATTGAAGGTGAGACTACTGCCCACCTGTGTCCCTAAGTCTCTTATCACACTTTTGGTGTTTAGTGTACTGCCACCTATGTGGTAATTCACAGGTACATGTTTTTTCCCAGAGGGGATAACTATACATTTCTTGAAATTGAGCTTGAGCCCATGGCTCTGGCACCAAGCATCTGTTTCTGTAAGGCCCTTTTGTAGAGTATCCACATCATTTGGGGATTCAATAATGGCTCCCAGTTTGCAGTCATCTGAGAACTTTGTTAGCCAGAGTCTCTTAGTGTTGGCCTGTACTTCAGAGAAGTAGATGCCAAACAAGAGCGGTCCCAGGACTGAACCCTGAGGTACTCCACTTGTCACTTGTCTGGAGCTGGATTTGGAGTCAGCTACTTTTACAGTGTGGGTTTTGTTAGTAAGCCATTTGGCAACCAATCAAGTGAAGTAAGGATTAATGCCCAGCTTAGTAAGTTTATCTATGATTCCAGAGTGGAGGATGGTGTCAAAGGCCTTGGCAAGGTCCAGATAGGCTGTGTGAACTGCCTTACCCTCATCCATGGCTCTGATTCGAAGAAGTCAATCAGGTGAAGACTGTAAAGAGCAGTGGGCCTAAGATTGAACCTTGAGGGACCTCTACTAATACTGGCAGGTGGGAGGATGGGTCATTTTTCCATTTGACAGCTTGATGGCACTCTGTGAGGTAGCTCTGAAACCAAGATAGTGTGGAGTGGGATAGGTTAAGTGAGGCAAGTTCATGTAACAGTTTTAGTGTGACACTGTGTCAAAAGCCTTGGACATGTCTAAAAAGATAGATGCTACTTGTGCTGGCCATTGCTTTTAGCTGATTAATAGTGTCTGTGAAAATAAGTAGGGCAGTAGTTGTACTATGGTTAGGCCTGAAACCATGCTGGGAGTTAGTTCAGAGTTTGTGACTAGTTAGGTACACCATAAGCTGGGTGTGGACACATTTTTCCAAGATTTTTGACAGGGGAGATAGGATAGCTATTGGTCTATAGTTTGTGAATTCGGTTGACACTCCACCCTTGTGTAGAGGGCTGATTTAAGAGGTCTTCCAAAGTTTGGAAACATACTGTTCATTGATTGAGCTATTAATTAATATAGAAATAGGACAGGCTGTGGAATTAGCAGCTAATTGAAGTAAGTGTTTGGTAACTGGTCAATAGCAAGGGTTGTGGGTTTTAATTTATGCTGTAGTTTTCTTATTGTGGATGTTTGGATGGGTGTCAGGGATAAGGCAGTGGAATTGTTAGGGGGTGGGGATGGAGTGGTTGGAGGGGTGTGGGTTGAGTGATTTAAGAGGGATGATATGAGTTAGTAAAGAAAGAGTTAAACTGGGCAGCCAGAGACTCTGTAGTATTGGAGGTGGTGGGAGGAGGAGTTGAGGATTGGCCTGGTTAAAGACGTTTTTTTATACTACTCCAGAATTTTTGAGGGTTGTTATAATGGGTATTTTAAATGTGAGTATAGCAGGATCTTTTATCCTTTTTGATTTGGGTTTTGATCTGGGTTAAGTCAAACATTCAGACATAAGGGATTGAGGAGTACACTATCCTTTCACAAAAGTGAGGAGTCCAGATACTGCCAATGATTGCAATGACTCTAGTGTAAAAGACATGTGTGAAACTATGTCCACAAGAGACAAACCAAGTTTAGTGGCAGACATAATGGGAGGTTTCTAAAGCATTTAATCAATCTATAGCTAGACCTAAGTCAGTGATGGATTGACCAGATTTATAAGAAAAGAAAAGAAAATAGATGTAGATGCAGCTGATGTACCAAGAGGGACTGTGCAGGTTTTAAGGTTCATAATAATAGTTCATAAATTGAAATGATATAGTGACCAAACTAAAGTGTTACAGTGGCCATACATACATCTATAAAGTTGAAAATCATATTAAAATAGTAAAGGGACTGAATAGTATACCTGATAATGTTTAAACTGCTTTAAATCAGACTGAATGATATGCAATAGGCGGTACTTACAAATTATTGCAACCACATTCTAAATGACTCCCTCTGGCAGCCGTTCAAGCTATAATTTTAAACTGCATGCTTCTTCGTCCTCTATTTTTTTGGGGGGGTGCTGGTTCTAAGTGAAGCACGTATGTCTATTTTTATCAAGTTATTATTAATAGTACATGTTTGTTGTCTGACACCTCTTATTAACGTATTTTTTGCAGAATGTGCTGATGTTTACCTCATAATTTTTGGGTTGTTCCTCATAAAGTGTTTTGTTTTCTGGCAGCCGTTGAGGACTGAAGTCCTCATTTTTTTTTTTCGGGTTGTTCCTAATAAAATGTTTGGTTTTCTGGCAGTCACTGAGGATTGACGTGCCTAAGTAATGACATACCTGTGAATGTAGACTTCCTATCATTCAAGAAAATGCATGCTAACACAAACCATGTTATTGTAGCAGCTTTCCAAGTTTGTACCAGCAATGTCTAAAAACCTGTCCCTGTTTTTTTTTTTTTATCTACCCTGTCTCCCACTATTATGTTTTGTTTTGGGGCAGATGTATTGAACTCAGTGGTTTGGAGGTATGTGTAACAGTGTTAGAAAGATACTGTTGTTCATCAGAAACAGAAAATATTCTTGATGTAGCTCGTTGAACTTCTACCTCCTGATGGCATTACCATTTGGAGGTCTACCAGCATTTTACTTTCATATTTTTTCATTCTGTTATAAACAACCATGAATAAAATGAGGGGTTACAGTGATTAAAACATTGACGTGATCAAACGGTGTTGCATTAGAAGTGGAAAAAAAGTAAACTGAAACCACAGTTGAATATAAGCAGGAGTTTCAGTGGGGAAAATAAAGATCATACAGTGCAACTTGCATGTTGACAAGCATAACATTTTATTACATCTTCATGTATTCAGTATCCATATACTTTGTGCTTTAAACATTACATCCTAAAAAAAGGTGGATTTTCTTTCCCAAAGTAAATGATAGCTGGAAGGGCTGCCACCACAGTTCATCAACTGTTAGTTGTTTAGAATGTGGTTGCGATAATATGTAAGTACCCAATAGGCCTTGGCTTGTTATTGTATAGTTAAAAGTAGCATTTATAATGCTCTGTATAATAAATCTATATATTAAGCTATTTATAATAAAATTGCTAACAATTGTGTTAGCATTTTCCTTTTTGAATTAATCACACTAAATGTGAAGTCCATAACATGAGTAAGCTACAAGCACTGCTAGCTCCCAAATTGCATACATTTGTGAAATCATGCAGAGTATGAATTTTAAATATAAATACTGATATCAGGATCAGTTGGTGATCACAAAATGTGTCAGTAAATCTTAGGAGCACCAGTAAAGGTAAAAGGCACATAACTCAAAATCTCAAACCTTGCAAGCTGTATTAATAATAATAATAATAATAATAATAATACCAAAATAGCCTGCCTTGTAGATCAGAAGGTGGTATGTTATACCAATAATTAACTCTATAAAGTGAGACTGTATTTTCTCCTTGCATTTGTTTTCCAAAACCACTGACCGCATTAACTTTCCACATGAGCACTCTTTACAGCTTTACTGCTTACTTAAGCAGCAGTAGCCTAGCACAACACATGCTGATCTAACATTATGCAATTACATGTATCTTGTATACCAAGAATGAATCATGTGGAAGGGACACATGGTAGAAGGCAGCTATATGTCAGGCAGTACTGCAGTGATTAAGTCATGCACTGCCACAAAATGAGGATAATGGCAAGTCATTCTGATGTCACTCCTGAAACACAGCATAGTTCAAATGTAGTAGAACAGCTAAACAACCAGAAAAACAAGTCAATATCTCAAAAGAAAACAGAAAGCAACAATCTGTATAAAAAGCTGCACAGTAGTAAATAATACCTGTACCAACAA